>NC_141928.1:24028428-24331459 GCF_057802395.1 Ceratotherium simum simum
GCAGCGTCCCACATAAAGTAGAGGAAGATGGGCACAGGTGTTAGCTCAGGGCTGATCTTCCTCAGCAAAAAAAAAAAAGAGGAGGATTGGCATCGGATATTAGCTCAGGGCTAGTCTTCCTCACAAAAATAAAATAAAATAAAATCCAGGCAGGGTGATTCCAGAACCTGTACTATTAATGACTAAACTTTCATATTTTTTTAATGAGGCACAGACTCAGATGTTAAGTGGTTTGTTCAAGGTAACAAAATGAGTAAGAAGTAACACTGGTGGTAGAATAGAGGTCCTTTGACTCTTGCTTCACTCAGTTGCTTCTTCTGACACTAATATGTGACATGGTCTCTCTCCTTAAGGAACCAAGGGTCTTAATTTGGGAGACAAGCTATAGATACATAAAAATTTTTAAATATGACTGTGTATCATTAAGTACCAGAGTGAGTGCTACTGACAATATTATGGCCCGTTAAGGGAGATATCAGAGTAGCTAGAATGATTAATAAAGACTTTATGAGGAATAACATGAGCTGTTGAACAGGCTATCTGGGGTGGTAGTGCTGCATAAGCAAAAGAGAGGCTGTAAAAATGAGGATGGTATGTTCAAGTGATGTTGTTCTGACTGTAGTTGAGGGTTTTTTGTAAGGGGTTTGTAATAAGGAGAGTGATTAATTAGTGATTTGGAATCTGGTATTACTTTGAAACAAATTACATTTGTGAACAAATAAAGATAACACCATAAAGTAAAAGGTGAATGTTTGGTTTCCTTGAATTAAGTGTGAAAGAAAATTCTAGAAGCTTATGTTTACCATTCTCCTTTCTAGTCTCAGCTGCTCCGTTTGGGGGAATGACAGATATCTCAGTCGTGGATCAATGGAAAGCAAGTCTCTTTATGGAGGATTTCCTTGAGAAGTATGTGTCCTTAACCTCAAATTTCCCCTTTACATTTGGAAGATAAACAGTAAGTTCTTCCAGACACCTAAAGAGAGAAGATCCCTTCCTTTGCATCCTCACAGATTTTCTTCTTTTTCTGAAGAAAAAGCCCTAATCTGAACCACAAAGGAGAAGTTAATAGAAGTGATTTACATCCTCATTTTATCCTTCCCTCATTTATTACATATTAACTGTTCTCTATGCATTTGTATTGCAAAAGACACAGAAATAAAGCAGATATGTTATTATGCTTTTCATCAATAAGTAAGCTTTCTGTAAAAAGTGTCTGTAGAAAGTCTTTTATATTAAAATCAGTCTTTTTTTCCTGCAGTATAAATGCAGATTTAAGGCTATTTTCTGACATATTTTGTCAAAACATTATTTATTTATTCTATTTTTATTTTTTGTTAGGAAGACCAGCCCTGAGCTAACATCTGATGCCAATCCTCCTCTCTTTTTTTTTTTTTGCTGAGGAAGATTGGCCCTGGGCTAACATCTGTGCCCATCTTCCTCCACTTTACATGGGACGCTGCCACAGCATGGCTTGACAAGCGGTGTATCGGTGTGCGCCCAGGATCCGAACCCGCGAACCCTGGGCCGCTGAAGCAGAGCGCGTGCACTTAACCACTGTGCCACAGGGCTGGCCCCACAAAACATTATTTATTAGTCATTCATCAAGTATTTATTGGATACCATCCTGTGTGCTAGAAACAGGATAAAAAAGTGAATAAGACACAGTCTCTACTCTTAAAGAACTCAGGAAATTAGAGAATAGAGATTTATAAATAAATAATTACAATACAGTGTGGGAAGTACAATCACAGAGATAGGAACAGAGCATAATATGAGGAAGACCATCTAACGCATTCTACATTGTTAATGTAGATGTAAATTAGAGATTTCAGTGCAAATGTAAATAATTTACTCTGTTACTTCACTTCCCGCAAAGAGTGCTAATCAGACCCAGGAAGGATCGAATTATTATTCACATTTCCAAGTTTTAGTAATTTAAGTTTTCCTTAGTTGCACTTGAAAGAAACAAATAACCAATTTAAATGTGTCCAGACTCTGAATATAGAGAAGTCCAATATACCGTTTCTGTCATCCTGGAATTTAAAAGGCAGGTTAGAAAGATAATATATAAACATAAAAAAAATTAACCACGTAAGAATTAAGATAATAAAAAATGACCAACTTAAGGTCTATCACAAGGTGTAAGGCCAATACACATTATCTATCACGTGACCAAACTCCTGAGCAGTGAGGAAGCAGAAAGGTGTAGTGAAAAGAGCTCTGCACTACGAATTAAAAGATCTGGATTTCAAGTTTTGATTTGAAGAGTCAAGTACCAACTACTTGACTAGTCATTTTCTCTCTCTGACCCTTGCTTTCTTTATCACTATAATGATGGATCAGTGCTTCTCAAACTTTAATGTATGTACATATGAATCACCTGAGGATCTTATTAAAAATGGAGATTCTGGGAGCCGACCTGGTGGCCTAGCAGTTAAGTTCGCCTGCTCCGCTTCGGCTGCCTGGGGTTCGCTGGTTCAGATCCTGGGTGTGGACCTACACACTGCTCATCAAGCCATGCTGAGTTGGCATCCCACAGAGAAGAACTAGAAGGACCTACAACTAGGATATACAACTATGTACTGGGTCTTTGGGGAGAAAAAAAATTAAAAAAAAAAAGGAGATCCTGAAGATTCAGTTGCTCTGTGTTGGGGTGTGAGCTTCTGAATTTCTAATATGCTCCTAGTCCAAGAGCTACTTTGAGTAACAAGATACAAGATGATCTCTTTTCACTCGATGAGTTGAATTGGTAGGGCTGTGTGTTTATAATCAGGAGAGATCAGCTTAGCTTCACAAAGAAGTAGGACTTGAGCTTGAGCTGGGCCTTGAGGGAGAAACTAACTTGAGAGAAAACATTTCAGGCAAAGGAAATGACAGGTCTGAAGGCACAGAGGCAGGAATACGCAATAAGTACGCAATGAAGGCAATCATCAGGCTAGTTTAGCTCAAACCAAAGATTCATACATGAGAGAAATGAGAGACCCTGAAGGAATGGACATCTCATGATGTCTGACCTTCTGTTCATTTTGCAGTACTAAGATAGAGTCCATGGCAAAGAAGGTGGCACCACCCAGAATAAAATACACATTTCTCAGCTTCCCTGTAAGCCCAACATAGCCATGTGACCAAGTTCTTCTCAATGGGATAGAGGCAAAAGAGGCTTATGCATTTCTAGGGAATGTCCTTAAAAGGAAGGTTTTTCCTGTTCACTTTTCTCTTTCCTGATGCTGGAATACAAATGTCATGACTGGTTCCAGCAACTAAGTTGGACTATACTGACAAGAACTAAATCTAAGAGTGGCAGAGTGAAACAAAAGAAGCCCCAGTCCCTGACAAATTGTGGAACTGCCTTACTGACCAGGAACTTCTAACCTCCAGATTTTTTGTGCTTATTTAAGCTGTTATTAATTTCCATTTTGTCTCATGGAGTAAAATTTAATTTTTAAAGACTTTGTTTTTTAGAGCGGTTTTCAGTTCACAGCAAAACTGAGCAGAAGGTACAGAGATTTCCCATGTTAAAATTTAATCTTAATTAATTCAGGAGCTACTTTATTTTTGTTACCTAATGGAATTTTAGAGTAAACATTCTGATCATTAGCACTACCTAGATTTCCTATATCTTGTTTTTCCTCTCTTTCTCACGTCTCTTTGTTGCTTATTCCTATTTTTGTTGTTTCCTAATATTGATTCTAAGGCCTCACTTCTTTTACTCTTACTAATTTGTTAGTATCCTGTGTTTTAACATATATGGGCATTTTCTGCCATGTGTTCCTGAAAAACCTTATGTTCTACAAAATTGCACACTAAAAATAAGAGCATATAGCAAAATTAGCTTTTGTAGTCAAAGCTATGCAACTTGTAGCAGAGCATTAATAAAAATAATAATTACTCTAATTTTAAAAACCACCAGCATTGATAAAAAGGCATGTTAAATTCCTCACAAATAAATACATATTAGAGTAAATATAGGACTTAAAAAAAAATGAAGATAGTTTGATGGATAGGCAAAAGGAGGGGTTCAGGCTATTGGATTGTGGAGACAAGGGCAAAATGCAAAAAGATCAGGGAGAACCATGCAATAAACTTCCTGGCTTCTAAGACAGAGCACATGGCCAAATTGATCAAGAGGAAGAACATATGATGGTATTTCCTATTCCTCTTGTGGCTTACTGTATTCAGATGAATGCAGTTGAATGCAGGACAGTGCACATATATTTATTTCCTGTACACCTCATAACAACTATGTCAAATGGGTATTACTATCCCAATATTGTATATGAGAAACTAAGACTCAGTGAGATTAAGTAACTTGCCCACAGTCATGCAGCTAATCGATAGTTGGAGCTAGGATTCAACCCCTCAAACCTTGGTCTGTCTGACTTCAAACCCTATATTCTTTTGTTTTGTTTATATATATAAAACATTGTTTTGTGTATATTTTGTAAAATAGCAGCTTTATTGAGATAAATTAATATTCCATATAATTCACCCATTTAAAATATCCAATTCCAATAGTTTTTAGTATATTCATGGAGTTGTACAATCATCACACTCAATTTTAGAGCATTTTCATCAACACAAAAAGAAATCCTGTATCCATTAGCAGTCACTCCTTTTCTTTTCTCCCTTCCCCTCAACAGACAATCACTGATTTACTTTCTGCCTCTCTATAATTGCCTATTCTGGACGTTTCATATAAATGGAATCATTTAATGCATGATATTTTGTGATTGGCTTCTTTCACTCAGCATAATGTTTTCCAGGTTCATCTATGTTATAGCATGTATCAGTACTTCATTTTTTTTTTTTTTTGTGAGGAAGATCAGCCCTGAGCTAACACCTGCCAATCCTCCTCTTTTTGCTGAGGAAGACTGGCCCTGGGCTAACATCCATACCCATCTTCCTCTACTTTATATGGGATGCTGCCACAGCATGGCTTAACAAGTGGTGCGTCGGTGCGCACCCAGGATCCGAACCGGCAAACCCCGGGCCGCCGCAACAGAGCACGCACAATTAACTGCTTGCACCACCGGGCCGGCCCTGTGTACTTCATTTTTTATGGCCAAATAATATTCCTTTATATGGACATACCACATTTTATTTATCCATTCATCAGCTAATGGACATTTGGGTTGTTTCCACTTTTTGGCTCTTTTGAGTAATACCACTATAAACATTTGTGTACAAGTTTTTGTGTAGGCATATGATTTCATTTCTCTATCTAGGAGTATGTTTAACTGTTTTTAACTGTTTGAGGAATTCCCAGACTGTCTTCCAAGCAGCTGTACCATTTTACATTCCCACCAGCAGTGTATGAAGGTTACAATTTCTTCATATATTTGCCAATGCTTGTTATCCTTTGTCTTTTTGATTATAGCCATCCTAGTGAGTGGCTCATTGTATCTCATTGTAGTTTTGATTTGCATTTCCCTAATGGTTAATGATGTTGAGCATCTTTTCATGTAATTATTGTATATTTTTAGTATATCTCCTTTGGAGAAATGTCTATTCAAATCCTTTGCCCATTTTTTAATTGGTTTATGAGTCTTTTTATTATTGAGTTTTAAGAGCTCTTTATTTATTTTAGATACAAGTCCCTTATCAGATATGTGATTTGCAAATATTTTCTCCTTTGAATTATCTTTTTACTTTCTTGATGATATCCTTTGAAGCACAAAACTTTTTAACTTTGATGAAGTCTAATTTATCTATATTTTCTTTTGTCATTTGTGCTTTTGGTGTCGTATCTAAGAATGCTTCACCTAATCCAAAGTCACAAGGATTAACTCCTGTATTTTCTTCTAAGAGTTTGCCTGTGATTTTTTTAAAAAGACACAAATCAGATCATGAAATGTCTCTGTTATAACCCACCAATGGTATCCTGTTGCACACAGAATAAAATCCAAAGTTCTTACCAAGTCTTACAAGATCCAACATGATCTGGTCCCTGCCTACCTATCTAACGTTACTCTGTTCCAGTCATGCTGACCTTTCTGCTTTTCTTAGAATATGCCAACCTTGTTCCCCCACTTTAGGCCTTTGTATGGCTTACTCTCTACCATTATTCGGGCAGCTGCAGAATTATCAGCTCCTTAGAGGGCCGTTCACTAACTACCCTCCCTAAAATATACCTCTTACCAACCCTCTGGCTGTTACTTGATGTCCTAATATTTTGTCTCATTCATAACATTCATAACCACCTGACATTATGTTATATATTTATTAATTTGTCTATCATCCCATTAGCAGGTAAGCTTTATGAGGGCAAGAACTTTGTTTTGTTTACCACTGCATTCCTAGTGCCTAGAATAGTGTTAGCACATTGTAGTCACTCAATAAATATTTCTCTTAAGTTAAGGAATTAATGATTGGGAGTGGATGAACTTACCCAAAAAGAATGATATGGAAAGAAAGAAAAGACAACCTAGTTTAGAAACCTGGGAAACATCAGTATCTACAGATTAGGCAGAGGATGAGGCACCAGTGAACAAAGAATAGGTAATATTAGACAGGGAGGTAGGAGGAGATCCAGGAAATACTAGTCTTTGTGGATCATTTATATCTAGAGAAAGAGAATTGACTGGGTTTTCTCAAAACTATAGTACCAAGGATTATTACAAAGTGCTGACTCTGTCAGTAACATTTATTAAAAAAAAAAAAGAAAAGAAAAAGATAGCAGTACTAAAAGATGTAAAAGATATAAGCAGTAAGTTTAGAAGTCTATAAAGATCCAGATAGGAATCAATGTTTTTATGAGTAATATGGACCTAGGTGTGTTGAAATATTTTTTTTGTACCTTGTATTTTCTTAAAGAGTAAGGGAGAAACTTTAGAGATTTTTGTATACGTGATTTTAAGATATGGCGTATTCATTTTTTTCTTCCACTTACATTGGGGAGTTATATTGATTTTGGTTCTTTCAGTCTGTATAGGGAATTATTAGGGCTAAAATATTTCAGAATATCAGAAAAAAAGGTATACTGGGATGTGTAGCTAAATTGCCAATCATATATTTTATCTGTTGGAAAATTCATTAGGAAGATCTCTTGTAATTCCATATCCCAGTGGTATAGACAACAGCAGAGATATCTGGATCAATTAGGAAATAGGGAAGGTATGAGCAAGATCAAGGGAGCCAAAAAAAGTCCCCAGGGCTAGCAACAGCAGGAAGTTGTCCCAACCCTAAGCTTGAAGGAGCAAGGGACTGAGCAGTAACCAACCCAGTAAGAATTGTAGCTATAGGAGAGGGGCTGTCTGATAAGAGATGTAAACATTGGTAGAGAATGAAGCCACTTCCAAACTATGGCCCAGGAGGAAGGATTGGGGAAGAATAATATCCTAAGCTGTCTCTCCTCTCACCTTTGATCTCCCACCAGTGCTTCCCATTGGTTGAACCCAACCAGAAGCCAGAGGGCAAGGGAGCTTAGTGGTTCGTAGAGATCAGCCTCTCAGGTTGCAGAACAGAATATAAAAGGTTGGATAATAATATAGAAAAGCAGACGTTGAGTATCCAGCACAAGGGCAATTTGGCAATGCATGACAAAGTCTAAAAATCTGTACGCTTTTAACCTCATCATTTCCATTTTTAGGAAACGTATTTTGAGAAAACAATTAAACAAGTGCACAAAGATATTCGTTGTATTGTTGCTTATAACAGCAAACAATTTCAACGAATTTAAATTTCCAACAATAGGGAACTGGTTGAATAAATTATAATTTACCAATAAAATGGAATCCTGTTCACCGATTCAAAAATGAAGTGAACGTACATTGATTGACATATAAATGTGCTCATGCTTCATTGTTTAGCAGAAAAGAACAGGTTACAGAATACTATGTACATAATTCTACTTTTATTTAAAAATATTCAAAAATAATTGAGAAAATGCAAAATCTTTGAATTCATCTCTTGAATGGTAGGGCTATGGTGGGGTAATTTTTCTCTGTGTCTTGGAATTTGGTAATTTTTCTACAATGAACATATACTGTTTGTTAATAAAGATTTTTAAAAATAAGACATACATAAAATCACTAATTTTATCATGTCATAGAAAAACAATTACAGGAATGGTGACCCAGACTAATTGTGAATTTGAGGAAATTGTTCCAAGTTCAAACCCAAACTCGCAAATTGAAGTAGAGGAAGCCAACTTCTATACCCATAAGGACTACAGTGAAGTCTTTACACTTGTCAGCTGTTTAGAAAACTGTCCAGCACTTCAAGCACAGAACCAAGGTGAAACATTTATTTCCATTGTTATAAAACATTTCTTACTATTATTTCTAATATTAGTAATTCTAATATTATAATTCTAAGCTTTGTCACATTATAAAAATATTTTTCATTTTTTTCTTTTTTATTTATTTATTGAGGTCATATTGGTTCTCTTTTATATTAACCCCCTTTTTGTAGATTGGATTTTTGGAGTTTAAGTGTGCTGGGCCTCAAAAGAGCCTCAGAGATTTGATCATAATGTGCTCACAACATATTCCTATAATAATATTAGTATCTGTATACAAATCTGATGACACAGCAATCTGGTGTAACATTAAATTAGTAGATTATTAAGTGATGGTTATATTTTATTTTCCAAAATATGCTAAAGATTTTCAATTTCATCTAATTTATGTGAAACCATAATTCAAAGTAGAGATGGAATAGTTGCAATATTAGATCAGGAAATTCACCCAGTTTTTACAAATTTACTGTAAGTAATAATTAAAAATACATTTTATCCAAAATATATTCTAAATCTCTCATCTTACTAGAGGGTACTGAATTCTTCCAACTGTATAAAAACTCCTGAGAACTGTCTTTGTTGTATGTATAACAGTCTATTCCCTTTTTAAATTAAAAAACTTAAGGCTCCATTATATAATTGCTAGTATCACTTAAGATATGCTATAGCTTGAGCATGAAAAGTAATTCGGTTATTTTACTGCTGTTTTTATGTAGATACATAAATTGTGTATAAAATTTTTAGTGTTGGCAAAGAGGTATATTATGATATGTATAGAGTTGAATCCTTCGTATAGTTTGAGAAGAAAGAGAGAGAGCATGATTGCATTAAAGACTAAACTTGACAGTATGATATAGTAGGAAGAGCCTGAATTTGGAATCAGAAGATTTGATCAAAGTCCAAATCTACTCTTAAAAGGTGGTACAATTTGGGCACAGTTATTAAAAATTTTATGGTTTTCAATTTTCTTCTATAATTTCTTTCTTTTAATTTATTCTTCTAAGTTCTTATAAAAAAATTGTAGAGATCAAATAATGTATACGTACATGTAAAGAGATGGTTTATAAAAAATAACATGCTACCCAACATAGCTTTTATTATTAAGGTGGCAAACTAGAAGCTACTACTATTGGCAAATTTCGTAATATCTATCATCAGCTAGAATCAGAAGCTTCTTTAACTACAATTCACTGAATGAAAATATACTTGAGTTTTCCAAATACATATGAATTTTCTATATCCTATATTTCCTTAGGGGTCCTGTGTCATGAGACGTCACTTTATACATTTAGATTTGTAATTTCATTTATTTTCTTTGCAGCTATATTGATTGCTACCAGGTTTATAGATACTTTGATCTCACTGTCTAAATCAAGAGGAATGTATTATACTTTGAAATTCAGTTGATACTGTAAATTTGCTTTGTCTTTTAAGAAATATAGTTAATTAGTAAATTGTAAGTTAATTTCAAAGCATATATTTCTTTAAGACATAAAAACAGTGGGTAATTTTCTTTTATTGTTTGTTGATATGTACTAATTTTTCTACAACATTCATATATTATTTGTCAGTAAATGTCACCATTTTTATGAATATCCTTTCAGACATCCTGGGAATATATAAGCAAATGCAAATGTAGCTTTATTTTTAATTTAAAAAATAATAAAATTGTACGTGAACATAGTTTAGAGAGTCAAGTAGTTATTCAAGGTTTATAATAAAAAGCAGCAATCCCTGGGCTTCATCAACCGCCCACATGTTTTTTTTCAGGTTTATTGAAGTATAATTGACAAATAAAATTGTAATATATTTAAAGTGTACAATGTGATGATTTGATATACATATACACTGTGAAAGGATTCACACCATGAGTTAATTAACACATCCATCACCTCGCATATTTACCTTTTTTTTGGTGAGAACACTTAATTAAGTTCCATTCTCTTAGCAAATTCCAATTATATACTACAATATTATCAACTATAGTCACCATGTTATCCATTAGCTCCTTGGACCTTATTCATCTTATAACTGGAAGTTTGTACCCTTTAACCAACCTCTCCCTATTTCCCCCACACCTCAGCCCAGCCCCTGGCAACCACCATTCTACTCTCTGTTTCCATGAGTTCACCTTTTTATTTATTTTTTTTAATTCCCCATATAAGTAATACCATGCAGTATTTGTTGTTCTCTGTCTGGCTTATTTCACTTAGCATAATGCCCTCCATGTTCATGCATATTGCAAATGGCACTATTTCTTTCTTTTTTAAGGCTGAACAATATTCCCTTGTGTGTGTATATATATATATATATACACACCACATTTTCTTTATCCAGTTTTCTGTCGGCAGACTCTTAGGTTGTTCCCATACCTTGGCTATTGTGAGTAATGCTGCAGTGAACGTGGGAGTACAGGTATCTCTTCGAGATAGTGATTTCGTTGGCCATTTGTTTCTTCCCTTATAACAACTAAGTTTTTTTGTCTTACTGTGCTGACTAGGACCTCCAGTACATTGTGCAATAGAAGCAGTGATAGTTGCCATCCTTGTGTTGTTCCTGACAGTGAAGGAAATATTTTAACATTTGCCGTAAAAGTGATGTAAATATCATGTTAATGTTTACATCATTTTCAATGTTTACATTGTTCTCAATGGTGAAATGTTAGAAGAATTTACTTTATTGGGTTGAAGAAGCTTCCTTCTGTTCTGAGTTTGCTAAGAGCTGGTGATCATGAATAAAGATTAAATTTTATTGACGTTTTTATATAACTATTAAGATATCTATATCTTAAATACATAGAATGTCCCTTTACTAAAAACTTATAATCCTATAAACTAAACGTGAATTGTTTTACTCTTGTGATCATACTGTATATGCATTATATCATTTTTAAATGTTAACATTATCTTGGGAACATTTCACCATATACTTAAGTTTTCTTCAAAAGCATGGCTTCTAATGACTGCAGTTTTTTTTTTTAATTTTATCTATTTATTTATTTTTCCCCCAAAGCCCCAGTAGATAGTTTTATGTCATAGCTGCACATCCTTCCAGTTGCTGTATGTGGGACGCGGCCTCAGCATGGCCGGAGAAGCGGTGCGTCGGTGCACGCCCAGGATCCGAACCCGGGCCGCCAGCAGCAGAGCGCGTGCACTTAACTGCTAAGCCACAGGGCCGGCCCATGACTGCAGTTTTTAATCTTATTTATGTATCATACATTTCCCAATTTGAGAGTACTAATGTTTTTAGTTTCAAATATGTACATAAATGTATATTTCCATTTCCAGTTATTTCCTTGGAGTGAATTCCTGGAAATGGAATTATTTGATGTATTTTTTAGCTATATATCCACTAGCATGGTATGAGAATACACAGTTCATGCCAGCCTTATCATCAGTGGATATGTTACTACTGATGTTGCAGTAAGATATTTATCTAATGTGATATGCAAAAATTTATATTTTTACTTGCATTTTGAAAATCACTGGCATTTAGTGACCATTTGCATATTTTTATTTTGTGAAATGATTCTCTCTTTTGTCTATTTTTCTATTCTTACAGTTTATATATCAAAAATATCAATAATCCTAGATATATTTAATTTGAACCTAACCAATCCTGCCAATGTTTTACTTTATGGTTTCTTTCATTGCTTTTATATTTAGAAAATTCTTCCTTGAATTAGATAAATAATTATTCATATTTTCTTTAAGATATTGGTATATGTTTAAAAGTAAGAATAAAAAATACTTTTTCCAGGGGCTGGCCCCGTGGCCTAGTGGTTAAAGTTCTGTGCGCTCCACTTGGATGGCCCAGGTTCGTGGGTTCAGATCCTGGGCATGGACCTACACCACTGTCAGCCATGCTATGGCGGTGACCCACATGCAAAATAGAGGAAGACTGGCACAGATGTTAGCTCAGGGCTAATCTTCCTCAAGCAAAAAAAAAAAAAAAGAGGAAGATTGGCAGCAGATATTAGTTTAGGGAGAATCTTCCTCAGCAAAAAAAAATACTTTTCCCAAATGTTTTGGCAGTTGTCCCAATATCATTTATGGAATAATCTTTCCTTAGCCAAGAAAATGTTTTATCTCACCTTTTCTTCCAGTTTTTTTTTTTTTTTTGGTGAGGAAGATTAGCCCTGAGCTAACAACCATTGCCAATCCTCCTCTTTTTGCTGAGGAAGATTGGCCCTGGGCTAACATCCGTGCCCGTCCTCCTCTGCTTTATGTGGGACGCCGCCACAGCATGACAAGTGGTGCGTTGGTCCACACCCGGGATCCAAACCTGTGAACCCCGGGCTGCTGAAGCAGAGCGCCCAAACTTGACAGCTATGCCACCAGGCTGGCCCCTAAGTTTTTTTTTTAATGATCCTCATTAAAGTTTTATGGTTTCCTCCATATACTTTCTACACATTTTTGTTATGTTTATTCCTCGATATTTGTATATTTGTTGCCATTATGAATGAGTTTTCCCATTAATTTTTGATTAGGTTTTTATATATATTTGAAACCATTGATTTTATAATTTTTTAATCAGACACCTTTGTGAACTCCTTTATTTGTTTTCATTTAGTTATCTTGGGTTCTCTAGGTAGACAAAAGCATCTTCTGCAAAGATTAAACCTATCTTCTTTCCTATCAGTAGACCTCTTTTCTGCTTCTTCTCATAGTTAACTAGCCAAAATTTTGTTTCCTTGTGACCATTTAGCACTCCTCTACAATAGAGGAAAATAGTCTCCTCACATCTGTGTTGGTACCTATCATAGCGGTAATGAAGTAAGAACGCCAAGGAATGCTGTATAGCCATAAGAATATGAGGAAGTAGCACTCTTGGTAAAACAACCTACGTGTAGCGATAAAGAACATTGGTTGTGGTGTGATGCTGCCCTCAAGTGGCTACATCAGGAAAGGGTGGAAACAAGACCTCATAACTGATATGAGATGTCCCTATGGACTCCCAAAAATACCAGGATGAGCCTGTAGTAAGGGAAGATGGCTAGAGGGTCTGTGTTTGGAAGTGGAAGGTGGAGATGGGGATATAAACGAATGGTGTTTGTGTTTTTACTATTAATGTGAGTTCATTGATACTTACAGAATGGATGTATGAATGAACCATCTTTAGTCTCAGATGAGCCCTGCTTAGACGTAGAACTGATTGGCTAGCTTTCCTTAGTGTGTTATGAGAATTGGCCACAAGATTGTCAGAAACTTAACAGGTTTGGATAAGCAATCTCTTAGGAGGCTAGTTTATATAACAAGTTCTCTTTTGGTGTTTCAAGTTAGCACCAGGCAAAGGGATGGTCCCGGGCTGCCTGCTTTACACCACATATTTATTAAGCCAGTGCATACCAATAATGTAGTTGGTCATGGGAGACATCTCTCCATGCTATCCCTCTCTCATGCTGTTTCTAAAATTACTTAACTGAAAGGCCACTGCCCAGAACAGGAGACTGTTGCTTCCCCTTCAAGATGGCTTTTGCTTTGGGGAGCATGGCTTTCTGAGTAGTTCTTCATCTGAGCTTACGTTTTCCTTTTTCTCTTTCCACTCAAGAGCTTATTGAAGAATGGGGGCAGGTTTTATGTTCCCTCCTTTGGCTCAGAAACTATTAAAGCACTGACACAGTTAGCTAAGATTCTAAAGTAACCCAAACATGGTAAGGTGGGAATAGAGAGGAGAAATTTATCCTAGCTATTAACTGTTAGCAGTAGTGTTTCCTAATATCTAAGATATGTCACACTTCTCAAGTAGATACTTTGCTATATAACTTTCACTGTAATTAATTTTATAACAAACAAGTTTGAGTAACTTTAAAGTGCTAGAATCAGGGTTGGTCTCATTTTTAGGCTTTGTAGACCATCTCCATTCTCTACATGTCAGAGTCTCGGGGTGAATTAGAGACGTTAAGAGGTAAAATAATGCAGAGAAGAAAAGACTAGGGTCAGCAAAAGTCAAATGCTTTTATTCCTTTACAGTTTTACTTAGGCTACCCCTGGCTGTTTTGAAGCTTAAGGCCACAAGAGATTTTCCTCCATTAATTGATCTATTTTTTGTTGAAAAAATATGAGCCATTACAACTCTTTCAGGATGTTTGGTTACTACTCAGTGTACTGAACAATATTAAAATTTATTGAGCTTCTACCTATGCACCAGTATTATGCTACATGCTTTATATGCACAGTAAAATGAAGAACTAAAGAAGTAAAACTGTGTTTGAATATCACAACTTATCTAATGGCTAACTAAAGTAACTATCTAGATCCTTTTGTGTAACTTTTAGATTTTTTCTTATTCCTTTATTATTTCTTTTCAGATTTGTCTATTGATGATGAAGAAATAATTTTTGTAAATAATTTGATGGCCTATAAAAGTCAGCTACCAACTTTGCATACTCTGTTGAGTAGGCTAAAACTATTTTTGGTAAAGGATCCCCTTTTAGATTTCAAAGGACAGATCTTCACAGAAGCTAATTCTTTCAGGTACTTAATTGCCCAATGTTGTAAATATTTTTAAGAGGAGAAAATATTCTTTGTATGCTCACAAGTCCAGATGTTATCAATGATAATATTTTATCATTGCTTTACTTCAACTCTAATTTTAATCATTGTATATTTTTATTGGCTACATTTAGTATGTATCTGGCTATTAGTAAACACTAATTTAATGTTTTATTTTTTGTTAAGGGAATGTTTCTCTTTTCAAGGAGATTTGAAAGATTTTGTGAAAGAAGATTTTTACATGGATAAAGAGAACTTTTGTCAGGAGAAGCTAGAAGATACAGTAGGTTTAAATGAAGCTGTAATAGTTGCTTTTCAGTAATATTTTTATACAAGTAGTAAAGCACACTTTTATAAATTTTAGTAACACACATTGACCATCTACTGTTGTTAACTTATAATGGGTTGAACGTGTATCAATTTACTTCTAAGATAGTAGTTCTAAACTTTGTCCATGCATTGGAATTACTTGGGGAATTTTAATAAAATACTGAAGCCTGCGTTATATGGACATATATTCTGATTTGCTTCGTCTGATGTATAGCCCAGGTGTAGGGAATTTTAAAACCTCTCCCAATGATTTTAATCAATATACCTGGTATAGGACATTAAGTGTTCAATATTCTAGTTTAAAAATTGGAGACTGGAGCTAGAAATGTTGATTTGTGAGTTATACACAAAACAGCACCTAAACTATAAGAGAGGTGATCTCATTGAAGGAGTAAGAATAAAGATGGTCTGAGACTGCATTTTAGATGCTGCCAGTGGTTAATAAGGAAGATAACATCTTTGCATATTAAAAGTCAAACTTCTTTAAGGCAGCCCCTCTTTTTTACCATACAGTTCCAATAGCACACAAAATTGTTATTATGATATAAGTATGTAAAGAATTCTAGCTGTTGAGATTACGAACAACTTTCTTCAGTTTAACGAGCTCAAAATCTAGACCCACATAGATGAGATGCATTCACAAAGTTACTTAAAATTTTTTTTGAAGACAACATAAAATGTTTTATATTTGGGGCTTTTCTTAAAACATTAAAGGAAATATGTGTGTATATATATATATATATATATATATACACACATATATATCTATGATGGTCTAAAGACATTTAAAGGGTTTCCTTACAATGAAAAATCTTAACACACATGGTAAAAATATTAATTCACCTATTAGCCCCTTTTCTCCAGTCCTCCTCTCCCTCTTCTGTTAACTCTGAGAGTTGTGCACATACAGTCTCACTTGTTGAGGAATCTAGTTCTGTAGGAATGAAGGAAAAACATATTCCGTGGAGTACAGTAAAGATCCATTCCATTCCATCTACCCTTTTCACTTCTCTCTGTTTACCATCTCTCATCTGCTGCAGGGATTGTTTTTAATTTAGAATTTTTAAAATTTGTTATTAGTCCAAAAGAAGATATTTCTGCATCTAGGGATATTGTACATTACTAATGTAATCAGAGGCCGTAAAGGATATTACTCAGAGAAAACATTGCTTTTAATATAATATATTTTTAACTGCTATACTTCTTTTTTAATGTATGCATAGCATTAAAAATTTTGAATGTGAGTTTGGTTAAAATTTTGGTACACCAATTAAGCAAATATATCTATTTATGAATTCAGAAATATTTCTTTGGAAAACCTCACTAAAAACTTGTTTTACCTGTATATTATTTCAGCCATCAATTTTGGCTGAGTGTGAATTCTTAGTATCTACAAGCTTCAAACAAGAAGTTGGTATTCCATCACTCTCAGAACTGAAGGAGTCATTAAACTTAATGCCAGAAATAATAAATTATGTAGATGAAAATGAAAAACTTTTCAAAAGAGGTGAGAATTAATTTAAAAATCTCTTACTTATAAAAACTACTTAATAATGTTTATGGTAAAAATTCTTCTTCATTAAACTTTTTCTGAACCTCCAAATTTTTAAAAAGTGTTCCACAGATTACACGGTGAAATCTCAGAATTATTTTTGATGAGACTTTTCTCATTGTCTTTCTCTTTATATGCTTGCAAGCTTAAAATGTCTCTGAAATTAATCTAACCATTTCAAGATAATATACAAATGAAATTAAAACATCTATGAATATACTTTTTTTTTTGGAGTTGTTTTCTTATATACAATGACAAAGCACTAACAACTTTTATGCTGACTTTAGCTAGGTATGGAGAAGCTCAGAGTAAGATTATAATTCATGGAATCAGATGACTGGGAGAGTCATAACCGAGATTTTAGATGTTTCATCCCAGTTAGACTTAGTAAATATTATTGAATTCTTTTTAATGACAATTTGAGCCCAAATATTTAACTACCTTTTCATAAATTCTGGTTGAAAATATCAAAGATTTATAATATTAAGGAGGAATGAAGAGGGATTTGGGATATCCGTTAAGAACAGGGATGCTTGCCATCAACAGACCACAGACTTGAAGGAATTCTTGCAGACTAGACTAAATCAAGGGAATTACTTATCAGCCTACAAATCAAAGGAAGGGAATGAAAAGGCAACCCAAGTAAGTGGATCAATATCATACTAGACATTGAAAATATAGCAGAGCGGCCGGCCCGGTGGCATAGCAGTTAAGTTTGCGCATTCCGCTTCAGCAGCCTGGGGTTCACTGGTTCGGATCATGGGCGCGGACCTACTCACCACTCATCAAGCCATGCTGAGGCAGCATCCCACATAGAAGAACTAGAAGGACCTACAACTGGGATATACAGCTATGTACTGGGGCTTTGGGGAGAAAAAAAGAAAAAAAAAAAAGGAAATTCTTGAAAAAAAGAAAATATAGCAGAGCTCAAAACTGCGGGGTGGCCCATGGGCTTGTTAGCAGGACACACATCTATGAATGCTAATGGAAAGGACAAGTGACTTTACTGAATGACTGTGGTGTTACACTCTTAACCTTCATTTGGCTCTAATGGTGTACTAAGTAAAACAGTCATTGCCACAGAGGAATGAACAAGATTACAAAAATACCTACATAATAACACTTTTGCTGATAGTAGACTTTCTTCCTTTTCTATTCAGATCTTTCTACCAAGCATGGAATTGACATTGAGGATATAAAATGCAGCTCCACAGAGATTTTGGCCGTTCAAAGCTGGTGTGAACCAGAGCATAGTGAACCAGGTAAAAATATTGAATAAATTATCGAGTTTATAAGGGGTTACCTATATATGATGTAAAAGTACAATACATTCACATATAAAGTCTACTATAAGACAATTTTCATGTTTAAAATTTGATTATTGCAATCCAAGTTGTCGTTTTTTTCTCTTATCTGTTTCTTTACATTTGTTACTATCATTAACTCATTATTCTTCTAGCATCAAAACTGAATAATATATAGAGGAGAGTTATAAAGATTGAAGAAGAGGAATGGAGAAAATAGCATTAATATTAAAAATGGAAATCTTGAGCCAGCCCTGATGATCTAGTGGTTAAAGTTTGGCACTCTCAACGCTTCGGCGGTCCGGGTTCATTTCCCTATCGCAGTACCACACCACCCATCTGTCAGTTGCCATGCTGTGGTGGCGGCTCACACAGAAGAACTAACAACTGGGATATACAACTATGCACTGGGGCTTTGGGGAGAAAACAAAAAAGAGGAAGATTGGCAACAGATGTTAGCTCAGGGCACATCTTTCCCTGCAAAAAAAAAGAAAATAGAAATCTTATAATATTATAGCTCAGTAAATAAAATATTATATTTTATCTGAGTATTAGCAATCTTGCTGACCCTTATTACACTTACATAAATTTAACTTTTTAATCCCCCAAAGCAATCCCATCATTATTAATATCATTATCGTACCAAATTTGGAATCTCAGAATCATCTTTTGTTCCATTGTAATGCCAAGTTCTGTTGCTTCTTAACTATGTTGATGATACTGTTATTTAGTTACATTTATAATTGGATCACTTGAATCGTGTTTGGAAGTTTACTGTTTTATTTATGAAAGTGATAGAAACACACTGAGTACTTATGAATAAATGAGGATTAGTTTTTCAAGCCCACCCTACAAGGGTATAACTCTGTGCTAGGCCACCTAGACTCCTGACTTATTAAGGTGAGGAATTACTCTCCATTAATACTATTTGCTTAACATCACCAGTATTTAGTATGGAGATAAAAATAGTACTATCTCCTAAGTACTAACAACATAGGTTGTCAGAATTAAAAGCATTATTTCACATAAAGCTCTTGGAATTTATCTCATATGGTAAACTCAATAAAGTTTAGTTGTCAGTGTATTTTTAAAAAATCACCACTCTCATAGTTGAGACACCCTGTGATATATGTGTAATTCCTTATGTAGGTGGAAATTTAAAACTTCTTTTGTATTTCAAATAACCCAAATTTCTTTTTATTAAAAATCTTTGTTGTAACAGGATGATCAAACACAATAGTTCCCCAAAAATATTCTAAATTATATTTAATTTTATTCAATGTTCATGTAATATTATGATTTTTAAAATTTTTATGTACTCTAGTGGAATTGGAAATGCCATTAACTCATCTACACCTAACAAACCAACATTCTTCAGTGAATTCATTATGTACAGGACTTCAGACATTTCCATTTTCTCCTGTTTGTAAAATGTAAGTAAAGATTATATCTAGAACTCAAATCGCAATTCAGAACAAGCAGTCTTTAATTAAATCTTTCCATATAAAGGCAATTTCTGGGATATCTCTGTGAAAAAATGTAAAAGATAGAAGTGTGTCTATAGTAAGCCACTGGAGGGAATATATGAATATATATATATACATATTTGTTTTTATATGTGTAGAATATCTTTAGAAGGACACATAAGAATCAGGTAACATTAATTGTATCTAGAAGGGAACTGGGTAATCTGGCAATATGGGAGCTAGTGAGTGATAGAGCCAAGCTCTTTTATACTTTTAGTATTTTCAATGTGAATGTATTACCATTAAATATAAACTGAAAATTCAAAAGATTCTAGCACTGGAACCATCTGCTTAGGACTTTGCCTCTGGACACTTGCCAATAGCACTGCCTCTATTGGCGCTCATTGCCATGAAAGATAGTGTCGTGGTGTATTAGTTTGCTAGGGCTGCCATAACAAATACCATAGACTGGGTGGCTTAAACAACAGAAATTTATTTCTTCATAGTCTGGAGGCTGGAAGTCTGAGATCAAGTTATCAGCAGAGTTGGATTCATTCTGAGGCTTCTCTCCTTGGCTTATAGATGGCTGTCTTCTCCCTTTGTCTTCATCTAGTCTTTCCTCCATGCATGTTTGTGTCCTAATCTCTTCTTATAAGGACACCAGTCATGTTGGATTAGGGCCCACCCTAATCACCACATTTTAACTTTATTACCTTTTTAAAGGGCCTAGCTCCAAATACAGTGACATTCTGAGGTACTGAGAGTTAGGGCTTCAACATATGAATTTTGAGGGTCACAGTTCAGCCCATAAGAAATAGTTAAGAGCCCCTGAGCTAGAGCCAGATTGCCTGGCTCTATCACTTATTTGTTTTGTGACCTTAATTGCCCCCTGCCTCAGTTTCCTTTTCTGTAATATTGGGATAATAATAGCACATACCTCACAAGGTTGTTATGAGGTCTTCTAAAGATTTGTCGTAGCTCTCTGACCAGGAATAGCCAAGGATCGCAGAACAGTGTGTTCAGTGGCTGATCAATAGATTTGGCCATCAACTTACTCCCCTAGGAGTACCAGGGATCACATCCCATCTCTAACAGTGGAAGTCCTCCACTGACCTTGTTTACCTCTGCCAATGTGGTATTGGTATTGGGGGAACCAGACATGTAAAATCAAGGATTGATCCATCAATCTGTTCAATACCCCATTGTTATTGTACAGAATAGTCTGTTATCTTCTCAGAATTGATATTGCAGGGTTGGATCATTGTATTCTAGTTTGAGCCAAAATTGCATAGCTTAATAGCCCAGCATCTTTGTCCTCTGACAGAGTCTGAGAAGGCTTTGGTTGATATCTTATACCATACGGCATACATGTAACTTATGTTTTCTGTGTTAGATTAGTCTGCTATAGTGGAATAAAGTCACCCCATTCCTCTACTTCTTATGCCAATTACAAAACTAGGAACATAACCAGTACAGCCTCCTTTCCCACTGTAATCCTGGAACTTAATGCGTCCTAAAATAACACATTTTCAGGAAAATTACAAGAAAGTCTATGAGTCTCAAATGAATTATTCCCAGAGTGGACATGGTAAGCACTGTGTGCTGGGTTTTGAGTTCTTAGCTGTGATTGACTGATCTACCAGAGGATAGTGCTGTTGGGTTACTGGGAGTAACTAGAGCAGCTCATCACTAGCTGCTCAGGCTTCTATTAATGGTCTCAGGAAGGTGTCCCAGCATAAGATGGAGGAGCCTGGCATTGAGGGCACCCATTATCTTCATCTTCTGGCAAAGAATTATTTCATGTGAGGGATAAATCTGTGCTACACAGAACTTTACCATTAACTAGAACTGCCCATATCAGATATGAGCTGTAAAAAATAACATGGGGGGCTGGCCCGGTTGCATAGTGGTTTATGTTCACACACTCCACTTGGGCAGCCTGGGGTTCACAGGTTTGGGTCCCTGGCATGGACCTACTCACTGGTCATCAAGCCATGCTGTGGCGGCATCCCATATACAAAAAAAAAAAAAATAGAGGAAGATGGGCACAGATATTAGCTCAGGGCTAATCTTCCTCAGCAAAAAGAGGAAGATTGGCAATGGATGTTAGCTCAGGGCTGATCTTCCTCACACACACACAAATAATAGCATGGGATGAGTACAGGAACTACCTATAGTTTGTTTAAATACTTTTAGTCCCTTTACTAAGGTGCAAGATGTTTATTGGCCGGACCTATACTGTCTTTTTAGTGCTCTTTTACTCTTTTAGTTACTTCATATACTCTAATCCATCTGTTAGGGCAGATTGGTAATTAGAAACAGAAACTAGCAGAAATTAGAATAATCTTGAATTTCAATCTGATATTAAAATTATTTACTTAAACTATAATAAACTCTTTTTAATCACACAAGTTATATATCTGCTTATTGTTATAACTCAAACATCTAATGAGAATTTATGAAACTTAAGTCTCATCTGTGTATTATGATTTGCCAAAGTTAGAACCAAAAAGGCTTTTAAATTAACCAAAGGTTCTAGGGCCATTTGAAATGACTTAAAGAAGTTGTCTCATCATTAACTATATTTTCTAGCAAGAGGTAAATCACTTCCATTTGGTTTGTGAATATAAAAACTTAAAAATCCCTATTTTAAAAAATGGATTTATACCTCAACTATGAAATTAAAAACAAAGAGAAAAAGTGTTAAAATAAAACAACAACAGAAGGGAAGAAGGGAAAAATAATATGTAATGTTAGTGTACTCTTAACTTGCTTTTATGGTCCCAATTACTTTTATTTCAGAACACAACATTTTGGTTGGAAGTGTACCCAGTTAACAAATATTTTTAGTGCCTACCACATGTAAAACTCTGTGCTAGATTTTATGGGGCTAAAAATAAAAGTCTGTATAGCATAAGACTTTATTTCCATACTAACTGATTACTGAATTGTGAACATATTTTTAAATATGACCAAAGAATGTATCAATTTCAGACATGTCTTCAGAAAGCTGCATTAAGAGTGAGAGTATTTGTCTATATTACCATCTACTGTTGGACGTGGCTTATCTAAATATTTACCCTTTCTTTCAAGTTAAAATAATTGCCTACAATCTGAGGTGTTTAGTTGTCAAAGAGACCTTGTTAAGGTTTCTCAAATTTTCTCAAAATAGATTCTCAAATTTTGCTCCCACATGCCAGAGTTTTGGATTATGTGGGTAAATTGGATGGCTTAGACATAAAAACTAGCTTTTTACTGCCCAGGATTGTCAATTTAACTGGCAGTACTTATAATTAATATGCTAATATATGTTCCATATGAACAGAGAAACAGAATATAATCAATTCTCACTTAGGAGGGAGTGGGAGGTTTGAGGCATAGATTAAGGGATTTGTGAATTAACAGTCTCTTCCTTACCAAGCCTAGCAACTTCTTAGCTGCTGATGGGCTGTGATTTACACTGATTGTCATTCATATTTCCTCTCTTCTCCCAGCACTCCAAAACACATAAGCAGACATGCATCACTCACTCATGTACTCACCAAGATTGAAGGACTTGAACTGAACTTTAGAACCTGTCGCTTCCTGAGAAGGTAGAGCAGACAGAACTTTTGCGTAGTTCTAATCCTCAGCCAGTAAAGGCTCCGGAATTTCTGTTTAGAATGGACTTGGGGACAGCAAATTTGTAAAAATTTGTGTTAAAGCTAATGTTTTGTATGGTAAGCACAGTAATTTTACTTAAATTGTATTTTTATTTTGGATGGCTTATAGGGTTGGTGCTGGCACAGTTTATGGAAGGAAGTACTAAAACTCTCCCAAGTCAGCCTCCTCTGGCTCCAGGTTCCACTGAGGGAGATAGGGGTAGGAATAAGTTATAGGCAAGCAGGATCAGTTAATGAGCTGGGAAATTGCCACACCTTCCCAAGGGTGGAGGAAGTATTTGAAATTTGGTCTGTGGAACTCTCTACTTCAGTTTACATATTTATAAAATAGAGTTAATTTTTCACCTGCTTTTGAATGTAAAAAATACTTAGCAAAATACTTTTCTTAAAAAATTTTATTATGCAAAAAGACTCAATATTATTAATGTATTAAACTTTAAATCTTCTTTTTCAGTAGTCTGCTTACTGCTGAAGAATCAGCTAGCAAATACCATATGGTGTGGCAATTAGAAAGCTACAGAAGCTCTTTGAATCCATTTTTGCTTACAGGTAAAGATCAACTGATTTGAATGCTAAATAGAAAGTATAGATGAAAAGGTACAATCAGTAGAAGTGTATTGTCAGTTTTATTATTTTTATTATTATCATTACTATCATTATAAAAAGCACAGTTCCAAAATTAGGATTTCAAAATTTATAATCCTAATTTTGGATTGATGCTTATAATGTAGATAATAATATTAAGCAGTTGCACTACTTTAGTTCCTCCATGCGTTATGATTTGTCCCTATTTAGGCTAAAAAGTAATGAAGCAGAAAGCTCTGTGCCATGATATCTAAGAAGATAGTCGTCATAAAATCTAATCAAATATTTCTTCTCGTTTAGGCTCATTATAATGAATTAAAAATTTCTGATTTAATAAATCTTACATTAATTCTTCAAAATGTTGTCAAATGAGTTAATTTAGTAGTTACTAAAATGGTCAAACAAAATAATGGGTCCATCTCCTACTAAACATTAGAATAATTTTAACTTCATGATACTGCCACAGATAGAAATAAATCTTTTATGTGACTTCTATTGCTATAATATTCTGGACTTTTGCAAATATTAGCATCTTAAAGATGAAATACTGGATATAACTTCAAGTTTCACTGTTTTCCTTAATGTGTGAAAATCTATTTCATAAGGAATTTCCAGTGTGGTTCTGTTTATTGTGTTTTTCATCTCTTTTGCCCTCTGGACTGATTCTGACTGTTTGTTTTTTTGTTTGTTATTGTTTTTTAAGTGCCAAGAACTGAAGAGCCCAACAGTCAATATTCAGTTACAGATTTGAAAAAGATACTTTCTGTTGAAGAAGAAAGGGTTGTGATTAATCCTGTAAGTGCAGAGTGGTGGAAACAAGCAGGACTAAATCTGACAGTGACAGAAACTTTGGAACATCCAAATACATACTTGTGTCGTGATGATCTACCTTCTGATGATACGAAAATAGAGATATTTTTGCCTACAAAAGCACTTCAATTAGAATGTGAGTACATAAATAGTAAATAGTGTAAACATTTTCGGAATAAGAAAATGTTAGATACTGGCTTTCCACTAGGTGATTGGGAAAATAGAACTCAATTCCAGCGTTCAATATTGGCGCTGGCTCTGCCAGAGTTTATAATTTTGAGCTTCGCTTGAAAAAATGAGGAAGTTTGGCAAGCTAATGCCAAAATTCTTTTCTGTCCTAAAATTTTGTAGTCTCAGTTTTTCTTAATTTCTAGCCATTTTCAATTAAAATGACTTTGTTTCCTTTTGTAAATTATTAGTGGCTAACTCAGTTTCTGTTTACATCAGCCTACACACAAACCAGCACTGTTATTTGTGGACGTCACAGCTGAACTTTGAGGGTTTGATAATATCTAGTAATTGCTCTTCAACAATAAAAGATCTTCCTTTATTACCAAAAAGTTTACTCACTTAACATTTTTTACTTATACAACTTAAGAAGCCAAAAATATCTTTTGAGTATCTGTCTTTTGAGTTATTTTGGTTGCTTTGTATGCCATTTTAGTAAATGGAATGTACTTAGCCTGAATTATAACTTTTTGAGGTATATATGTATTGTTTTAAAATCACTTTGTGCAATAATTAAATTTAGATCTTAAAGGAGTTAGGAAGGTTTACATTTAGTTTATTATAGAGTAAATAAATATATTAAAAAGTGAATTTTAGAAATTATTGTGTATGTTGGGAGATTGCTCTAAGGAGATAAGAGTTGAGATGAGAATTGTTATCAGCAAGGGATGTTTCAAAGACAGAAGACAGAGGGCTTTGGATGTGGTAATAAGAAGAATAAACAGACTATCTCAAGCAAATGCACACCAGTCTGTCCTAACGCCTAGATGGTTACCTATGGTAGAAGAAGAATTTTAAAAGAGATTTGGTCAGATTGCTAGACAAAGAAGAAGGGGAGGAAGATTTTATGAGGTCTTCAAATATCCAGAATAATATATTAAATCTATAAAACTACATAAAGTCTCTATTATGATATGTAATTATTTTGAGGTTAAAATAAAACATAATTCACCTTAATATCCAGTAGAATTATGATGATAGTTTAATTCTGAAGTTTAAAAAGCAATAACTGTATCAGGAGCCCATGGCCAAGTTGTCAGGGTAGGGGTGGTTAAAGAGAGGGTAGTAGAGGAAAATAATCAGGAAAGTGAAATAATAAACAGTTCCTATTTACCTGCTAAACATACCAGGATATCTCTAGAAAATATCTCAGAGGTTGCACATTGGTAGCACTCAGGTCCTATTCAGCTCACATATTATTGACCCATAGGGTGTTTTAATTATTTACCAACATTTAAAATTTGGAGGGTTGCACATAAAAGATCTGCATTTTGCGATTGTCTTTCAAATTCCAAAAACTAGACTCAGATGCTCATATGGCAACAATTGGCTGGGGCCGGTAGCAGATCACCACTTTAGACAGACCATGCCCTCTCCAGTCCACCATAGTTCCCAGTGCTCACAAATGGAGGCCAGGTGTTAGTTGGCATTTAGCATTACTCTTACACTTTTATTTTACATTTAGTGTAGTTAAGAGGAAAGTAAAATGGTTATTATGCCAATATCTCTAATAAAAGCAAAAACAAAAAAAGATTTGTAGACTACATTTTGGAAGAAAAAAATACAAAATTTATCTTCCCAAAGATTATGATTTAAGCACTGGCCATATACTTCACTCATTGACATTATTTAGCTGACCCTATAGGCATTTAAGTTTTTTTCAAATAAACTTTATGAGGTATAATTTACATATAATAAATGCACCAATTCTAGCTGTATGGTTTGATGTATTTTGACAAATGTATATACCTATTAATTAAGTATAGGTAATTAAGATATAGAATATTTCTATCACCAAATTAAGATATAGAATTAAGATATTAAGATATAGAATTAAGATTAAGATATAGAATATTTCCACCACCACAAAGTTCCCTTGTGCCCCTTTGCATTCTGCAGTCATTCTCTCTCCATCCCACACCTCTCCTCTACCAACCTTTACCTCTGACCACAGGTAACCACTGGTCTACTTTCTGTCACTATATGTTAGTTTCCCTTGTTCTAAAATTTCATTTATGGAATCATACAATGTGACCTTTTTTGTGTCTAGCTTCTTCCACTCAACATAATATTTTTGAGATTCACTCATGATGCTGTGTGTATCACTATTTCACATCTTTTGTTACTGAGGAATTTTTCGTTATATGACTATACCATGGTTTGTTTATCAACTGTCTTGGTTTTTTTTTTTCCTAGTTTTATGCTATTATGAATAAAACTGCTATGAATATTCTTATAGAAGTCTTTTTGTAAACATATGTTATCATTTCTCTTGAGTAAGTATCTAGTTGTAGAATTGCTGGGTCTAATGGTAGGTTTATGTTTAACTTTATAAGAAACTACCAAATTGTTTTCCAAAGTGGTTGCACCGTTGTACATTCACGCCAGCAATGTGTGAGAGTTCCAGTTACTCTATATCCTTGTCAACACTTGGTAGTGACAGTCTTAAATTGTAGCTATTCTAATGAGTGTGTTGTGGTATCTCATTGTGGTTTTTTGTGTATGTGTGAGGAAGATCGGCCCTGAGCTAACATCTGCCAATCCTCCTCTTTTTGCTGAGGAAGACTGGCCCTGAGCTAACATCCATGCCCATCCTCCTCCACTGTATATGGGATGCCGCCACAGCATGGCTTGACAAGCTGTGTGTCGGTGTGCGCCCGGGATCCAAACCACGTGCACTTAACCGCCTGCGTCGCTGGGCCGGCCCCCTCATTGTGGTTTTAATTTGTATTTTCCTGGTGACTAATAATGATGAGCATCTTTTTACATGCTCATTGGCCATTTGTATATCTTCTTTTGTAAAAAAAGTATGTAACAACTTTATTGAAATATAATTCACATACCATACAATTCACCCACTTAAAGTATACCCAATGGTTTTTGGTATATTTAATATATTTTAGAGTTGTGTAATCATCACCATAATCAATTTTAGAATATCAATCAATTTTATTATCCCCCAAAAGAAATCTTGTACCCATTAGCAGTCACTCCCCATTTTCCCCACCTGTGGAACCACTAATCTATTCTCTGTCTCTATAGATTTGTCTATTCTGGATATTTCATATAAATGGAATCATCTTTTGTGACTGGCTTCTTTCATTTAGCATATTTTCAAGAGTCATCCATGTTGCAGTATGTGCATATCTTATATGAAGTATTGTTCAAATATTTTATCAAATTTTTAATTGGCTTTCTTTTTAAATATTAAGTTATAGGAGTTCTTTATATTTTTGTATACAGTCATTTTTCAGGTATACATATTGCAAGTATTTTCTTCTGGTCTGTGGCTTGCTTGGTACGTAAGTTTTTGACTGTTAGAGTAACTGTTACCTCCAAGGCTATGACTTACTGTAAGCCTATTGGCAATAGAGTTTTTCTGGAATTCTTTTTTTGCCTGATAATCTAGCTCCAGTAGTAAGAAAAAGAGGTTCTGGATTTTTATCCTCTTTAAAAATTTATTTTATTCAGATCAAAACTTGATTTTCAAAGCAGTAAACAAAGTACTTCTGAGGATCAAATTATATTAGTAAGAACCCAAAACTAAAAGTTATCCTAATACCTTAGTAGAACACTCATTTAGGCATGAAAGTCATTTGGATATTTTTATTTTCTGTTTTCAGCATGGCTAGAACATGAAAGTTGTTCCTCACCTATTGTACTTATTAATGAGAAATCTACAAATGATCATTTATCGCTTCCACAAAAGAGTCCATCTCTGGCAAAAGAAGTACCAGACCTGTGTTTTTCTGGTGAATATATCTCTGTTAAAAAAACAACAAAAGAAGAAATCCCAAAGAATGGTCTAGAACTAGTTTATAGAACAATCCAAAATAAAGAAAATAAAGATTGCTTGGAACTTGACTGCACAGTACCATCTAATGAATCATCTTCCCCTTCAAAAATTGAAAAAAGATCTTTTAAACATGGTAAAAAACAGCAAAATGATTTGGACCTTTTGAGTGACTTTATTATGCTGCGAAATAAATATAAGACTTGTACCTCAAAGACTGAAGTCACAGACAGTGATGAAAAAAATGGTGGGTAATTTAGTAATATTTTGGCGTAGTTATGACAGCTTAAAGGACTAAATGTATAATTTATTATAGAAGTAAAGAAATGAAGCTCTTCCAGATAGAATATATTATTTTTCAAAGCCAAAGAAAATGTTATTGATTCATGATACTTATTATGTATGGAGATAGCTATGTGTATATAGATATAGATATAAATGTAGATATGTATTTTCTAAAAAATTAAAAAGTACATTTGAACTTATAAGAAAAGCCACTATTTGTAAAACTTGCTTTCTACCACTTGGCTGTACAGATTCATAGTATTTCTAACTTTTCCTGATCATTCTGCCATTTTTTGTTCTGTTTTAGCTGACAGTTCTATCTCAGTATTTTAACTTATATTTTAGTGTGTACTTAAGAACATTTTGCCCATTTGATTGCTTATTACTCTTTTTAACTTTCTAAAGAATTTCCATTTGAGTTGTAACTGTTTACATTCACAGTTTATAACCATATCAAAAGTAGTGTAAAGTGTCATATCATTTCACTTCTGGTAAAAAAAGAAAAATAGGTATTCTAAAATATGTTGGACATAGGTTACCCAGATGAAATAAGTATAGAAATATTTATATGTGGGAGTTAGAGCATACTTAGGTCTTAGTGTCCTATATGCTATTAATGTGCACAAGATCTAGCTCCAGAATCAACTGTAAAATAAGAAGTAAAATATATACCAAAATATCACCTCGTACTAATAAAGGCTAAGTTGGAGAATGGAGATTAGTTTTGAGGTAAATGGGCTTACTAACTAAACACCAGATTGGGCAGAGTTACCTACCCAGTCCCGAACTATACTGGACTGGGACAGGATTCCCCATAGTGGGGGGCTGCGTGGGAAAGATTCATGACATAGAGAAGCAGAGGAGAATCCCTGTTCCTTGTGGACAGCATGATATGACAGCCTTTTTTTTTTTTTTTTTTTGAGGAAGATCAGCCCTGAGCTAACATCCATGCTAATCCTTCTCATTTTGCTGAGGAAGACCGGCTCTGAGCTAACATCTATTGCCAATCCTCCTCCTTTTTTTTCCCCCAAAGCCCCAGTAGATAGTTGTATGTCATAGCTGCACATCCTTCTAGTTGCTGTATGTGGGATGCAGCCTCAGCATGGCCAGACAAGCAGTGCGTCGGTGCGCGTCCGGGATCCGAACCTGGGCCGCCAGTAGCGGAGCGTGCACACCTAACCGCTAAGCCACGGGCCGGCCCTAGAGTTTCTTTTTTTTTTTTTTTTTTAAAGATTTTATTTATTCATTTTTTTCCCCCCAAAGCCCCAGTAGATAGTTGTACGTCATAGGTTCACATCCTTCTAGTTGCTGTACGTGGGACTCGGCCTCGCGTTGGACGGAGAAGTGGCGCCTTGGGGCGCGCCCGGGATCTGAACCCGGGCCGCCAGCATCAGAGCACGCGCACTTAACCACTAAGCCACGGAGCCGGCCTAGAGTTTCTTTTTATGTAGTAGTTTGACCACCTCTAACTTACCTTGCTAGGTGACAATTCTGTATGTAACTGAGATCTTTTTTTTTTTTTTAATTGATGTTTTAATGGTTTCTAACATTGTGAAATTTTGGGTTGTACATTATTGTTTGTCCATCACCATATATATGACTCCCTTCACCCCTTGTGCCCACCCCCACTGCCCCTGGTAACCACAGTCCAGTTTTCTCTGTCCATGTGTTGGTTTATATTCCACATATGAGTGAGATCATACAGTGTTTGTCTTTCTCTTTCTGGCTTATTTCACTTAACATAATACGCTCCAGGCCCATCCATGTTGTTGCAAATGGGACGATTTTGTCTTTTTTTATGGCTGAGTAGTATTCCATTGTATATATATACCACATTTTCTTAATCCAATCGTCTGTCGAGGGACACTTAGGTTGCTTCCACTTCTTGGCTATGGTGAATAATGCTGCAATGAACATAGGGGTGCATAAGCCTCTTTGGATTGTTGATTTCAGGTGCATTGGATAGATTCCCAGTAGTGGGATGGCTGGATCATAGGGCATCTCTATTTTTAATTCTTTGAGGAATCTCCATACCGTTTTCCATAGAGGCTGCACCAATTTGCATTCCCACCAGCTGTGTATGAGGGTTCCTGTTTCTCCACATCCTCTCCAACATTTGTTGTTTTTGTGTTGGTGATTATAGCCATTCTAACAGGCGTGAGGTGATATCTTAGTGTTGTTTTGATTTGCATTTCCCTGATGATTAGTGATGTTGAGCATCTTTTCATGTGCCTATTGGCCATCTGTATATCTTCCTTGGAGAAGTGTCTGTTCATTTCCTTTGCCCATTTTTTGACCGGGTTGTTTGTTTTTTTGTTGTTCAATTGTGTGAGTTCTTTATATATTATGGAGATCAACCCCTTGTCAGATGTATGTTTTGCAAATATTCTCTCCCGGCTGGTTGGTTGTCTGTTCATCTTGATTCTGGTTTCATTTGTCTTATAAAAGCTCTTTAATCTGATAAAGTCCCACTTGTTTATTTTTTCTTTAGTTTCCCTAGTCTGGGTAGGCATGTCATCTGAAAAGATTCCTTTAAAACCAATGTCAAATCGTGTGTTGCCTATATTTTCTTCTATGAGTTTTATAGTTTCAGGTCTCACCTTCAGGTTTCTGATCCATTTTGAGTTAATTTTTGTGAATGGCAATAGCACATGGTCCACTTTCATTCTTTTGCATGTGGCTGTCCAGTTTTCCCAACACCATTTATTGAAGAGACTTTCCTTTCTCCATTGCATGTTCTTAGCACCTTTGTCAAAAATTAGCTGTCCATATATGTGTGGTTTTATTTCTGGGCTTTCAATTCTGTTCCATTGATCTGTGTGTCTGTTTTTGTACCAGTACCATGCTGTTTTGATTACTATTGCTTTGTAGTATGTTTTGAAGTCAGGGATTGTGATGCCTCCTGCTTTGTTCTTTTTCTTTAGGATTTCTTTAGCTATTCGGGGTCTTTTGTTGCCCCATATAAATTTTAGTATTCTTTTTTCTATTTCTGTGAAGAATGTCAGTGGGATTCTGATTGGGATTGCATTGAATCTGTAGATTGCTTTAGGTAATATAGACATTTTAACTATGTTTATTCTTCCAATCCATGTGCATGGGATATCTTTCCATTTCTTTATGTCATCTTGGATTTCTTTCAATAATGTCTTGTAGTTCTCATTGTATAGGTCCTTCATCTCCTTGGTAAGATTTATTCCTAGGTATTTTATTCTTTTGGATGCAATTGTAAATGGTATTATCTTTTTGAGCTCTCTTTCTGTTAGTTCATTATTAGCATATAGAAATGCAACTGATTTTTGTAGATTGATTTTGTACCCTGCAACTTTGCTGTAGTTGTTGATTGTTTCTAATAGTTTTCCAACAGATTCTTTAGGGTTTTCTATATATACAATCATGTCATCTGCAAATAGTGAGAGTTTCACTTCTTCGTTACCTATTTGGATTCCTTTTATTCCTTTTTCTTGCCTAATTGCTCTGGCCAAAACCTCCAGTACTATGTTGAACAGGAGTGGTGAGAGTGGGCAGCCCTGCCTCGTTCCTGTTCTCAGAGGAATGGCTTTCAGTCTTTCCGTTGAGTATGATGTTGGCTGTGGGTTTGTCATATATGGCCTTTATTATGTTGAGGTACTTTCCTTCTATTCCCATTTTATTGAGAGTTTTTATCATAAATGGATGTTGTATCTTGTCAAATGCCTTCTCTGCGTCTATTGAGATGATCATGTGGTTTTTATTCTTTGTTTTGTTGATGTGATGTATCACGTTGATTGATTTGCGGATGGTGGACCATCCCTGCGTCCCTAGTATAAATCCCACTTCATCATGGTGTTTGATGTTTTTAGTGTATTGTTGTATTTGGTTTGCCAATATTTTGTTGAGGATTTTTGCATCAATGTTCATCAGCGATATTGGCCTGTAATTTTCTTTCTTTGTATTGTCTTTGTCTGGTTTTGGTATCAGGGTGATGTTGGCCTCATAGAATGATTTAGGAAGTGTTCCATCTTCTTCTATTTTTGGAATAGTTTGAGAAGGATGGGTATTAAATCTTCTTTGAATGTTTGGTAAAATTCACTGGAGAAGCCATCTGGTCCTGGACTTTTATTTTTTGGGAGGTTTTTGATTACTATTTCAATCTCTTTACTTGTTATTGGTCTATTCAGATTCTCCATTTCTTCTTGGTTCAATTTTGGGAGGTTGTATAAGTCTAAGAATTTATCCATTTCTTCTAGATTGTCCAATTTGTTGGCATATAGTTTCTCATAGTATTCTCTTATAATCCTCTGTATTTCCATGGTATCCGTTGTAATTTTTCCTCTTTCATTTCTAATTTTATTTACTTGAGCCTTTTCTCTTTTTTTCTTAGTAAGCTTGGCTAAGGGTTTGTCGATTTTGTTCATCTTCTCGAAGAACCAACTCTTTGTTTCATTAATCCTTTCTACTGTTTTTTTGGTCTCAATTTCATTTATTTCTGCTCTGATTTTTATTATTTCTCTCCTTCTGCTGGCTTTGGGCTTTGTTTGTTCTTCTTTTTCTAGTTCTGTTAGGTGTAATTTAAGGTTGCCTATTAGGGCTTTTTCTTGTTTGTTCAGGTGGGCTTGTATCGCTATGAGTTTCCCTCTCAGGAACACTTTTGCTGCATCCCATATGGTTTGATATGGCATGTTATCATTTTCGTTTGTTTCCAGATAGTTTTTGATTTCTCCTTTAATTTCATCAATGATCCATTGGTTGTTCAGTAGCATGTTGTTTAATCTCCACATTTTTGTCACTTTCCCAGTTTTTTTTTCATGGTTCATTTCCAGTTTCATAGCCTTATGGTCTGAAAATATGCTTGTTATGATTTCAATCTTCTTAAATTTATTGAGGCTTGCTTTGTTTCCCAACATATGGTCTATCCTAGAGAATGTTCCATACGCGCTTGAGAAGAATGTGTAGTCAGCTGTTTTTGGATGGAGTGCTCTGTATATGTCTACTAGGTCCATCTCGTCCAGTTTTTCATTTAAGTCTAATATTTTTTTATTAACTTTTTGTCTGGATGATCTATCTATTGCTGTAAGTGGGGTGTTAAGATCCCCTACTATTATTGTGTTGTTGTTGATTTCTCCTTTTAGGTTTGTTAATAGTTGCTTTATGTACATTGGTGCTCCTATGTTGGGTGCATATATATTTATAAGTGATATGTCTTCTTGATGTAGTGTCCCTTTTATCATTATATATTTCCCTTCTTTGTCTTTCTTAACCTGTTTTATCTTGAAGTCTACTTTGTCTGATATGAGTATGGCAACACCTGCTTTCTTTTGTTTGCCATTAGCTTGGAGTATTGTCTTCCATCCTTTCACTCTGAGCCTGTGCTTGTCTTTAGTGCTAAGATGTGTTTCCTGAAGGCAGCATATTGTTGGGTCTTGCTTTTTAATCCATCCTGCCACTCTGTATCTTTTGATTGGAGAGTTCAATCCATTTACATTTAAGGTAATTATTGATATATGAGGGCTTAATGTTGCTGTTTTGTCACTTATTTTCTGGTTCTTTTGCATTTCCTTTGTTTCTTGTCCCATTTGTTTTGGGCTGCCAATTCAGTTTGGTTGTTCTGTCTTATGATTCTTCTAGTTTTCTCTTTGTTTATCATATGTGGTTTTGCTCTGATTATTTGTTTAGTGGTTGCCTTGAGGTTTGGGCAAAAATCTTGTGTATGAGATAGTCCATTATCTGATAGCCTCCTATTTCCTTATACTAAGTCAATTCAGTCACTTTCCTCTTCCCCTTCTAAGTTGTTCTTGTTATACCTTATTCTATCTTGTGTTGTGGCTGTGTGTTTACAGTGATGAGGTTAAATTTATTTTTGGTGAATTTCTTCCTTTGATCTTTGAGTTTAGTATTTAAGTGGTTGCTAACCTATTCAGTAAAGATCTACTATTTCTCTGATTTTGTCTACCTACTTTTCTCCTTCCTCCAAGCTTTGTGTTCCCTTTCTCTTCTTTTTTTCAGGCCTGAGGGCCTTCTTGAGTATTTCTTGTAGTGGGGGTCTCGTGGCCATGAACTCCCTTAGCTTTTGTTTATCTGGGAGAGTTACTATTTCTCCATCATATTTGAAGGATATTTTTGCTGGATAGAGTATTCTTGGCTGAAAGTTTTTGTCTTTCAGTATTTTGAATATATCATTGCAGTCTCTTCTAGCCTGAACAGTTTCTGTTGAGAAATCCGCTGAGAGCCTGATGGGAGTTCCTTTGTACATTATTTTTTGTTTTTGTCTAGCTGCCCTTAATATTGTTTCTTTGTCGTTGACCCTGGCTAGCCTTACCACTAGGTGTCGTGGTGAAGTCCTTTGTCTGTTAATATATATAGGTGTCCTGTTGGCTTCGCTTACTGGTATTTCCTGCTCCTTCCCCAGATTTGGGAAATTCTCAGCTATTATTTCCTTGAATAGGCTCTCTGTTCCTCTTTCCCTCTCCTCTCCCTCAGGAATACCTATAATTCTTATGTTACATTTTCTAATAGAGTCAGATATTTCTCGGAGTCTTTCTTCATTTCTTTTTAGTCTTAGTTCTCTCTCCTCTTCCATCTGGAGTATATCTGTATTCCTATCCTCTAAAGTACTAATTCTTTCCTCCATATTGTCAGCTCTGTTCTTTAAAGATTCCAGATTCTCCTTTATCTCCTCCATTGTGTTCTTCATCTCCATCAGCACTGATTGGTTTTTCTTTATGATTTCAATCTCTTTTGTGAAGAAACTCCTAATCTCATTGAATTGTTTGTCTGTGTTGTCTCGTATTTTGTTGAGTGTTTTTATGATAGCTATTTTGAAATCTCTGTCATTTAGTTTATGGATTTCTGTGTCTTCGGGGTTGATTTCTGGGTGCTTGTCATTTTGTTTCTGGTCTGGTGATTTCATATATTTTTGCATTGTGGTTCCTGTGTTGGTTTTGTTTTTCCTCATCCTGGAAGTCTCTGGTTGCAATTTCCACCTACCGCCACTGTCTGGTGGTAAAGGGCTGTGTAGTCTAAGCCCCCCGCGCTCTGCCCCGGTTTTTCTGCTGCGATCCGCAGTTTTTTTTTCAGGTCTGCCTCGGATCGCTAGGTCTGGTCGGTTGAGCTGCAGAGTCCGGGTTGTGGGGAGGGGGGAGCTCTGTCTTTTGCCCTCTGGGTCCCTGACGTGGGAGGCTTCTCGTTTGCCCCTCTTTATCCGCTCTCTGGGGTGCTCAGATGTTGATGGTAGCCCTGTGGCTCCTCTGAGTCCTCTGTGCGGGAGTTTCCCACTGGCTGAGAGAGTCCGAAGAGCCATGGTTTCCCTGCCGAGGGCCGCCCCTCCCCCCTCTCTGGGAGCCGCGCGGACCGGGATCGCTGATCTGATGGGGAGGGAGAGGAGTTCTCCTTACCTCTCCCCACTTCCTCCGGGGGCCCAGCACGTTCCGCTCTCAGATGTGCGGCAGTGTGGATCCCTCCGCTCTAGGTTTTCACTGTCTGGGATTCCGTTGTTGGTCTGTGACTGTTGCTTTTGTTGTATCTTGTCGGGGGAAGAGTTCACGGGAAAGCTCACTCCGTCATGATGCTGACGTCACTCCGTAACTGAGATCTTTTTTAACCAATGTTTGCACCATAATGCAGAGCATTAGCTTCTGCATAAAAGAATGAGCAAAATTATGACCTAATTAAGAAAGGACGGAGACAGGGAGGGCTTGTGGCCTAGGAGAGGATTAGTAGCAGAAGGAAGGGTGTGGAAAATCACAAAGAAATGAAGTAGAACAGTACGTGCCTTATAGGTGTTGAGAACCGTACTTGGTGTTTAATCCCTATAACAATATTCAAAGCAAGTACATTGATCCTTATTTTACATATGAGAAAACTGAGGCTAGTGTCAGAACTGAGACTGAAACACTGATCTTATGCCCAAGTTCTTTCCAGTATTACCCTTCAGCTTCCTACCCAGCACAGTGTTAAGTCCATTGACCTGAAGAGTCGTTCAATTTAATACTGATGTGTTTCAAAGAAGAACTTTAACTGTGATCATATTACAAGAAAGCATTTTAAGTAAAGCAACAGTAAGTTTCCCTGAACAATGAAAATTAATGTTTTTTATTAGAATTTCAAGATAAAGAAGAATGTTCTTTGACTCTTCAAGAAGGAAGTCCTATTGTTTGTACTAATAAAACCCTAGAGAACATAAATCAGGACCGGAGAGCAGATAATGTCATTGAAATTCAAGCATCAGGTATGCTATATGCTTTTAAAATACATTCAGATTAAGTAAATTTGAAAGCCCTTTCCTGGGTGTCTAGGACATACCTCATTTTCCATGTAATTTTCTTCACTTGTTTCAGATATTTCTTTTTTTTTTTTTTTTTCCCCTCAAAGCCCCAGTAGATAGTTGTATGTCATAGCTGCACATCCTTCTAGTTGCTGTATGTGGGACACGGCCTCAGCATGGCCAGAGAAGCGGTGCGTCGGTGCACGCCCGGGATCCGAACCCGGGCCGCCAGCAGCGGAGCGCGCGCGCTTAACCACTAAGCCACGGGGCCGACACTATCAGATATTTCTTCATTCTACTTCTACTTTCAAGTTATTTCCAATCCTGGAATGCCCTGTTCCTGCCTCTGCCCCTCCCCATTGCCCTACTCCAGTCCACTAAGTGTTATTTCTTCCTTCATTTAAACTGCTGCTTCTCCACGTTCATCAGGGAAGAGCAAATAACTCAGATTCTTGTGCCCAGTCTGGAAAATGAACTGCTAATGGTTGCTCTCTCTCTTCTCTTGCGCATTATCAGGGTGATGTAAATAAGTTATTACTGATTCTTATGCTGATTAAATTTTTTCTGTTCTGCTATAAAGAAGAATATTCTTTGACTCCTAAAGAATAGCCTGCTTAAAAACATCATGCTCATTATTAAAATCAATAAGGAAATATGACACTGCTTCTTGAATATCTTTTCATTCTTTTGGTTTGATTTAATTTATGACCTTTAGATGATCATGCAAATCTTCAAATATTTATATTCTAGTGAAAACTGGAAAAAGTTTGTCATTGTTATGAATTTGTTTGGCTTAGATTGTAAGCTAATAGTCGAGGGAAAAGCAAAAAATTATGTGATTCTCTTTATATGGCTCTTCATAGTTGCCATGTAGAATTAGTTACTGAATAAATCCTTTCCAATAAACAAGATAACCATAAAATTATACTAATTCTATGGGGGGATTGTTTTTACTAGTTTATTTAGAATAAATATCCTGAAATAATACTCTATACAATCTTATGATTTTTAACTCACAAAAGAATTTGGATAGAGTTCAGATTTCCACAAAGTAACGTGTTTAATTGGTCTGGCAAAAAGAGCATACTATCCTTATAAAAACACTGCCTTTAATGCTTTTATTTTTGCAGATAGTCAGTGCCAAGCATACTGTCTCCTAGAAGCAGCAGCTACTCCTATCTTAAAAAAACTTGCATGCCTCTGTACTCTCCCTGTTGCTAATTGGGAATTTGCCACTGTTATTTTTGACCAAACAAGGTTCCTCTTAAAGGAACAAGAAAAAGTAATAAGTGATGCCGTTTGCCAAGGTGAGTGCAAATAAAAGTCGCAGTCTTTAAAAGGATATAAATTTATGGATTATTGTATCAAATTATTAAAAACTGAATATAGAGGATGGAGAAATTAGTCATGGATGAAGGCATAACTGTAATTCAGCATACGGCACCCACAAACCTATACTGGAGGATCAGCTGAGTAAGGAGAAAAAGGTGAGAAATATCATCTGGTGTTGCTTCTCAGTGAAGTTCCTGATTGACGTATATTACCTGACAGATTCATATAACAGGAACCAAATTAACCCTATTATTTTTTTTTTTTTTAAAGATTTTATTTGTTTATTTTTCCCCCAAAGCCCCAGTAGATAGTTGTATGTCGTAGTTGCACATCCATTCTAGTTGCTGTATATGGGACGCGGCCTCAGCATGGCCGGAGAAGCGGTGCGTCGGTGCTTGCCCGGGATCCGAACCCGGGCCGCCAGCAGCGGAGCGCGAGCACTTAACCGCTAAGCCACGGGGCCGGCCCTAACCCTATTATTATTAGCATCTGAACCACATAGTTCTCTCCCAAAAAAGGGGAGAAGTAAAAAAAAATAGATTAGTTGAAGTCAATCCTGGACTTTTGCTTCTGGTCGAGATGGAGTAATAGGGATTGGATTTAACCTCCTGCCAGAAATAACTAAAAAAAAACATAGACAAAGACAAAATACATGAAACTGATACTGAACCAAGTGGGCTCACCTCCTGGTGAGTTAAATGAGACTCTATACCAGTGGAAGTTGTCTCACAAAGTAAAGTGTATTTGCAGCAAATAGGAGGCCATGAGGAATCATTTCCAAAGTTATGGCGTCCCTGAACAAAGGGAAGCAGGAACTTTTATTTCGGTTGGGGAATGAATATTCAAAAGAGAAAGGCAGGTACACTGCAGATTATGGTAATGAGGCTTAATCTCCTCCTGAAGAGATCTTCACATCAAAAATAAGACAAGGTCATGGACACAGCTCTTGTAGGGAGGGTTGGTTAGCTTCAGGGTGGTTGCTGGTTGTGTCTCCTTAACATAACAAAACAACTTGGAAAAACAGTTAAATGCTTCCAAGCCCACCCTTGAGTTCCTCGGGGCACTAGTTGGTAACAAAAGCAGTTTTTAAGACCCTAGACATCAAGCAATGAAGGACAGTGATTCCTGAAAGATGGGAAACAAGTGGGGTGAGCCCTACCATTGTTCTAGCTTACTGCCTTGAAAGAGTTGCCAGGCCGTGGCACAGGGAGAGGCCTCTGAGGCAGAGCCCAGTGGACAATCTGAGTTAAGGAAACAGAACTAAGAGTCTGGGGAGACCAAGGCAGCTAGAGTTCAAAGGATAGAATATTAGAGAGCAGAGAGCATCATACAGAGAATCCTGGAGATCTGCAGAGAATCTGTCTCCCTCAAGTATTCAGCAGAGTACTGATTGAAGGGTATGTGTGAGCAAATTACCTGAGATTGGGGAAACAAACCATTGAAAAGGATTAGAGGGAACAGTATCCTGCTTCACACAGGACAGGGAATAATGCTGGTTCCCTCCAGCTAGACTAGAAAAACACATCATTCATAGAGCTGAGTAAAGTACTCAGGAATGTCTTGCCTCAGTAGTGGGGATTAATTATCTCTAGACTTAGCACTGCTCTGGACCTGCCTAACAAGTCATAAAAGCAAGACCCAAAGGATCAACTATTTCCAAGGAACTGAACTGCATCCCAGAACAAAGCTCAAGAGGATTTATATGAATACAAAAGTATCTAGCACCCAACAGGGTAAAATTCACAGTGTCTGGCATCCAATCAAAGATTATCAGGCATGAAAAGAGGCTGGAAAACATGACGCATAATGAGAATTGTCAATCAAAACAAACTTAGAACTGACAAAGATGTTAGTGTTATCAGAGAAGGACAATGAAACTTGTTATAACTGTATTCCACATGTTCAGTAAATTAGAGACATAAAAAAGACCCAAATCAAACTCCTAGAGATTAAGCTACAATGTATGAAATGAAAAATGAACTGGATGGGATTAGTGGCAGATTAAATATTGCAGAAGAAAAGATTAGTTAACTTGAAGGCATAGCAATGGAAACTACCCAAATTTCAAAAGAATTAAGAAAGAAAGAAAAGAGCATCCATGGGATATGAAACACTGATGAAAACTTTAAATAGCCTGACATACTAGTAATTAAAGTTCTCAAAGGAGAGGCAAAAAGGGGGTAAACAGAAAAAATATTTGAAGAAATGACTGAAGGTTTCCAAACTTAGTGAAAACTACAAATCCACAGATCCAAGAAATTCAATGAACTCTAAGCACAAGAAGCATGAGAAAGCTACACCAAGGCATATCATAATCAAATCGCTCAAAACTAATAACAAAAAGAAAATTGTAGGAGTAGCCAGAGGGGAAAGAAATATGCTGCATACGAGAAACAAAGATAAGGATGACAGATTTCTTGTCAGAAATAATGCAAGTGAAAACATGGTGGAGTAACATCTTTAAATTACTGAGAGAGAAAAACCATCAACTTAGTTTTCTATACTAGGCAAAAATGGACTACAAAAACAAAGATGAAATAAAGATGTTTTCAGACATATGAAAGCTGAAAGAATTCATAAGAATTCTTCTTATTTGATCCCAAATCTGGTTTTTCTGCCCTCTTCTCATCCCTTCCAGGGCATGATTGACTTGTTCCTGCAAGTCCTTCCAGGGACTGGATATACTACCCATAATTGATTCTCCTGTTGCCTCTTGATTCCCAATGACCACTACGTATCTGTCTTGATCTTCATTGATTAGATTAGCAATTTCAAACTTTTTGCAGAACTCTTTGTTCAAATAAATATTTCATGGGGTCCTAATATATAAAACACAGAAAATCATAGCTTTTCTGGTTAAATTAAGGCAGTGGACCTAAAATTCTGTCTTCTTGGTCTCACTTTTACGCGCAGTAAGATCCAATCTGTCGTCTTCAAAAAACTCTGGAACTACATGAAACACATTAATTAGACAATTGGCCTGTCTCTATGAATACATCTGTTTGTGTCGTATCTTTGGAGGAATATTCCTAGGTGTCCATCTCAGTTTCAAAGTATTACTTTAATGTTATGATTCTCCATCTTTATGTTAACCAGTTGGCAGGTTATGGGTTTGATTTTCTTCTTGCTTCATAACTGGAAATCATTGACCTTTTTTCCCCTCCAAGAGTAGAAATAATTGAATATTCTTTGGAAGCAACAAGATCCTGAGCTCTAAGGTTAGCTGTCTGGGTGTGAATGCCAGCTCCACCATTTATTCACAAATTGATCTTGGACAGTTACCTAACCTCGTTAAGACTATCTCCTCATCCATAAAATGAGGATCATCATAAGCTTGCCTGATAGGGTGGTTGTTATAGACTTAATGAAATAACCAACTTATATACAGCCTGGCACATAGTAAGCACTCAATAATAAAAATTGGCTATCATTGTTAAGCATTCTGATACATATTCTAAAATTCTGAGGTATATCCTATGTTTTTAAATATGTTTTTGCTTACTTAGGTACAAATGATGAAAGAGAAATGACCTTCAAGCATGCTGCTCTCTTACACCTTCTGGTAACAATTAGAGATGTCCTTTTAACGTGTAGCTTGGACACAGCATTGGGTTGGTGGGGAAAATTTGTATTTCCCTTTTTCTTCCTATTGAAATATTTCATTTGAAATAACTTTTACTTTTCTGAAAAAGATACACTTTATAGGAAATTATGTAGCTTCTTTTATTTCCACATTGAACATTATGTACATTTTGACATAATTATAATGGAATAAATATTTTATTCTTCTTATATTCATTAAAAGAAATTATCTTTAACAACTGTCGTCACCTAGAAAAGTAGGTTTGGGATCTCTAACATAGGCCTGAATTATAAAATCATAATGGCCTTAAGCAGATTTGATTGTATAATCATTATCATGCATTACTTTTTAATGTAAGACTTGACATTTTGCCATATACATTTTAGGTCCTTATTGAATGTTTATGGCTTTGAATCTTTGCTAGATGAAATATAACTAAATTATTAATACATAGTAAGATCTTTTGCTATTTCCTTTTTAGTCGTGCATATAAATTAGGATATGAATTACTTAAGTAATAAAAACCAAACTATTTTGAGTGTGTTGGAAACTTTTAAAATTTTGGAAATTTTTTCTAAACTATCGAAATTATTAATATATCTGTCTTTCTACATTCCTGCTTTAGGCCCCTTATTGCAGGATTATTTAGACTTATTTAGTAATGGTATGCTTATAGGATTATGTTTTATAATTTAGAGGTTCGAGAACCTATTTAAAATATAAATTGAAAATAATTTTTCTCTGACCTATGACCCAGACGTTTTATCTATGACCCAGACAAATATTTCTCTAATCCAAGATTTTGATAAGTATTGAGCAGCAGTGAGTCACAATTGAACTCCCTCTACCGCACTGGGAGTTATAATACTTAACCAAGTATTATATTAGTATTATCTGGCTGCATATTATAACTAAGTTGCAGCTACCTTTAGAAAGCCCAACATGGTACTTTTCTTTTGTTCTCCAACTGAACCACTTGGGCATTGATGCTGGATCAAGTTGTCTTATCTCCATCCCCAGACAAGTGAGGATTGGGGGCTATGGTCCTAGTTACAGTATCTAGAACTAGTATAAGGGTGCAGTGTCACATGCCCTTCTATTTAGTCACTTGTCTTCATTATACTTTTCAGCTTCCATAAAAAATTGTTGGTCCTACCGACAGCTAGGCTGACTATTAAAGCATTACAATAAGGCAGAATATCAGAATCAAGAATATCTGAGCTCCCAGTGCTGTAGAGAGAGTACAATTGTGGCTCAGTACTGATCAATACTTATCAAAACCTTAAATTAAAGAAATAATATTTATGGAGGATTGCTTGAAGGATATTCACCTCTAAGTACTCTACAATTTACCCTAGGATTAAGTGAGACCATTGAGAGTTATATACTTGGAATGAATTGTTTTTGCTCCTCAAAGAAATGCATTTATTAAATCATACTTTGGCATTACTATTTGGCTACCTTGAGGAATACTATAAAAGTAAAATCCTTGTTGGAAAACTAACTTCTTTAGCCCTAGGTACCAAACTGTAATGAATAACCTAGCTGCCTTGGACATTTTTAGTGGAGGGCTTTCTTACTCCTCTAAACCTCTCGAAATCAAAGAGCAAGTTAGATTGTCTTCCTTTCTTTCTCTCTGTATAATGTCAAAGGAAGAAAGGTCCATAATGGTCTGGCTGCCTGCCCTGCTCCCTTCCAGAATTCTGTATTTTTCCCCAGCGTCCAGTTTGCTACCTCTCCCAAGCTAGTGAGGTAATGAGTTTCAAGTTTAAAGGTATAGAATTTCGCTTCTGGGCTTTCGCCCAAAAATAAATTCAGTATTGTGTAATGGGTGTTATAGTAGAGATAAGTAGTAATGGCACAAAGGATGGAGACTGTTACTCTTAAGCTGAATGTTTTTTAACGAATAAGTAGGCATTTGCCAAGTAAATAAAGTATGAAAGAGTATCATAGGCAGAATTAAGAGCCCAGAAGAATGACCCAGTGGGTGTGCCGCAAACAGTTCCATATGGCTAAATTGAAGAGTATAAGGTGGAAAGAAGTAAGAGCTAAGCCTTAAGAAGTAAGAAAGAGCCAAACCATGAAGAGCCTTTTAAGCTACATAAACAAGTTTAGACCTTATTCTGTAGACAGTAGGGAGCCATTGAAACAGGGATGCTACTGGATTAGGTTTCTCTTCCAGAAGATTAAGTCTAACAGCAGTATGGAGAATCAGTGGGAGGTTTGGAGATTAGGACGCAGAAAGAGCCTAAGTCAATCTCTAAATTGCTGAACAGTCTAGCTGTACTAATATAAAATTAGGATTAATTATGCACATAAATGTAAAAATATCAACATAAACATTAAATTTTTTAAATTTATTTCATTTATTGTCCAAATACTCGCTGAACACCTGATCTACATAAGTTACTATGCCAAATGCTCTACTTCAGTAGTTCACAAAGCTCACTGTGCAGCAGAGTCACCTGGAGAGCTTTTTAGACTTAGAAATCCCTGGGACACAATCTAGATTTACTGAATATGAACCGTCAAGGATGGGTCTCAGAATTCTTGGTGAGGACTTTGTTTAGTGAGTCTGAATGTAGGCACTGCTGTTTTAGCAGCTATACAAATTAATTATGCATAAATATCATGGATTATATCCCAAGAGCTTATAGACTAATGAGGTTGTTAAGTCATACACATAAATAACCATAAATTAAGTACAAAAGCTGTATAGATAAAATACCAAGAAAATTCCAGTGAAGTGGCATTTCCACAGAACTTGCATGTAAGTATAGATCCTGGGGTTAAAGGAAGAAGGCAATAGCTTCAACCAGTGAGAAGGCAGGAAGGAACGGGATATATTCAGAGAATATGTAGAGTCTATCCAGGTATATTGGTGTTATGTAGATTAAAAAGAGACATTTGGTATATATGTTTCAGCTTCACTCAATTTCAAGATTTTCATTAGTCAATATCTTTGATAAAAATCAGAAAAGGATTAAATGAAATTTTAACTGTCTCTGTTATGACTCTTATTTCCTTTCAGGTTTTTACCGTCGAGTTTCTCAAAGAACAAAAAGATATGCTTTTTTTCCCCTACTTTTGTTTTTAACAGGATATTTGTCAAATGCAAAAGATATCTACAAATGCATTTTAGGCTCTTATTTGGATGACATTTGGAGACAGCTGGCGATTGTACAGTTTATTAGGGGAAAAAATCCTGAAACCAACTACAAGATACAAGAATTGCAACATCAGATACTAAATTGGATGCAAAGTGAACAGCAAATTAAGGTTAAGTATTAGAATAAAGCAGATAAAAGTAATCAGTTTAAATAAGAATTGGATGTAAGATAAATTTTTGCATTTAATTTGAAATTATGAAATAGTCTATACTGTTTTGCCCCTTGACAGTTTTCTCCTTAAGTAAGTCAACAGAATAGAACTGGACCCAAAGAAAGGATGATTTGTATTGTTATTCATATATCTTGAATTTTAAAATACTTTAATTTTTGTTGTACACAGTTTTTTATGGATTGGTCCTCCAATTCTCAAAAATTTTGTCTGGTACTTGTAAGTCCATGAACATATACCCAATAATAGAACTACAATAATTTATTTTTAGATATTCAGCTAGAATTTCATCCTATATGATTCTACGAAAAAATCACTTAGTTTATGTCTTGGATTATATTGGAAATTTTTGCCCACCCTACCTCAAGCATATGAAGGTTGCATTAATGAAGATTTAAGAGAAAATACTGTTAAAAATATTATCAAGAAGAAAAGCATTTCAAATGGTTTACACCAAATCTGGATACAAATTTGGCCTTTTTTTTCTTTTTCCTCTCTGTCCCCTCTATGTCTTTATTCCCAACTTTATGGTTACTTGGGTAACTTGCTTAAGTCATTAAAATAAATTAAATCAATCAGTAACAAATTCAAAATTGAAACTGATTTGTTGTTCCCACCACCCGCCCAAAAAAACCTGTAATGTTAAGTGGGAAAGTATACCAGCAAATTGTTCATTTTCTCCAACAAATTCTAACTTGTCTGGGTTGAATTTAATACTAACAATACAGGCAGACACAACTTATGTATAGAGAGAGTCACCTACATGGGAATAGTTGAGGAATGCTAAGAATGCGCTGCCCCAAAATATTTTCCTCATTGATATTCAGAATTTATTTACCAGAATTTATTCCTTTGTGTTTAAGCATTGACATCTTTTACAACACAAATATTTATTTTGTAATCTTATTGTCATTAGTTTCATGTAACCAATGAAGTTTATTATTTTGTCACTGTAGCAAAACTATGAAAATGTATACATGTATATGAAATTCTTATTTTTGGTCAGGTGCTGATTATAATAAGAATGGACTCAGATGCTGAAAAACATTCACTCATTAAAATCCTTAACAAAATGGAAGGTAGGGAGTTTTAAATTATGCTTCATTTGATAATAAGTGCTTGAACATATAAAAATGTATTGATTTAACCAAGTTCTAAAATTAAGATGTAATTAACATACATAAAATTCACACTTTGAAAGTATACAACTCTGGGATCCAACCAGTTTTTAAATCGATCTAGACTATAAGTCTGTAATATAAATGTACTATAATGTACTTATATGTACATTATTATTATAGTGACCAGCTTTTATTGATTGCCTACTAGTTGCTAAATAATACTGGCTACTTACAACTCTATGAATAGGTTTTATTAGCTCAGTTTTACAAGTAAAGTAACTAAAGTTCATAAAGGTGAGGTAGCATGCCAAACCTCACAGGTAGTAAGTGAGAGAATCAGGATTTGAACCTAGGTCTCTCTTGTTTCGGTGTTATTCTTCGACTCTGCTACCCACTACTGCCCCTCTGCTGACCCTTTCCACCTTGTGCTGTGGAACCCATTGCTTATAAGTAAACTCTTTTCTTTCACCTCCTAGTCTTAACTGAAATCCAACTTTCCCCACACGATACTGCTTCCCCTGTAATTCCTCTCAGATAGAAGCTGATAGTTTTCTCTGTATGTATACTTCATAGAGATGTGAAGCCATTTCTTGCTTTCCATTACCCTTTCCAAACCATCTCTCTTCCATCCTTTGAGGCTGTGCCATATTGCCATACCATTCTCTCTCACCCATACTGCCATCATCTAGTAACTACGTGAACTTTCTCCTTCATCTGTGGACAGTTGTGTACCTGGCTCATGGTATTCTCTCTTGTCCTGCCATTATCCTAGGTGTCTTTAATGTGAATGATTCATTACACACTTTGACCTCATAGTTTCTTTGTTCTCCACAACAAAAATGATATTCATCTTCAATTCACTCCTTGGCTATGCCATCCACCTTGCGATAATGCAGAACTGTCCTGCCTCTGAACTTGACAGTCTGATAACATTGTTCTCTGTCTACAGCTGCCTTTAGCTCTCTCATGATCTTCAGCATCTTAGAGATCTACAACCTGGTAACTCCTTTTTTGTCTCATATTTTTCTCTTTCCAGACTCAGTGATGTGGCCATTACTTTAATCAGTATTGTACTTCTATTTAATCCTCAACTCTGAATCGTTCAATACATTTAACTTCTCTATTCCTACACCTAAGCTGCTGAGCATTATTGGAGAAAATCATATAGATTGGTGCTGCTATAAAATCATGTTCTCTGAACTTATATGGGTTCTTAATACCTAACAATCTTTCTATATCTTCTTAGTTCCCTTTCCTATCCTCCTAATGGTTATACCACAAACCTTTACCATGACACTCATCCCCTCATTTTTAGAAGGGAATTATGCCTTCAAATGTCTATTAATTGGGTAAGAATCCTCAGTTTCCTTCCCTACCATCTATAAACTTACTTTCATTTCTTGTGTTCTTTTCTTTTCCTCTTTTCTCTGTAGAGGAGGTGAACCAATCTTCACCTCTAATAACTCTTTCCCTTAATGTTTAAGCCCTCCAGTCTTAAAAATAAAATAAAATACCATCTTCAACCTATGTCACCTTTTGGTTACTGTTTCTCTACTCTTTATAAATTGCATCTTTTGCCATCTCCCAAAATGTTTCTTTGATCTCACCGTACCAAATTATATATCATGCTGTTTCCTATCTCCATGCCTTTACACCTCCTGTTCCTGGTCTCAAAATGCTCTTCTCCCTTAGAAAGCTAACTCCTACACTTCTTCTAAAAATTAGCTAAACCATTTGTTCAGGAAGCCTTGATTTAAATGCTTTTCCTCTTTGCTCTTAAGGTATTATGTGCCTACTTCTAAGGCACCACTTACCACACTGGGATATAACTGATTCTCTTGTCTGTTTTCCTCACTAAAATGTCAGCTTCTGGAGGATAAGGACCATGCCCTAATTTGTATTCCTAGCACCCACAAAAATGCCTGGAACATAGAAGGCACTTAATAAAAGTTTGTTGAATACATGAATGCGCCAAAGAATGCCTCCCTGTGTACCTCATATAGACTAAGACTAGTGAAAAAGATTGAACTGAATTATATACAAATATTGCAACAAATATCCACTTATCAATGCAGTTAGTAAAGTTAACTAACATTTTAAATTATAGTAATGTGAGAATGGAAAGCTTTTTCAAGCAGAGCCTTATAAGGTGCTATTTCATGATGACGTTATCGTGTGTCTAAGGTCCAAATTTGGATCTTATTTTTTCATTCAGTTTTCCAATCCCAAGAAGATGAGTTCATATTCCCCAAATTCACAAGATCCTTACTAGTTCCAAAATGTTTGAGAAGAGTTAGCAATTGTGGGGCTGAACCTGCACAGTTGTCTGGAATCAGGGTAACTGGAAACATTGTTAAAAATTAAGAAAGTGCTGAGCAATTTTAGCATTATAAAACAAGGGGATTTGGGTAACTGAAGGAATATTTTTGTGAAGAATCTAAGAAAATATCCCTGCCCCCAAGAAAAGAATACTTAAACCTACTTAGTGGGGTACCTTTTCCTTTGACGTCACTTAAGATATATCGACAAATTATTACTGTATATGTCGATTCTTAACTAGGCTTCATGCTGACCGTCCATATTTCTTTTGGTATTTGGGATTATATCATTACTACTCTTACTATTTTTATTTTAACAAGGTCTACTGACACAAAAATATTGACTCTATAAACTGAAAAATGTTTTTACTCCCTTTCTGACTGGCAACTATCCTCTGTATCTAGGAGCTAGGCCTTTTTTTCTGTCTAGTGTTAGAAAGTAAAAATGTGGTTCCATTTTTCTATGTGTTTGCAAGATCCTAGTAGCGCCCTCAGCAAGTAATCTGCCTTGGGATCATAGCTAATAGAAATCATTTAAGGAGATTAGGTTTTAAATAATTTGAATAACCTCATAAATTATAAGAGAGAAATAGTACTCACTCCCTTCTTATTGCTACCAAATCTATTGTCATATCAAGTCAAGTAAACATAAAATTCTTATTAAGCATTACTCTGTTATTATTACATCATACCTTCATGAACTTTACAGTTGACAAGAGTACAATAATAGAGTGTAGAATTTATTTTAACCAGAATTAGCTATTCTTAAATCAGTTATATCTACCAAAAATAAACTGTATTGTGGGTACAGAAATTTTTTATTCTTTTGAAATATACTATATTTTGTTAAAAAACTATAACATAAGAAATTTAAATTATAATTAAGACGCAGGAGTGAATCTAAGGAACTAGTGGTACCCAGTAAGTCTTCTGCTTCTTATACAGCCAATAGAAAGGGGAAAAAAGCATTCCTACCACATTGAAGTGCAGTTTCTTGCTGTTTAGTTTAGTACTTAAATTTTTGGCTAGAGGAAAAAGGTAAAATCTATGATGATTTTTAGCAAAATAAAATTAACTGCACAGAATTGGTGAGTGTTTAATTTGGCTACTTTAAAATTAAGTTTTTGATCCATTTTATTATTTTACATAATAAATTCACAATTTCCATGCTTTTATACACACAACATACACGCACACCAGAAATATTGCCATTTGTTGTTACCTTAGACTTAAAGAAATACTGCAGCAAATTGTATTTTAAGCAATTTCCTTGTTCACAGATCTTTAATTCACTTTTGTGGTAGTGAAATATATGACACATCTAAAAAATATATATGAACAAAACACTGAAAAAACTTTTTTTGTGCTACTGTTTTTCTTCCAACAGGTTTAACATTGACCGTCTTACATTCAAACAAAAGAAAAGATTTTCTGGAATCCAAAGGTGTTTTAAATGGGTAAAAACACATTTCTTCATCTCTAGGGAGAAAACATACCAGTTCCACAGGAAAAGCAAAATCCCTCCTAGAATTTAACTTTTAAAAAAGGTTTAATAAAATCTGAAATTGATCAATGTCTCTACCCTCTTCCTGAAAAGTTCTTTACATAGAACATTTTAACTCAATTCATTGCCTTGTGTATTTATATACTATGGTTCTCCAGAATTTTAATATCGCCAAATTATCATTATTATTGTTGTCATTAGTACAGGAATTGTCTATTTAGACTTACCCTTGTTTTTACTAGTTTTTTTGCTCAGCATTCTTTCTTATATCTCCTTCCTTTCTTTTCGGTTCTCCTTCTTCCTGAAGTACATCCTTTAGAAATGCTTTCAGTGAGAGCGTGCTAATAATAAATTTAGTGTTGACTTGTCTAAAAGTGGTTTTATTTTGCCTTATTTTGTGTAGAAATTATTTATTTCTAATATTGCGATCCAAATAATAAAGAGAAGATGTAAATCAAGCAGAAGCCCATAAAAGCTAGACATAAAACCTTTTGACTTCTATCTATCTAGATTGCTCTAGACAGAAAGCAGCAGTAGAGGATTTTAATTACAGTAAGTGCTATGTTAGATGAAATTTGAAGATGAGAAAGATAAACTTATGATATTTGTGTCCATCTTTTTGTTGTTGTTAAATCACTTATGAAGCCCATTTAGAAAAAAACCATTTCAAAGTTGTCAGATAATATTTTATTATACAGATTCTCAAAGATTAAAACCTCATATTTGTAAGAAAATGAGATTTATTTCTCATGTTGATTTGTCTGTTATTAATAGGACTCAGGTAATAAAATTAGGGTCCCTTGCATTTGAGGATGTGAATAGTCCACAGTTTTTATATCCTTGTATTAAAAAAACGTATGACCATCAAAAATAAAGATAAAAAGACATTAGTACAATTGGAGAACAAATCAACAGAAAATACAGTGCCTTTCCAGGATAAGTAGGCATAAATTAGAGAAGAATAGAATAGCCAAACCAGTCATCTTTTATCATTCCAAGTAAATAATGACTCAAGTATAATTCCATTTTCTTGGCTTTCTTTTGTCTTCAGTACAAGTTCCTGTATAGTTGTACATAATCAGTATATTGGAGCAGATTTCCCCTGGAGTAATTTCTCATTGGTGGTGGAATACAATTATGCAGAAAACTCTTGTTGGACCAAACACTGCGAAAAACTGAATATTCCTTACATGGCCTTTAAAGTGATTCTTCCAGACACAGTTTTAAAGAGTAAGAATGTACACTAAAATCTTTTTCTTTACCCCATTAAAATGAAAATTTTCTGTTTGTGATCTGTGGAAAGAGAATAAGCTATGGCATTAGAAAACTTGAGTTCAAGCTTTAACCTCACCACTTTCTTAACTATCTTCTTACTTCATATTTCTCATTTGGAAAGTAAGCTTTACTGATGATATTTATCTTCATCCCTTTAACTTGTAAGTTTTTCTTAGAATAGCACAATTTTATTACAATTATCTTAATCAGATACTTTTATGTAACAGTATTTGTTATTGAATTTTAGGGAAAAATATGTAATAGTATATTGACTGATTCAGAAAACTTTTAATATGCAGCAAAAAATTATCCACAAATACTTAGAAAAAGTCTAAAACCACTTTGTATGTCATTTGGTTTCTTTGTATTTCTCAGTAACACTTTATGTGACTAAGGTTGTGAATTCTCGGATCCATGAAATTTAAGAGCCCATACATTTTTAGTCCCAGTGCATCTCTCTTTCAATACTTTCTACCCACCTCAAGTATGCATGGGAAGTCTGAACTCTGAGAGAACTCTAAAAATGCAATCACCATAATGGTTACTTTGGAATCTTTGATATGTAGAATTAAATATTAAATTGATTAAATAATTGAAACATGGGCCCAAGAAAGGATTAAGATAAGCAGTCTAGTTTATATTTAGAGGCTTCTTCCATTCTCTCAGAGATGAACTTAATTTGTTCAATCAATTCCATATTGGCGGGCATTTGCAATGTTTCAGTTTTCCACTATTATTCTACAAGATTTATAGTAGTTTATATATTTTATATATCTGTATATACTTGTTCTAAGAAGTAAAATGAATTGCTGGGTCAAAAGTATACACACATTTATATATTTCAAATATCCTCCCAGAAAAGCTATCCCAATTGATATTTATGCAGAAAGTGTGAGAAGATCCTTTCCCCTGTATCTTTATTATAAATAGGTATTATTAATCTTTTAAATCTGTGGTAGAATTATAGGCAGAAAATATTTTATGGTTATGCTCATTTGCATACCTCTGATTATCCATATCTTTTCATATGTGAATTGATCTTGTATAGTTATTCTTTTGTAAATTGCCTGTTTATGTCCTTTGTCCATTTATCTATTGAGGTATTTATTCTTTTCCTATTGATCTGTATCATTCCCTATGGGTTACTGTGCCTAATTTTAAATTTTGATGTAAATCATTCTGTATTTACACAGCAATTGTCCAATATATACTTAAGTGAATAAAGCAGACTTTAACATTCAGGTCGAGTATGATCCTATTTTTTTCATTTTCTTTTTTTTTTAAGTGAGTGTACACATATAGGCAAGCAAATATATATTAAAAAATCTGAAAGTAAGAACTAAACTTTTTTTTTAGCATATAGTAGTTTTAGTTAATTCTGTTAACTCTATTTTATTTCTAGATAGGAGGATAACAGGGCATTTATTTTATTCTTCAGAACTTTCTTTATTCTGATTTCTGATTTTTTACGGTAACTATGTATTATTTTTATACTCTGTGAACATATACCTATTATTCTCATGTTTAGTACAAAAAGAAAGAGCTGGGAGATGAGGAAAAAAAGAAAAATTTGTAAATTTTCTCTTATTTAGGTAGCACCTTGCTGGATAAATTTGGTGGTTTTCTTGTGGAAATTCAGATTCCATATGTGTTTTTTGCATCTGAAGGACTTCTTAATACTCCAGAGATACTTCAGGTGCTAGAATCCAAGTAAGTTATTGATTTCATAACTTTAGCAAAGATATATATATCCTAATTGGCTAAATATTATGCTGTGTATGTGGCACTATTTCTATCTGATTCAACCCTGGAATTATATCACATAAGAATAGTTTCCCAGAGAGTTTATGTCAATTTACACTTCTCTCCCTAGAGTAATTATTGACTGTTGTCTTTTTAGTAATATTTATCAATTTTGTGGGGAAAAAGTCATTATTGTTAAACTTATATTTTAGTCGCATTTCTTTTCTTACCAGCAAATATGAACATTTTATGTAAGTTTTTTTTTCTGTGAATTATATGGTAATATCTTTGGGTCATTGATAATATAGAGAATGAGTATTCTTATTTAGAGGACTTTAAATACCACCTGGGAAACAGGACTATGACGTTCTAAAGGAACTCTCAAGTTTTTAGACCTTTAGTTCTAAGATCATACCAACACTGTGCATTTTTACGTCATATGGAACACTTTATCATAGCACACAATTTGTCACAGGAATGTTAGACATTAGGCTGTATATCAAGGAAGGATAATTGTGCTGTGACCTTAGTTAAAATGCAGATCTGTTTTCCATGTTTTGTTTTTGTATCTTAAGACCATGGCGCATTCACAGAAAATTATGAGCTTACAAAAGGTAGTTAAAATCCAGGCCAATTTTAAGGAGAGAGAAAAGAAAATTCTGATAAATGCAGAATGTTTTAGTCTCGTAACATGATGTTTTAATTTCATGAATTATTATTTAAAGAGCTAGAATAAGTTGGTCAAAACATTTGTAATATTATTGTGTGCAGTAATATTTAACAAAATAGCTAAGGCAATGCACATCTCAATTAATTTTTCATATATACTGAATAAATCATAATTTTATTCATCAAATTTATAAAGTAGAATAAATTGATGTGTGAAAGAAAAAGCACAGTAGTTCAAATAATTTAATATGCAGGAGGACAATACAGCTTTTGTTAAAGAATTTTTCTTAACCATTTCATTATGTCACCCAAAACATTGTATTTTATAGCTATAATATCACACTGGTGGAGAGATGCTGCAGTGAGTCATTGAAACTCTTCGGAGGTACAGAAGGTTATGTAGTGGTGACAATTGATGAACACACTGCTGTAATTTTGCAGGTAAAACTATACAGTAAAAAATATAAATCAAATATATTAAAATATATGCATAACCATGAAATTTACTATTAGCTTTACTATAGAGAGCTTAACTATAATCTATTAGTGATTTCTTCCAAAACTTTGCAAATGGGCCACAAGTGCTAATATCATCGCTTTGAAAAATGACTATTACCAAGCTTCTTTGATGCCTTATAATTTTTAACATACTTTAAGATGACAAAGCAAATATAGATTCTTTACTATTGTAAATTAACCTATTTTTAAATACATTTATAGAATAATTACAGTGTTGTAGCCTTCAAAAATAAAATCTAAGCAACTATGTTTCTTAAAAGGGGGTAGTATATTAATCCATATGTTAACTACGGGATTTCTTCTAAGGTAAGTAGGGATTGCCTGTAAGTTTTAAAAAGAGAGAGAAATTCTCTTCAAAAATCCATATCATTTGAAATTTAAGATGTATAAATTCTTGACTGAGTCTCCCTGATATGTTTGCTTGGTTGGATTACAAATTACAGAGAAATTAATTTAATAGAGTGAGAGTGGGGAGCAGAAACCAGGTTTGGTAGTATGGAGTATAAATTAATGGCAAATATTATGCTAAAGTAGAAGTCTGATTTGATGAGCAAATATTACAATATAAGAATTACATGCTGGAAACACAAAGCTCTGTTAGAGGGGTTCTTAAGAGATATTGTGTCTTGCATATTTAAGGTTCTTAAAACACAATTATTTGGGGAGAAATACTGCTTGGGAAAACTGTTTTAATCCATAGTTACATAACTTACTGTTAGAATAAGACACTCCTGAATTATTCACTCGATCAAAAATTGCTGTGTTAAAGGAAAGAGGGGCTTCTCAGCCATCAGATGGAGATTCCTAGAAGGCCGTTAACTGCTGCTTTCTCGTCTTTCTTAAATAAGCATTCAGTGCAGATTATCCTATGGGTTTTTAAACATATTTTTCTATTGTCCTTAGGAGTAGCCAGATCCCTGTCTACAAAAGACTTTGCCCAAATAGGGGCACCTGTAGGCTGCTTTCTTCTTATCTAAGACTTTGGGAGATTGATGAGCCCTCCTTACTGAAGCTCTCATTAGCTGTTTTACATCTATCGTAGCTCTTCCACTATTACTTCCAGTGTAATTTTAATTTTTCCATAAAATGGGAGCCCATACCCATGCTTCTTCTCAAGTTATAACTTATATATCATAGATCTTTGAAATATGGTAACAATAATTTCATAACAACTGTCAACCTAGTGAATCTTTTTCTTTTGTTGATTTTCTGGTAGGATGTAGAAGAATTGAATTGTGAGAAGGCATCAGACAATATTGTTATGAGACTAATGGCATTATCATTACAGTACAGCTATTGTTGGATAATTTTATATACCAAAGACACATTAAACTCAGAGTAAGTAAACATTTCTTCATTCAAAGTCACCTTCGTATTTCTTAAGTTATTCAGTCCTCTTCTTTGAATAGAAGTAGCTATGCAAATTTTCCGCTTGCTCATCTAGTTTGCTGTCAGTCAGGAATTCTCAAGTTGGAGGCATGCCGATTGGAATTGTGGAGGTAATATATTTTCCCTGGACATTCTGTGTAAATCATCCTCCCTTCCTGTACCTCAGAAGTGCTGCTTTAAGTATTTCACTTTTTATTACTTTTTAATTCTGGACTTGTTTGCTAAAAGATGTCATTCTTAAATCACTTCTCTCTAAAATCTTATTAAATATACCCACTAAATAGCATCTTGCTATACTTTCTTTCATCAATGTGCTTAAGTGAAAAATTACAAAAAGATACATGCTAAGACACTGGCTCAAGTTATCATTATATGTCATCTTTTCCTCATCTCTAAATTTTGTGAACCCACTGCTTCCACTTTCTCCTTTTATTCCCTGCAATCTGGCTTTTCTCCCTACCTGTATACTGATCCCTGTCTCTCAAAGGTCATTTGTCACTTGTGACTTTCTTATGATCATCTCCCAAAAATATTTGTATCTTTCACTGCTCTGAAGTATTTAAGATTGTTGTCAATGCTTGCTTTCTTGAAACGCTTCAGTGCCATGACACTTCGATGTTTTTGATCTTCTACCTCTGTAACTACTCCTTCTCTGTCTTTACCTCTTCTTCCTTGTTCCAGTCTTCAAATATATCTGTTATGAGTTTTCTTCTTTCTTCTAGTCTATCCATTGGAAACCTTATTCACTCCCATAGTTTCAGTCATCATCTCTCTGCATATAATTATTATATTTATTTCTGCAGCTACAGTCTCTCTTTGAAATTGCTGTCATGTATCTCTAATTTTCTATTAAATATTTCCACCCTGATATTCCACAGTCTCTCAAACTTCTTCAAGTATGAATTCATCATATTCTCTATCCCCTCCAAGACTGTATTTCCTCTTTTCTGTCCTTTAGCTATTTATAACTATTGCCTTTCTTTTAGTTGCCAAGACTGGAAAACAAATCCTATAGATTCAACCGTGGACTTTCTCTTCCATCTATCCCCTCCCTCCATTTCTATTACAAACATAGTTCAGATTCTCAGTACTTTATGTGGACTATTATAACAGACCACCAATGGTTTTCCCACCCCCAGATGGCTTTCAATGTTACTCTCCATAATCTCTCGTACACTCAATTAATATTCCTAAAACCAGGCTCTGATATTTCACTCTGATAAAAAGCCCTCACTGACTTCCCCATTATCTACTGAATACATACAGATTATTCACCCTAATATTCAAAGTCTTCAGAATATAATCCCAACCTATATTTTCAGGCTTAATTTTCACTGTTTTCCATTTCAACCAGAAGGACTGCTCATTGGCTTGGAGACATGCTCCTTGCTTTCCCACTTCTACTTTTGCTCATACATTTCTCTCTTCCTACAATATTCTCTACTTCCTCTATTTCACCTGGTGAAATTGTGCCTATTTTTCAGGACTTATCCTCAAATATCACTTTTTCTATTCAGCCTTTCCTCAATACTCATGCATATAGACAGATATTCAGTTGTGACTTTTCCATCCTTTGAACTCCATAGCTATCTGCTTTTTTTCTTATCTTTAGTATTTATCACATTTTGTTTTATATTATCATTTCAGAGGACTTGCCTGACAGTACTGAGCACATTGCTTTCATATGATAGATACTTGGTAAATATTCCTTGATTGAATGAATGAATCTTTCCTACTAAATTGCGAACTGGTCATTCATTTTTTTATCTCTACAGTACCACGTAACACACCACATCATTCATATTAGAAGTTTTTAAAATATTCTTTAATTTAGTTATTAGAGAAGGTACAGACATCTTATCTTATTTGACATTGCTTGTGTGATTTTTATTCTTTATTGACTTTCTAGTTTGACTCCATTTTTGGATATCTACTGTATCAAGCTCTTTGTATACAGTTATTATCATGTGAGAATAAGTATAAGTTAGAATGTAAGAGTCTAAACACCCTGGTTCTTCTTCCTTCTTCTGTTAACAATAACCTCTAGCAAGTCATTTAACCTAGTTTTTCCCTTCTGCCAGAACTGAAAGATAAAAATAATAATTCAGGTCTAAAAGTTTCATTTTTAAGATTAATAAAGGCTATAAAGTTTTATCCATTACTTGGAAATGCTCTAGATAAATAACTGATTTGGAAATTTTTTAAAGTTGTGTTTATAGTGCTATCCACCTATAGTTCTAGAGTGCAATTGAAGTACAAGGGAGATAACACAAGATTCACACTTATTTTTACCCAGATTTTCATGAAAAAAATTAATTATGTAATACTCTGAGATAGTTTTATATTCAGGATGTGAAGAGTTATCATTTATTCACAATAATATAATATTTTTAAATGTAATTATTTTCAGACTTCTAAGTATCTCAGTTCTATATTTTTAGATGATTGGAACATTTAGAAAGTATCTTAGGAGCCGGCCTGGTGGCGCAAGCGGTTAAGTGTGCACTCTCCACTGCGGTGGCCGGGAGTTCGCTGGTTCGGATCCTGGGCGCGCACCGATGCACCGCTTATCAAACTATGCTCTGGCGGCATCCCATATAAAGTGGAGGAAGATAGGCATGGATGTTAGCCCAGGGCCGGTTTTCCTCAACAAAAAGAGGAGGATTGGCAGATGTTAGCTCAGGGCCGATCTTCCTCACAAACAAACAAACAAAAAAAGAGCATTAAAAAAAGAAAGAAAGAAAGAATCTTAACTGATCAAATGAGGAAAATTGAAAATACCAAATAAATTGTTTGAATTACCTTAGTAGTTCATGCCATTAGTTCCTGTTTGAGAAATTGTGTCAGGGGTCTCCAACACCCCCACCCCCACCCAGGTTCAGTAATTTGCCAGGAGGATTCACAGGACTCAGAATATACTTGTACATGGCTATGATTTATTATAGTAAAAGGTTACAAAGCAAAATCAGCAAAGGGTAAAGCACGTGGAGCAAAGTTCAGAGGAAGCTTCCAAGAGTCCTCTGCTAGAAGGAGCACACAGAATGTCCTTCATTTTCCCAGCAATGAGTTGTGACAACATCGTAAAAAGTTGTCTACCAGGAAAACTCATCAGAGACTCAGTGCCCGGGGCTTTTATTAAGAGCTGGTCACATAGGCACCCTCTGCCTAGCACATACCAAAATTCTAGACCCAAGAAGGAAAGCAGATGTTCAACAGAACGCACAACATTGTTTGTACAAACAGTTTAGGCACAGCAAGGCACTCTTACGAAATAGCTTGCCTGAGAAAGAAGCCAACAGAGCAAAGAAGAGCCAAGAAATTAAGGGAGCCCTTTTCTCGACATTGTTTGAGTCTCTAGACCCAACAATGCCTTCTCCTGGACTGCTTAGTAATATGAGCCGATACATTCTTTTTTTGTTGTTGCTTAGAATACTTAGAGTGGGTAAAGGTAGTAGAAATATCTACTCACAACTCAAGACTCATATCTGACCTGCTTTAATAGAAGGAAAAAAATATTATTTTTCCTAACAGTTCAGGAAGAAGACCAGGGAGGATTCTAATTATCCTGGCTCTGCTCACGTGTTCATATCTGATCCTGTTACTTTGTCCAGGGGGATGGAGTAGTCTAGTTGGCTAGGTTCATTTATATAGCCACCCCTGGGGCCAGTAAGGGGATGAGTTAAACTTCTGTTGTCTCCCCACCTCCATTCTTAGCGTCCTCTAGACTTAACAGAATTGTTCAAGAATAGAGGTGGAGCTGTTTTTTCCGAAAGAGTGCTGAGTGGACAAAAACTCTGAGTCAGCCACATTAGCATTGCTTTAGCCAGGTTATTCTAATAACATTATGAAATGTGGAAAATGAAGTGAATTTTTAATAAGTACAGTCAGACATCAAATGAGTAGAAGTATAATAATATAATTCTTTTTAGGTACCATCTTACAGAAAAGACGCTTCATCACCTAGCACTGATTTATGCAGCTTTGGTTTCATTTGGGCTAAAATCAGAAGAACTGGATGTAAAGGTATTCTTTTCCTATATGTTTGTTCATAAGTATTTTTCATAAACCAAAATTATACTCAAACTCAAGTGCCCAGTGAGAAGAAACATTAAATGGGTAAACTAAAAAATGCTTAAAAGCCATATAAAGAACAGTTTTCAAATTAATATTTTTTCCACTTAAACTTCCGATCTAAAAGCCTTTAATGGGGCCAGCCCGGTGGCGCAAGTGGTTAAGTGCATGCGCTTTGCTGCGGCGGCCCGGAGTTTGCAGGTTTGGACGCCCGGGGTGCACCGACACACTGCTTGTCAAGCCATGCTGTTGCAGCGTCCCATATAAAGTGGAGGAAGATGGGCACGGATGTTAGTTGAGGGCCGCACCGACACACTGCTTGTCAAGCCATGCTGTTGTGGCGTCTCATATAAAGTGGAGGAAGATGGGCACGGATGTTAGTTGAGGGCCAGTCTTACTCAACAAAAAAGAGGAAGATTGGCATCAGATGTTAGCTCAGGGCTGATCTTCCTCACACACACAAAAAAGCCTTTAATGAATTTAAATTCGTATTTTATTTCTTAATTATTACTTGATTTTTTTGAAACATGGCAGGATATGAATAAAAATAAATATTCCTTAATCAAAAATGTTCACTTATTGGGCCAGCCCGGTGGCATAGTGGTTAGGTTTGCATGCTTAGGGGGCCCAGGGTTCACAGATTTGGATCCCAGGCATGGACCTATGCACTGCTTATCAAGCCATGCTGTGGCAGGTGTCCCACATATAAAGTAGAGGAAGATGGGCATGGATGTTAGCCCACAGCCAATCTTCCTCAGCAAAAAGAGGAGGATTGGCAACAGATGTTAGCTCAGGGCTAATCTTCTTCACCAAAAAAAAAAAAAGTTCACATAAAATATACACTAAATTTTTATCTGCTGTAAAATGGAAATCCCATATTAATAAAGTAATATCTTGGTGATTTCTAATCAGTCTCCTCTCTTGGATCTTTTTTTCAATGCCCTACTCTGAAATTTAGACATTCCCCCAAATTCAGGGCCCAGTCCTCTTCTGTTATCTCCTTATATTCTTTCCTTGATAAACTCAGACGTTCCCACAAATTCAGCTTTCATTTCTGAGTATAATCCTTAAAATATTCCTCACTTTTCTGAAGGTCTGTACCTATATTCTAGCATTCTTCTGGAAATATTCATATGAATATTCCACAGGTAACTCAAACTCTGCATGTGAAACTCTGCATGTCCACAACATTCTCATCCTCCCCAACTTAGTTTATGACATTACTATTCTAACCAAATCAGTAGCTTAATTCTCGTTTTTTTTGTTTTTTTGTGAGGAAGATCAGCCCTGAGCTAACATCCATGCCAATCTTCCTCTTTTTGCTAAGGAAGACTGGCCTTGGGCTAACATCTGTGCCTATCTTCCTCCACACTTTATATGGGGCGCCGCCACAGCATGGCCTGACAAATGGTGCATCAGTGCACGCCCGGGATCTGCGCCCAGGCCGCCAGTAGCGGAGCGCGTGCACTTAACCGCTACACTATGGGGCTGGCCCTTAATTCTCGTTTTTAACTCTGCAATATCTCCAGAATATGTCTCTCCTTTCTGCTTCCACTGCTATTTCCCTAAATTCAGGCCTTCAACTCTCATTTGGAGTTTTAAAGTAGCTTCCTAACTCATCTCCTTATTTCTACTCTTCTCCCACTTCGGTGCATCATATATATTGACACCAATTGCATTTCTGAAATACAGCTGTGAATATGCCCCCATGCTATCACCTCTCAGCCATTGCACAAACATGTCATTCTGGTCTGTCTTCCCCTAGGAATGCTATTCCCCATCCCCTTACTTTCAACCTTCATAATTCTTTTTCTGCCCAGCTCAAACACTACCTTCTTTAAGAAATCTGCCCCAATTATACCCTCTCAGGATAAATCTCTCTTTCTCCAATTCTCCCAATAACACTTTATACCTTTATTATAGTATGAGGTATTTATTCATATATCCTCCACTCTGGAACGTAAGAACTAGGCCCTTCTTTGTAAAACCTACAGCATCTGGCACAGTGCTTTGTACACAGTAAAAATATTCAACAAACATCTACTAAATAGAATTAAATCAAAGCACAACCAGTTAAGAAAATCAACAAATGATCTATTTGGAATAGAATCCAGATAATTTTGATCCTGTGATGCATATTAAACATAGAAATAAAATTCTTAGTTATCTAAATAAACGAATGGTAAATGTAAATTTGTCTCATTTATCCATTCAAGTGAGGTTTCACCACTTAATCAGCCTCTTTCTTCCCAGCTCATGGAAAGCAGTTATATGCAAAATAAGCTTTAGAGAATCATTTTATTCCTCTATGCAAGGGGTATATGATACTGGTGAGTGATTCTGTATTCATGTATGCAACATGGCTCATAGAGGGCATGTGCCAAGGAAGGCATTTGGGGATGAAATAGGAGGTTCTGCCCAGGTACAATCCACTCCAAACAAAAGTCTGCTTCCACCTGGATCAAACTATTCCAAAAGCTTTTCAAGTTTTACATAGTAATCTAAAAAGGTGATCAGTTCTTGCATGGAATTTGAGAAACAGCTATGATCAGTTTACCCTTTCTCTATTATCAATATGTCACCAACACTCAAGCCTCCCGTTCTCCTGACTTAATGACATTATTATGTTAAAGGGGGTTCCCTAGACTCATGATATTTTAGAATATATTGTTGCTTTATCTTACCTTATTTAGTAATATGGCTTTTGGCCTTTTAGAGTGCATCAGTATGGATTATTTTTTTTTATTTTCAGGGCTCTAAAGAGCCTAACCATAAAGGAAGTATTATGAAGTTTAAGTACATTTTCTTAAACTAAAATAAAATACTGCTCATAGTATTATGCTATATTTTATTCTAATTTCAAAAAAAGTTCTATAAATTTCTTATCAAGTCTCTTTTCAGAAAAATGCATAAATACACACATACGCAAAATTTTAAAAACAATGTTGGGGGGTTCCCACATCTCCCAAAGTCTAGCCATGAGCTCTAGAATCCTTGCTCTAATAAGGTAATATTCATTACCACCATCATAAAATTATGCCTTTTAAAATAAAATTTATATTTAAATAAAAGTATCAGATTTTCTCAAAACATCCAAAACGTGGCAATAAAATTAATTTGGATTCAAACAGTGTATTTCTGTGGACCTTATACATATTTAATATAATTTAAAGAAAGTCCTTCTTTAGAATACATATACTCCCCAGGCATGTACTAAGAGTTTTGTATTTGTTATTCTTGTGAAAGAAAAAAATTGGCATGATTATTTTGTGAGGTTTGTACAGTACTTGTTTCTTAAATTTCTACTACAGGGCAGGATATTTATATTTCTAAGATATGATTGCTTAGGGTAGTATTTCTCTGTCCCCATTAAACTGCTGTCTTTCCTTCAATTGAGTCTAAAAGAAGAAGGTAAAGATAGAAATGAAAGAGAAAGAAAAAGGCTGGCATTTCAGAAGAGAGCAGGGTGTGGAGGGAAACACAAGTGACAGACAGGAAGTAGAGGATATTCAGAAATTCTTTTTTAGAATTAAGTTTAATACGTATACACACATACATACACACACATTTTTGGCAGGGGTATCCTAGTATTAAATAAGCCAAGATTGGGTGAACAATTTCAAAAATACTGGGGATGGCTACTCTAAATCAAACTTTGTTTTTTTTTTAATACAGCATCAAATTCATCTGTAAATATCCTTTAGTTTTTAACTTTGTTTTTGAAAACTCTTGTACTATATTTTTAAAATTCTTATTTTTAGTTGAGAACTGTTAGGTCTAACCTAGAAACAGCAAAATACTAAATATTACTAGTGATATCCAAATTTCTTTTTCTTCTAATATAGATGAAATATAACACCAAATATATTAAAAAGAGTTTATTAATAAATGCCAAATAGAAGTGAAGAAAAACAATTTAGTTCCAAAAATTGGAAACTACAAGGATATCATTTTTAAAAAAGGAAAGAAAATTGCTTATCCTTACAAACAAAATGTCCTGGATTTCACATAGATAAATAAATTATATCTAAAATAGTGTTCAAAGATTAGAATCTGCTATTTTTTATTTTTCTTCTAATTACAAACAACTTTTGAATGATATATTTTGCTCTCTAATATTTCCTATAATCTAACATAAAAAATATATATTTTAGCTTATAATTGCCCCAGGAGTGGAAGAGACAGCACTGATAATTCGACAAATTGCTGACCACAATTTAATGACCTCGAAGAGAGATCCTCATGAATGGTTGGATAAATCCTGGCTTGAAGTTTCACCATCCAAGGTTTATTTCCTAAATAAAGGAGACACTTGCAAAGAAAATATAAATACACGTATTTGAATTCTCTTTCTGGTAGCATATTTTTGTCCTTTAGTGCTTACATGAGCACATATAACAATAACCGTAATGCACAACAACATTTTCTTGGATCATTTTCCAGAATCACTTGTATTTTTCAATTTCACAGAACTATTTTAATGGGATCTTTTATAATGAACTTTCAAATCTAACTTATTATAGGGTAAGATCTGATGACTTAAACCTAACGTTTTAAAAAACATAACTATTTTTCTAATTCCTGAATTTAAACATTTAAGAATAGTAAATATATTGAGAGAATACCAAAATTCTATCATTTCATGATTTGTCAGTAAGTCAACTATTTAATTGAAACTGAAAGTAGAGTTGAGAAATACTTATAAGATTAAATAGTTTCTAGAAATTCCTTTTGTTTAAGCATAAATATTTCCAAGTTCTCCTACCAACCCAGTGTTTCTGTTGCCTTTATTTTAAAATATATTTTAATATATTTTGCCATTAAAAAAGAATGACAAAGCTTTTTATGTACTAACATGGAATGATCTTCAAGATATGTTGTTAAGTAAAAAATGAAAGTTGTAGCATAGAGCATGCAATATACTACCATTTGTGTAAAACAAGGGGAAATTAATATCTATATGTATTTGTTTGTAAATGAGTAAAATATCTCTGGAAAGATACTAAGAAATGATAACACTGGTTATCTTCAGAGAGAAGAACTGAGGTAATAGGGTGGGAATGAGACTTTTCCCTATATATATTTTAGTACCTTTTGAATTTTGAACCATGTGACTATTTTACCTATTCAAAATATAAAATTATAAAACAAATAAATGAAATAAAATACTTGGGGCCGGCCCCATGGCTTAGCGGTTATGTGCGTGTGCTCCGCTACTGGCGGCCGGGGTTCGGATCCTGGGTGTGCACCAACGCACCGCTTCTCTGGCCATGCTGAGGCCGCGTCCCACATACAGCAACTAGAAGGAGGTACAACTATGACATACAATTACCTACTGGGGCTTTGGGGGGAAAAAAAAAGGAGGAGGATTGGCAATAGATGTTAGCTCAGAGCTGGTCTTCCTCAGCAAAAAGAGGAGGATTAGCATGGATGTTAGCTCAGGGCTGATCTTCCTCACCAAAAAGAAAAGAAAAGAAATAAAATACTTGTATACATTAAATCATAGAACTTTTATATGCCTAAACAGAACATAGTACTATCAGGAAGTATGAGTATAATTAACTATGACGTGTTATGTATGTGCAATTTCCTTCTTATCAAGGCATGTCCAATCTACTCATGTGTGTGTCATTTGATAAAATCAAAGAGGGTGCAAAAAGCTAGTGTAACCCAGAAAAAAATGGAATATAGCAATAGTAAAGATGGCTGCTATATTTCTAGACTTTTATGAGATCTCTCTGAAAACATACGTTTTTAGACTGTCAATGTCAGTTCTGGTTGATAGAAGTTCTTCCTGTACTCTTCACAACAAGGCTTTCCTGAAATTATAACATCTGTTAGATATCATAAACATGGTTCATTTTAATCAAACATTGGTAGTATATGGTCTACAAAGGGAGAGCTAAAGAAATCTTGAGGTATATAATTAAGTCCTCTAGAAGATTTCTCATTAGAAAATCTACCATTAGGTAAGTAACAAAACTTTTTGGATGAGTGATTAGATTAAATGAACTTCAAGATCCTTCCCAATTCTGAGAGTATATGAATTTTTACTGCTAAAGAAGTTTCTTTCCCTCCTGGCCATACTTTTTTCCCAGGCGTCTCAAATTGAGGGTAGGTGCAATGCCAAAAATTTTAATCTGCTAGAGTAGAATAAAATGAATCACTTCCAAAAGACCCCTGGCTGATTATTCCTTAAACTCTTTTCTAGGACGAAATGTACTTACTTGATTTTCCATGTGTTAACCCATTGGTGGCTCAGCTCATGCTAAATAAAGGACCTTCACTGGACTGGATATTATTAGCAACTCTTTGTCAACTTCAGGAACTCCTACCTGAAGTTCCAGAAAAAGTGTTAAAGGTTAGTTATTTGAGATCCATATTCTTATATGAGTTTATTTCCTTTCCATTTGAGTATCTATTTTTAACCATAAGGATTTCAAAATTAAGATATCCAAGTTTAATTGTTTGGGGCATCACATAGCAAAGAAATAATTTCCTTGAACTAAATTTCATATAGATTTTCTCATTGGCTGTCAATCACATTATACATTTTAAAGCTATCTTATATAGATAATTCAGTACAGTCAGTTTATCGCACTTTAAATCATTTTGAAATGTTATTATGCCCACAAATATTCAATTACATACTCTAGGGCCAGCCCCGTGGCTTAACGGTTAAGTGCGTGCGCTCGGCTGCCGGCGGCCCGGGTTCGGATCCCGGGTATGAACCGACGCACCGCTCCTCCGGCCATGCTGAGGCCGCGTCCCACATGCAGCAACTAGAAGGATGTGCAGCTATGACAGACAACTATCTACTGGGGCTTTGGGGGAAAAATAAATAAATAAAATCTTTAAAAAAAAAAAAAAATTACATACTCTATTTGTATGGGTTTACTTTATCTCTTTCAAATAGTCCTGATGCCCTTCATTATAGTAGCAGTTAAAAAGAACTTTAGCCTTATTGGTAAAATTTTTATCAAGGAAATAGTATTCATGTATAACTTATGTAACTAAAAATTCTATTATATATATATATATTTTTTTGGCTGAGGAAGATTTTCTTGGAGCTAATATCTGTTGTGAATCTTCCTCTTTTTGCTAAGGAAGATTGGCCCTGAGCTAATATCTGTTGCCAATCTTCCTCTTTTTGTATGTGAGCCACTGCCACAGCATGGCCATTGACAAACAAGTGGTGTAGGTCCGTGCCCAGGAACCAAACCTGGGCCGCCGAAGTGCAGCGCACCAAACTTAACCACTAGGCCACTGGGGCTGGCCAAAAATTCGATTATAAGTGATTAGAAAATAGATGCAAATTATAATAAGTTTTTCTTTTAATGGAGCCTAATTATGTTATGATCTTATTACATGGCTCAGTATAATACTTTTGAATGGACTACTTATTTATATTTTGCCTTTTCTCCATATAGATAAGCATCATTATTTATATTTACTTGACTGATGTTTATATTGTATTTGTATTGTATGAATTAATATTTTTAATATTTTAGCATTTTTGTGGCATCACTTCCTTATTCAAGATTAATTCTTCTTCCATAACAAAATCACCTCAAATTTCATCACTTCACGAAAATAGAAATGAGACTAGTACCTTCACTTCTCAGCGTTCAGCTTCTGGCTCTCCAGACTCCATCCTTCAGGAACATAATGAATATGACCAATATTCAGACTTAGGAGAAATAGTACATGACGACACAAACACCACTTCAAATTATAGCTCTTCCCTTATGGAACAAAGAGAAATGCCATGCATTTTACCACCTGTGACTTCTTACAGTCAAACCAGCTGCTGGAAAGACTCCAGTCGTAACCCTAACATAGTGCAGAATAATCCTTTCCTGATTAATACAGAATCAAGGAACATGGCTGGTAACTCCTGTCTAAACCAGGATGATTCAGAGTCAGATATCTTTTCTTTGGGTCTAACACAAATGAATTGTGAAACCATAATATCACCTATTGACACTCAGAAGAGAGGTGCCCCTAATTTTATAAATTATCAGAAAAGGGGAACACACGAAGCAAAAGGACCTATAAATAAAGAAGTATCTGCCCCTATCTTTCCATTAGAGGGCTCTCCATATCCTCTTCATTGGAACTTTAAGAAAAATGTCTGGGAACAACAGAATCTCTCATTCAACTTACAAGATGGTGCAGAGCAGACCACATGTGACAAATGGTACTCTCAGAAAGATAATTTATTCACTAATCAGCAAAAATGTCTATCAGATGAGTTAGAAGGCTTTATATGTGAAAGTTCAAATACTGGAACTAAAGAGACTTTCTGGAGAGAATTACCACCTGTCCCCAGTTTGGATTTATTTTGTGCTTCTGATTCTAATGTAAATCAAAAAGAATTCAACAGTCTTGACTTCTGCCAAAGAGCTGGAAAATGTTTAGGACAGAAAAGGTACTCTGAATCTTCATCTAACTCAGGAGACAAGAAATCATTAACAGGTAATACTGTCCAATAGTTGATAAAACTACTCTCGAATGTAATTTAAAAAGATAGAACCACCACCAAATTAAAAAAAAAATTTTTTTTTAATTACTGCACTTGAATCTTCAATAGCTTTTGGTTCAAAGAGAAAATAAAAATTCTGCTTATAGACTTCTAAGAAAATAAATGCAAAGAAAATGTGTCAAATTCTTGTAGCTTTAGATGAACTAAGCATTCAACTTAAAAAGTTAGAAATGAAAACACAGAACAAATCTAAGTAAAGCAAAAGACTAAAATTAGCAAAGGTTAAACAAGAATAGTGAATTAGAAAATTGCCTCTTCGTCGGGCAGGGTGTTTAATGGGCTGACATTTATTAAGAGTTTATTATATGCCAAGTGCCATTCTAGGCCCTTTATTTGGATAATTTAATTCTGACAATCCTATTAAACAGATGCTACTATTAGCTCTAATTTACAGTTGATGTTTCTGAACATTTAATTATATCAGTTTTTAAAAGGATAATATTTTCTCATTTCTGGTAATTATATCTTTTCTTTCTGTGCCATTTCTTATTGCATTGGCCTGAGCATCTAAAACAAAATATTAAGTTCTAATGGCCATACAAAAGTGGGAAAGAAAAAAAAAGAAAGTGAGAAGCTTAAGCTTTAAAGCTCCTCTTTTGCATAGGCCCTTTTGAGGCCTGAGAAGAGCCCAGAAAATCTTGTATTCTTAGTTTTATTAAAAGAGGACCTCCCATGGGGCCGGCCCCATGGCGTAGCGGTTAAGTGCGTGCGCTCCGCTGCTGGCAGCCCAGGTTCGGATCCCGGGCACACACCAACACACTGCTTGTCAGGCCATGCTGTGGCGGCATCCCATATAAAGTGGAGGAAGATGGGCATGGATGTTAGGCCAGGGCCAGTATTCCTCAGCAAAAAGAGGAGGGTTGACACGGATGTTAGCTCAGGGCCAGTCTTCTTCAGCAAAAAGAGGAGGATTGGCATGGATGTTAGCTCAGGGTGGATCTTACTCACAAAAAAAAAAAAAGAAAAGAGGACCTCCCAAATTGTATAAGCCCCAGGACTCACAGAGGAGCTCCCAAATTGTATAAGGCCCAGGACTCACAAAACTTGGATTTGGTCCCATTTAATCATCATAATTTGTTTTGTTCCTAATTTTAATGGGAAGTATTTTATTTCTAGTTTGGTAAAAACTTCTGTGAGGAATAGATGCTGAATTTTATCCAAACTCTTTTTGGCACCTATTGGGGAAAATCAAACATGTTTTCTCCATTGACCTATTAATGTCAAGGATTATATTTACAGGTTTACTAATAAGTCATTTTTGCCATTTCTGTGACAAACCTAATTGGCTTTTGAGGAGTGATTCTTTTAATATGCTGTTGAATATGGTTGCTAATATTTATTTATGATTTTTCATATCTACATTCATAATGAAATTAATCTATTGTGTTCTTTATTTGTGCTCTGTCATATTTTGATATGAAGGTTATTCCAGCTTCATAAATGAACTGGATGAAATTCCATCTTTTTTCCACCTGGAACAAATTAAGCATGTGAATTACTATATATTCTTGAACATAGGGCACCCCAATATATCAGATAATCCCCCCACTTTCTCAATGAGAAGATCTCAGAAATTATTTTCTAATAAATGTTAATATTTAAGCATTTAGGGATACAGATGGAATAGTCAAATATCTACCTACATTTTAATTCATTAATTTAGTTATAAATATATATTCTAAATCGTATATAAATAATTTTGGTTTAGAAATGTTGATTTTTTTCACTTTCCAATTATTTCCATAAAATAATTTCATTCAAACATTTCATATGAATCTTTGATGTAGTATCTTCATTATCACTATGGAAACTTTTGACTTTTTTTTTACTGTGGTTTTTTTTGTGTGTGTGTGAGGAGCACCAGCCCTGAGCTAACATCCAATGCCAATCCTCCTCTTTTTTGCTGAGGAAGACTGGCCCTGGGCTAACATCCATGCCCATCTCCCTCTACTTTATATGGGACGCCGCCACAGCATGGCCTAACAAGCGGTGCGTCGGTGCGCATCTGGGATCCGAACCGGTGAACCCCGGGCCGCCGCAGCGGAACGTGCGCACTTAACCGCTTGCGCCACCGGGCTGGCCCCTTTACTGTGGTTTTTTAATGGCACATCATTGCCTCCAAATATGTTGTTTAAGATATAACCTTTTTGGGCTGGCCCCGAGGCTTAGCAGTTAAGTGCGCACGCTCCGCTGCTGGCGACCCAGGTTCGGATCCTGGGCGCGCACCGACGCACTGCTTCTCCGGCCATGCTGAGGCCACGTCCCACATACAGCAACTAGAAGGATGTACAGCTATGACATACAACTATCTACTGGGGCTTTGGGGTAAAAATAAATAAATAAAAATTTAAAAAAAGATATAACGCTTTTTGAATTCATATTGATGCAGACCTAGAAAATTTATCCAAAGCCATTGGCATAATCTCAAGATAATTTTCCATTTGTCCTGTAGGTGTATATTTGTGATCTCTATGATAAAATTACCTAGTACATTGCTTTTTAAATTTGCTTATAATGGCATCCAACTCTTACAATTATGAAATTATATCCCCAGGAATAATTACTAATACTATTTTAAATATTTTAGCCTCCCTTTTTACTGATTTAATCAATTGACCTCTATAAGTATCCAAATCTAGGCTATTTCAGCCTAATGTGTCATATATAATACAGTCATATGAGTCCATACATGATGACCACCTATCATATATCAGAACTGAGGATAAATTCCACAACAGTACAGGTAAGGATTAAGGAACAGGCTTAATGAGGGAAAACTCAAGAATCCAGGGAGATTTAATTATTTGTGGAAGGCAGGGACATACAAATATGTGTATGTAACACTAATTTTTAGTACTGGGCCATTAAGTACAGGTGCATATATGCTAAAAAATGTAATTTTTTTCTTTCTTGCTGAGGAAGAGTCGCCCTGAGCTAACATCTGTTGCCAATCTTCCTCTTTTTGTATGTGAGCTGCCGCCACAGCATGGCCACTGACAGACGAGTGGTGTAGGTCTGCAGCCAGGAACTGAACCCAGGCTGGCGTGCTGAATTTAAACACTAGGCCACTGGGGCTGACCCCAAAAATGTAATTTTTAATAGTCATTATTTTATCCCAGTTTGGAAAATTGAACACTTTGTAGATAGATGATGAAGTGAGAGGATCCACTTGAATAGGTGGAAAAAAATAGCTACACTTTATTATTATCAGCAATAAAATGGTTTTCCTTTTTCTCCTTTTAACAGATTTCACGTGCTCACAACTGCCACAATTCAAAAAACGACGTCTAGCATATGAAAAAGTCCCTGGTAGAGTTGATGGACAAACTCGTCTGAAGTTTTTTTGAAAGAGAAAAAGAATAGTGCTACATGCCATATTCGATTGTTTTTAATGATACAGAGTGATTTAGATTTGCTCATAAGTTAAAGAAAATGCAATGGTTCTTACATGTTCTCGATGTTTCTATATTAGATTTTCATAATATATATTCTATAGTTTGTATCTTTGTAAGCAAAATATTCTAATTAGCATAAAAGTTGTCATAAGATCCAAATATCTCCTAGATTCACCTAAACATCATAAGCCTTTTTTTTTCTTTTTAGAAATAGAAAACTTTATTATATATATATAAAAGGGTTATTTAGCTGTCTTCTGAAGGGCCTGCTGCCCCCCCAGCTTTCCTCCAGCAAGCCTTTTAAATGAGCCTCCGTCTTAGTCTGACCCTTTGAATCAAGAAGTGAAGATCATCACAGTCAACCCTCCATCACCAAGAAAAATTAAATCCTAGGGCAAAATTGAAGTTAGAGAACTTCCAATTTAAAGTGTTGTCTTCCATAAACAAAACTTTAAAACAAATTACTAAGAGAAAATATTTGCAACCCACATAATAGAAAAAGGGTTTACATTCCTAATATACAAAGAATTCTTACAAATTGATAGGAAAAAGACAACCTAATAGAAGAATGGGCAAAATATATGAATAGACATTTCACAGAAGAAACAAGAATAGCCAATAAACATTTGAAACAATATGCAGCTTCATTACTTATTAGGCAAATGCAAATTAAAACAAAAAATTACTGTTTTTTCACCTATTGGATGGACAAAACTTTTGAAAATTCATAATATCCAGTGTCAGCATATTGGAGAAAAATAGCACTTTGCTATATTGCTGGTACAACATTTTTGGAGGATAGTTTGTGTATTTTTAAATGGATGGTGGTAGGTTTCTAATTATTATGGTATTTGTATTCTGTTGACTGCATTTAAAGCAAAGATGTAATCATTTTATTTTATGTCAGAATTTCTAATAAAATTATATTCTTTGCAACTATTCAAAGTTATGATGAAACTTTTATATGTCAACTCTAAAATGGAAGTACACGGAGTTTTGACATTATTTTATGTGGTACACAAGCAAAAATGTTTGAAGACCACAGGCATACTCTCTCTGCTGGCTTCTTGAATGATCACCCTATTACTACCAAAATCGGCCTCTACCATCTGAGATCCAAAGGACATTCAGACATCATCTTACTTGACCTCTCTTTAGCACTGGATACTGTTGATCACTTCCTCCTCTTCGAAACAGGCTTAACTTCACTTTACACCGCCTCTCCTACTTTCCTCTTTCTACTCTTCTCTTTCTGCCACACTTTTATTTATAGGATGTTTGGTTTTGCTTGGGTGTGTAGGGGGTGGAGACTTTAAAGAGAAACTACTGCTGGAAATCGAATTGGAATTTCTGTTCTACTTTCTTAAAGTTTTGGCAGGATTGCTCCTAAACTAAGGTAAGGCTGAGGCTTCCCAGCTGGCAGACCTCCTTTATCCCAACTTTAATCAGCTTCCGGAGGAGAGGAGTTTCTTCCTAGGCCGTAAAGCCCTTAGGCCAAGCTATCCGCATCCGCCTCTCTGCTTCCTCACTAGGTGGAGTGGAAGCAGCTGAGTCCTACTGCCTGCATTTCTCAATGATGCTTGCTGCTTAAGGACACCTTCTGCTTGGGCCTGGAGCAGCCTCTCATGCTGCTGCCCATCAGAGGTATTACTGAAAGGTAAGTCTTGTGTTGGGAGCCTGGGAACAGTGGCTACAGTAAGAGAGCTCTGCTACAGTAAGAGAGCTCTGCTCCAGCAGAGCACTTCCAGGGAGCGATTGTCACGTGACAGGTTGGGCTGGTCCCTAGGGAAAGCCTGAAGGGTCTGGCTAGCCCCTTATTAAGAGGGCCAAAAGTGTCAGTCCAGCCTCCAAGATCCTCTCCCAAACACTTGATCACGTGGAATTGTTTGGAACAGCCCCAACTTCCCAGGTTGGCTCTTGCAATGGAAACTTCAATTCTTTGTCTGAGCCCATTTCCATGTGAGGTGTTTCATGTTCTAAGTGGGGGTTAACGTGCCCTTGGATCCACTGCTGGTGATAGTGTAGTGATGCTCTGAGGGCTTTTGAGTGGCCGTACCCCAAGTTCCTAGGCCCAGTCCAAACTCTGCAGGTCCCACCAGAACATCAGCGACCCTTCCAATTGTGAATAGATGTAAGGCACTCCTTCTCTTGCCACTGAGACTCAGCGTACAACTGGGGATCAACAGCAGGGTGTCCCACCCCTGGCCTCTCACAGTAAGACCCTTGTTATTCTCCCCAAATAATAAGCCCACCCTAAAATAAGAGATTCAACAATTTTAATAAATGGAGTAGCCTGGGACGTAAGGGGTGGTTGCTGTAGCAATCCAAAATTAGGGCTGAAAAAATACATGTTTTTCTGTCTTTTGTTTTTTCATTTGGTTTGTTATGATTTTTACCATACAAGAGTTTTTAATTCAATACTTCGTTTATTTAAATTAAATTGCTTATTCCTTTAAATTAAATTAATTTGACATAGTCAAGTATACACATCTTTTCTGTTTTGATTTCTGGGTTTCCTACCTTGCTTAGGAAGACCTCTTTTATCTTAAAGTTATGTAACTATTCTCCTAATTTTTCTTCTAATGCTTTTGTATTACCTTTCTTAACCTGTATGGATTGTTTTACATGGTGTAATACAGAATAAGAAAATTTTATTTTCTTCCAAATGGATAGCCAATAATGCCAGCACCATTTATTAAGTAAATCATACTTTCCCACTGAATAGAAAAAAAATAGTTGGCTATTTCTGAACTATTATGATCCAATCATCTATTTGCCTATTTCTGTACCACAATATTATTTTGGGTTTTCTTTTGTTTTTAATTTTTTAAAAAATCATATTGTTTTGATTCAGCAGCTTCAGAGTAAGTTTTAATATCTAGTAAGGCAAGTTTCACCCTTCTTTATTTTATACACACACACACACACACAGAGACACACACTGTTAAAAACTGTTCTTGGACACTTGATTTTCCATATGAACATTTTAGATATTTTAACCAGTTTCCCTCAGAAACATTAATAAAACAGAAATTCCACTAAATTTATATATGAATTCTACTAACAGTGCATTTTAATTAAATTGTCTTAATATCCTGAAATTTATTTAGACCTTCTTCTATAAACACCAATAAAACCTTTATGACTTGCACTGTTGTTAAATTTATTCTCAAGTATTTTTTATAGTTTTGTCATTAAAGTGGAAGTGGGATATAGTTTCCATTTTCATTTTTAACTAGCTATTGCCAGTATACAAAATGCTTTTTGTTTTTTTTTTTTTGGTAAGGAAGATTAGCCCTGAGCTAACATCCATTGCCAATCCTCCTCTTTTTGCTGAGGAAGACTGGCCCTGAGCTAACATCTGTACCCATCTTCCTCTATTTTGTATGTGGGATGCCTGACACAGCATGGCTTGATAAGCAGTGTGTAGGTCCACGCCTGAGATCCGAACCTGCAAACCCCGGGCCGGCAAAGCAGAGAACGCAAAATTAACCACTACACCACTGGGCCAGCCTGAAAATGCTTTTTATTTTTCTAAATATACTTTGTACCCAGCCAGCCTCCCAAATTCTATTACAAATTCAGATATTTTTTACTAGACTTGCATGAGTTTTCAAGGTGTACAATTATATAATCTGTAAATGAAGCTGGGTATCTGAGGGGTACTGTAGATATTAAACCAATTTGCTGTTTTTCTGGTTTAACTTGAGGGGTGACTCGAGGATTTGGGAGCCTGTTTTGCAGGAGAAAGAGAAAGCCTTCAGGGAGGTTGCGATCACTGGATGGCTGATCACCGATCACCATCACCGATCACCAGATGGCAGGCCCTCAGCAGCTGTTGAAGCCCAGAAGTCAGATTGCCCAGAGGCTTATCAGGAGTGACCCCTTTGTTTCCCTGAAGCCCCTCCTGCCAAGTCTCTTAGCTTATAAAACCCCCCTGCTTTCTGTTCTAGGGGAGGTGGACTTGAGCCAACCCAGGCTCCCACCTACTCGTTTTGGCCAATTTGAATAAATTTTTCTCATCTCCAAGCACTGATATCTCAGTGTTTGGCTTGCTGGGCATCGGGCACACGAACTTGAGATTAAGAGGTTCAGTATCATAAATACAAATATTGTTTCTTCTAAAATGTTTACACCATTTCATTTTCTATCTTACTGCATTGGCTGAGATGTCCAAAGCAATGCTGAATAGTGATAAAAGGTCTCTTGGTTTGGGCCGGCCCCGTGGCTTAGCGGTTTAGTGCGTGTGCTCCGCTACTGGCGGCCCCGGTTCGGATCCCAGGCACGCACCTACCTCCCAGGCGCGCACCTACCCCCCGCTTCTCCAGCCGTGCTGGGGCCGAGTCCCACAAACAGCAACTAGAAGGATATGCAACTGTAACATACAACTATGTACTGGGGCTTTGGGGGAAAAAAAAGGAGGAGGATTGGCAATAGATGTTAGCTCAGGGCGGGTCTTCCTCAGCAAGAAGAGGAGGATTGGCACGGATGTTAGCTCGGGGCTGATCTTCCTCACACACACACAAAAAAAGGTATCCTGGTTTTTTTCTTAATATACTGAATGCTTCCACATTTCATCATGTAGTATGAAATTTGCTGTTGGTTTTGATAAACTGTCTTTATCATCTTTAATTTTTTTCTATTCCTATTTCACCAATCCACTTAGTTTTTATTCAATAGCTACTGAATTTTATTGAATGACTTGTTGGCATAGATTTTCTTCTTTTTTTTTTTTTTTTTTAATTTTTTATTTTTTTATTTTTATTTTTTTATTGCAGTAACATTGGTTTATAACATTGTAAAAATTTCAGGTGTACATCATTGTACTTCTATTTCTGCGTAGATTACATCATGTTCACCACCAAAATACTAATTACAACCCATCACCACACACATGTACCGAATTATCCCTTTCACCCTCCTCCCTCCCCCCTTCCCCTCTGGTAACCACCAATCCAATCTCTGTCCCTATGTGTTTGTTTATTGTTGTTATTATCTACTACTTAATGAAGGCAGGCATAGATTTTCTTCTTAAACGATTCATATAATGAATTACATTGATAGTTTTCCTTATATTGAACTGGCTTTGTCAGGTTTTAGCTTCTCTTGATACACTACTGAATTTGATTTATTATATTTAGGACATTTACATCTATATTCATAAATGAGATATCTATAATTTTCTTGTACTATTTTATCAAGTTTTTGCTGAAGGGGAAACTGGAATCAAGACTTTTTTGTGGGCCGGCCCTGTGGCTTAGTGGTTGAGTGCGCGCGCTCTGATGCTGGCGGCCCGGGTTCGGATCCCGGGAGCGCCCCGAGGCACCACTTCTCCGTCCAACGCGAGGCCGAGTCCCACGTACAGCAACTAGAAGGATGTGAACCTATGACGTACAACTATCTACTGGGGCTTTGGGGGGAAAAAACTGAATAAATAAAATCTTTAAAAAAAAAAAAAAGACTTTTTTGTGACATACAAAAAGCTGTACATAATTAATGTATACAACTTGATGAGATTGGAGATAAGTATACAACTGTGAAACCATCATCACAATCTATGCCATAAACCTATCCATTACCTCCAAAAGTTTCCTCCTGCCCTCTTATTATTATTTTTTGTGACAAGAACACTTAACATAAAATCTACCCTCTTAGCAAATTTTAAGTATACAATACAGTATTATTAACTACAGGCACTATGCTGTACAGTAGATCTCTAGGACTTATCTTGTATAACCAAAAGTTTGTTTTTTAATGAAGATTTTAAAAAATACTTATTGTTGTTAAGATGGCGAATGGAACATGTTTAAATGCTGATAGAAAGGATCCAATAAAGAGGTTGAAGACAAAGGAGAGAAAGGATAATTGATAGTGTGACATTTCAGAGGTGAAACAGATCCAGAGAACAAATGAAGGGGCTAGAAAAGGGATACCTGACTTATGATAGAATGGGAGGGATTCAGATCACTTAGATTTGGAAGGTTAGTGGCCGCAAGTTAAGGGGGTTCCCATCTAACACTTCTGTTTTCTGTCTTAACACTACTTATGCTCAAAGATATTTTCATTTGTTTATTTATAGTTTTATACATAGCTATTTCAAAGAACAAATGTTGCCAGTAATTGAGATCTTCCTGCATGTTGTAGATATATCTATTTTTTACAAATTCTACAAGAACTTATAAACAAAAATATCACTTCCCACTTCCAAACACTCAATCTTACAAGCAAACAGAAATCCATGAAGCCTTAAAACAAAATCAGACACAAAATGTTGCTGTCACAGAAAATGATGAATTAAGCAGAAATTTTATTTCCAACCTCTTCAAAGATTATTACAAACACAAAAGTATCCTTTTTTAAAGTGTCCCAAATTAAATCAAAGGCACATCATCAAAGTAAAACACTTGTGACATTAAAAATGCATTTAGGTTGTAATATTTTCATATTACTTTGTTTTCAATTATTTACAATGTTTTTAAACATTGTACACATTTTAAACATTTTTTTAAAGACATGAAATAATGTAGTATTCTTCTTCAAGTACAACTACAACTGTAAAGTAGAGGAACTTAAGAAGACAAAGACCAAATCTGCTTCATACACAAGTGGGGCAATCTAATATACAGCCCAACATTAATCTTTCCAAACAAGTTTGCTAAGAAACAGCTCCCATGTTTAGTGTTACAAGTAAAACAATCTTCTCATTTAGAAAAATCAAGACATCATTTGATTAGTAAAGGCCATTCTTCCCCCAAGGTTATACTTGCTTGTCTTCATTTAGAAATTGTAAATTCATGAGAAAAGAACAAATTTTGTTATGGTATAAAAATCTTAGTCAGGAACAATTACAAATATTCAATTTTTTAACAAACAAAAATGTTTTCCTTCCCAAAATGTAAACATCCAGTAAAGAAAACATACATAATGTTCCAGGTATAGAAATACCTGGAACAGTATAGTAATTCATTTATGAAAGAGGTGTGTTGGGTATATTTGGTGGTAATGTTTTAGTTTAAGTATAAAGTACTTCACCAAAAGAACCAGGCCATTATTATTTAAAGTCTACTACTTCACCCAGTTTCCTTATTTGAGTGGAAATTCATCAATTTCTGTAGAATTTTGGCTATAGGACCAGGTCACAGGAAAGGGCTGAAATATCTCAGTCATTTGGCTAGAGAGAAGTGTTTTCTTAAGATCTGGAGGCAGTTATTCATCACTTTGCACTTGAAAGCATTCCTCAGCGAACTTCTTCCCTACTGAAAAGAGAATTTGGTAGGTTTTCACTTTAGTAAGATTTATACATAAAATTAACTACTCATCATTTCACAGGTCACTTTAGGATTTTCAAAATAGAAAGTAACAGGTTAATACAAAAAATATTCAAACCACACCATTGAATGAGTATCACCCATGAAAGTGCTTTATAAAAAGAAAAGTGCTATGCCAGCAATAACACTATTATTTTAATACCATAAATGTGGACATTTTCCATTAAAAGGTACAATAGAACCTGATAGTATGATTACTTCCTTCTTTCTAATGTGAACAATTTCCTTTTGCAAGCATGTGAAAAAGGACCTAAGATGATTATGTACTATATGAACACCCCTTAGACCACATAATTTGAAATATGTTGGGGCCGGCCCTGTGGCTTGGTGGTTAAGTGCGCGCACTGCGATGCTGGTGGCCCGGGTTCGGATCCCGGGTGCGCATCGAGGCACCACTTCTCCGTTCATCCTGGGGCCGAGTCCCGCATACAGCAACTAGAAGGATGTGCAGCTACAACATACAACTATCCACTGGGGCTTTGGGGGGAAAAATATAAAATAAATAAAATCTTTAAAAAAAAAAAAAAGAAATATGTTGGCCCCAAAAGACTCCAATAATCTATTCTCTTTTTCCCCCCAAAAAAGTGAAAATCTGAATGAGACCCCAATACAAAGCACTAGAACCCATGAAATTTCTAACATGCCACCAGAGAGGTGTTTTCATTTCAAAAATCCATTTTTAAAGCTCTTTTAACCCTACTCACACTTCTCCCCAGTACTACATTTCTTCCTCCATTATAACACAGAGATGTATTCTGAAAGCCTTTAGGAAAGAATCACAGCCGGTGGTAGGAACAAGTCTCCTCCTCTGGGCAGTCCTTAGTCCCAAGAGCAGCAAGTGAGTTGATAGCACTAAGCACCAGATCACTACTCTGGGACGGTGTTAAGGACAGAGAGGGTGGGATTAAGGTCAAGAAATGACTATCAGCCAACTCAGTTCAAGAGCTCAAGTACATAAGGATATTAACATCTCATGAGTTGGTGCCAAGGAGGACTGAGACTCTCCTAATTAGATGTATTCCACAGCCAGGGTAACTATAGAGTCACCCTTCAGGGAAAGTTGTGCATTTCACTGTTTTTTAATTCCCCCAAGAATAGTAGAAATTCAAAACTTGGTTGCCCAAATCCTTTGGGAAGCCCTGTGATAATGCCATGGCCCCAACACGGCACAATGTATCATTACTCACCGGTCTTCAGAGTAAAGCACAGGATCTGGGCTCCCGGAAGGGGTTGCTTCCGGCTGGAACACCAACCAGCAGGGCATCCTTGCAGGCATTCTGCATGCAGTACTGCTGAAGCTCCGCAGCTGCCTGAGAGACCTGCAACAGAGGGAGAACAGCCTGACACGGCCGTTCAGAGCCAGAACTAGCCAGCAGCCATTTGGTATTCTGAAAAATGCTCGTACAACCTGATCACACTGTTTGCCACCTCCGAAAGTCTCTTTTGTGCTGAAAGTTCTAAATAACTGAACTCCAAAGAGGAAAGGTTACAATTTCTATCAACTTTGATTTAGGATATTTTTGGTTTAGTTGCTTGTTCGATAAAGGAAAGATAAAGCCATAGCTTTGATCCATTTAGAATCCTAGTTTTGAGACTGAATTAGTAAAGAAATAGCTCATTCTAATGTTCCCTTTACAAATTTTCACTTATGAAGCATGCATCGATATTTCCAGGTTTGCCATGCGAACAAACTGTTTTAATGTTAAGGCTGGAACCTTCTCCACTCTGCTCAAAACAAGTGACAAAGTTCTTCCACCATGCTTCTGAGGCGGGATAGCTTATTGGTTAAGAGTGCAGCCTCTGGAACCAGACTGCTTGGACTCACATTCAGCTCCGTCACTGCCTGTATGAGCTTGGGCAACTTATTTAACTTCTCAGTACCTCTTTTCTCATCTATGAAATGAATTTAGTAATAGTACCTACCTCACTGGGTTGATGTGACAATTAAGCAAGTTAATGCACATAAAGCACTTAGAATAGTGCTGACACAAAATTAGCAACATATTTGTGGCAGATTGCAAAACGAGTCACAATATTTTGCAGCTCCTCCCACCAAGAGGTGGAATCTACTTCCCCACCTCTTGAATCTGGGCTGGCCTTGTGACTTGCTTTGACCAGGAGAATGTGGCAGAAATAATGGTCAAGTTCCAAGCCTAGTCCTCAAGAGCGTTTGCAGCTACCTCTCTTGCTGTGATTGGAACCCTGAGACCACCATCTAATGAGCCCAAGCTAGCCAACCGGAGGGCTTGAGGAGGAGACCCAGTCAGCCGGCCCCCAGCCACCTGCCTACCAACCTCCAGACAAGTGAGTGAAGCCATCCTAGATCATCCAGCCACCAGCCAACCCTCCATTTGACTGTAGACGCACGGGAGAGCCCAGCAAAGATCCATAGAACTATACAGTTGAATCCAGCTCAAACTGTTGACCTAAGAATTGTGAGTTAATAAATGTTGTTTTATATATTTATTTATTTATTTGTGAGGAAGATCAGCCCTGAGCTAACATCTGCCAATCCTTTTTTTTTTTTTTTTTTGCTGAGGAAGACTGGCCCTGGGCTAACATCTGTACCCATCTTCCTCCACTTTATATGGGACACCACCACAGCATGGCTTGACAAGCGGTGCGTCGGTGCACGCCCGAGATCCAAACCAGCGAACCCCAGGCCGTGGCAGTGGAGCGCGCACACTTAACTGCTTGCACCATCAGGCCGGCCCCAATAAATGTTGTTTTAAACCACTAAATTTTAGAGAAGTTTATTAGGCAGCAATGACACAATATTATTCTGCCTTTCTTCTTATCCTCCATTTGATCCATATTTTTACTTGGAGGCTTTCCTCATTTTCCATTTTTCTTGCATTGAAAACGTATTTTATATAAAATCTCACTCATTGCACAAAAACGATTCCAATTGCTGTTCAAGTATTACTACTAGTTTGTGTTAATTTTCCAAGCTTCCAAATAACTGGAAAATTAACTCCTTATGTTACAGTTACTAGTTTCCAGAATGCTTCAGGAATTTTGGTTCCATTAATGTAATAACAGTTTACTTTATATTATATAAATACAAACACAAAATATAAATATTATCAGACAAATGTTTAACCTTACTTTTCCCTCAATAGAACTTCTGACATTTTCACATTACTTATAATTGGAATTAATGGTTAAATATAACAATTATTAATTCAAAAGAAATTTGGAACCAATTATGCTCATGTTTACTATCTCCACATCAGAGAGAATAGGTGAACTCCACACATGAACGAAAGCAGACTGTCTCCCAGGACCCCTGAAGAAATTAGACTAACTGGGCCCTAGCCCAAAGCACATGGTCAAAAAGTTCAGGTGAGAGGATGTGCAGAGAAAATAAGAGTAAAAGTGATCAGCATTTCTCTAGCACTTTCAAGGGAGAGAGACTCTAGACTGGGAGAATATAATCCCAAACACTTGGAAGCTGTCGCCTGCCACTGGAGGTAGGATAATTTCCACCCAAATTATATGACTTCTCTTGGTTTGAGCCCAGCAACTTCTGGGAGGCTTCTCCAAAGCAAAGAAAGGGTCTTTGGAAGGATATCAAGCATTCCAGTCACTGGGAAGGGATGCCCTCCATTACATGCTTGAAAATTGGTGTCCTGGTTTATTTACCAGTTAGCAAGTCTGTTAAAGAGATGACACCTCTGGGTGTGCTGAGAACATCCACCATTGAGCCCTGAAATGAGGCAGACTAGACCTGGATTGTTATGACTCCCTAAGGTGCTGCCTAAGAGAAGCCCTGCCAGGCACCCCAGACTATACTACCATGAGGACACCCCTCAAATAAGCTTATTATCTGGGTGACCTTGAGCAATTCACTCAAAATTCTCTGGGTCTCAGTTTCATGACCTATAATTATTTTTTAAATGTGGCTAAGAATGTCTTCCTAAGCTACTCCACAGGCTAGGCGGGCGTCTGGCTCACAGTTTTCCTTTCCACCTGAGGTCCCAACATCAGCTTGAACATTTTCAGTTTCAGTTCCCTCACCTTCTCTCCTCAAACAACCTTCTCCTCAATGCCAGTAGTTACAACCAACACCTGTAACTGCTCTACACCTGATATATTACACTCACACATTCTAGTTTCTGATCACAATCTCGCCTACCATCCAGGGTGCCGCTTCCTTTAGTCTCACTACACCTGCTCTTCCGTCTCAGGAAGAACACCTCCTCCCGGTTTGTCTGATCCATCACTAGAAGGCTGGCTCTGTTCCTTCTCTATCCAGCCTAGGTTCAGCCTTTTTCCGGGCAGACCCTCGAACTCCTTGCCCGCCAAGCCCACTTCCATCTTTCTGACACATCTCCCCTGCTAACCCACTACTTGGATTAACTACCATTCACCTTGGGCACTCAGATTCATGGGTGGCCAAATACTGCTGGAGAAAAAAAAAAAGCACAAGTAGGACAATCAATCTCCAATCTCACAGTAGTTGGGTCTTCAGAATCACAAAGCGTCTATGGATGTGCCTGCTGGGGGGTCCTCTCCATTCCCAACAGCACTCTCTCCCCCACCCTCCCTCTTGTGACTCCATTAGCTCCCTTTCCTCTGCCCTAGAAGAAAACTTGGCCTCCTATTTCACAAAGAAAATTATCATCATACAAGTCCTTAAGCCCATATCGGGAAACATCTGTCTTTACACATATCCTTATCTCCTTCCTTTCTGTCTCAGAAGGTGTCCCTCCAATCCATAGACAGATCCCTTGACTCTTGTATCTCCAATTCTCCTTCTCCATTTGTTTTTCCCCTTTGACCTAAAAATATAGTTTATTCCTTCCCCTTAACCTAAAAATATGGCTTCTCATTTCCTAAATTAAAAAAAACAAGTTGTTCCTCTTTAAAACCAAATTTCTTTTTTTAAAAAGTCTGCCTACCCTATTACATTCTAGATTCTGCTCCTACTACTCCATATGTCACTGAAACCTCTTCTGTATTCCATAACTCTCTCTTTACCTTGTTTTATAATCTTCACATCACTTATTACCTGAAGTTATTTTATTTATTGGTTAATGTGTTTATTATTTCTCTTCCCCACTACAGTCACAGTATTCTCAGTACCTAGAATAGTGCCTGGTACAGAGAAAAGACATTACTGAGGTAACATGGAATATCTGGGCAGTGGTCGCTCACACATACGTACATTCTACAGATAACGCTATACTAGTTGCTAAACACAATTATACAACTGATGCTTTTTACTCAACTGACTAAACACTGGACATGTTGACTAAGCCCCCAATTTTTGAAAACCCCGCTTTCCTCGCTTCAGCAGCCTTGCTCTCTCTTGGTTCTTCTCGCAGCCATCTGTGTTGGCTGGTCCCCGGTTCTTTACTAACACACTTCGTTCGCTCCCATACATTCTGACGCCCTGTTTGAGCCCTGGTCTCTGAGCTTCCTTCTGCCCGCGTAGCCAAACACCTCCAGGCTATCCCCTGTGAGTCCACATCCTCCCCCGCCCCGCCGCGAACCCGCTCCCCTCCTCTCTGCCACAGAGAACGGCAGCGCCATCCTTCCCGCCCGCCCGCCAGAACCTGCGCCTCGCCCTCGCCCTGCCTCTCGCCCTCATCCCGTCAGTCCATCACCAAGGCCCGTCTACTGCGCCGCCTCCGCACCTCCGGCCTCCATCCTCCCGCACGGCTGAGTCCAGGCCACCAGCGCGTCGCCTGCGTTACTGCGCTCCTCGCGTCCATCCCCCCGTCGCTGTCCACACCGCCGAAATGGAAACGCCCCCGGGGGCACGCGGCGCCGGACCACCCTCGCGGGGACAGGCCCGTCTCCCCGGGCCCACCAGGCCCGGCCTCCTTCCCCTCGGGCCCGCGTCCCCGCCTCTCCCGGGCGCCTGGGTCCGGGCGCGGCCCTGCGCGGGCTCCCCGGCCGCCGAGGCCGAGCACGGGTCCTCGCGGCCGCCCGCCGCGTCCGGCCCCGCGCGGTCCAGCCCCGCGCGGCCGCTCCAGGGCTCCGGGGCCCAGCTCGGGCCGGCTCCGCAGCCCTCCGCGCGGGCGGCCGGCCCCTCGGCTCAGGCCCGCGGACGGCGGGGCGGGCCGGGGCGGGGCGCGCTCCCGCCGCCTCACCTTGATCCGCTCCACGCCGGCCTCCAGCTTGAGCTGCTCCACCAGGCGCTGCAGGGCGCTCACGCTGGCCCCGGAAGCCATGGCGGCGGCGCTGCGCTCCGAGGGCGGGGGAGCCGGCCGGGAGCCGCCGGGCCGCAGCGGCGCCGCCTCGGGGCGGGGAAGCGGCTGCGCCCGCCCCGCCGCCCGGCCTCTCCCGCGGCCGCGCCCCGCGGGCACAGGCGCCGCAGGTAAGCGACAGTTTGGGCCCGCGAGTTGACTGACACCTGTGTCTGAATTCTAAACGTAGATAACACCTGCATCTACACGTGTAACCGGAGCCGCGTCGTGGGGCCCACACACGAGCGCGCCTCTCCACATGGAAGCTTCTGGGGCTTCTAGGACGAGCGCAGTTGGTGTGGGGATGGAGAGGGCAGAGACGCGTTCCTGATAAATCAGAAGTATGATCCTTTGTGGCTGGAGCCAAAGTGGGAAATGAGCTGGAGAAATAAGGGGCCAGATCGTGGGGGCTTCTGTGCCACGCGGAGGAATTAACCAGAGAGAGAGGAAGGCAGTTGGTAGGATTCCCATGAGACAGGAGCAGGCTAATTTATAAACCTGCTTCTGTCTCATGGGAATCCTACCAGTTGATTCGGGAGGGTAAATAAGGTAAGCAGGGTAAAATCCCAGACCCTGACATCTTTGCCGAACATACAGAAGAAAATTCAATTCAGCCCCGTCACTCCCATCTCACCATTTAACTATAACCATTGTTTTTATTGTGCTGCATTTTCTTTTTTTGTTGTGTACGTTAGTTTGTTTTACAAAACTGGCATCATTAATGTGTGTAATATATATGTATATAATGTTGAGTTTTTCCACTTAATGTATCATGAATACTTCCTTATTATTCTTGTACACCCTTCTATTTGTCAGAACCCACTTAAAACTGAGTAATGAAAAAGGGTAATATATTGGCTTGTGTAACTGACAAGCCCAGGGACTTGAAAGTAGTGGATTTCATTGCCCAAATAATAGCTTCTGGGCTCTCATTCTCCATCTCTTGGCTCCGCTTTTTCTGAGTGTTTGTCTCTTTTTCTTCAGAGGTGAATAGAGTCTCTCCAGTGCTGTGAAGGAAGGTTCCGTGTTTTCATTGACCTAGCCTAACAAACCCAGGAGCGAGAGCGCCTCTTTTCTTTCTAATTGTTCCAGCAAAAATCCGTGTAATGGATCTCACTGACCGTATTGAGTCCTGTGCCCACCCCTGAACCAATCACTATTTGAAGGCAAGGTTATGTGGAGTTGGAATGCTCAGATTAGCTGTGTCTGGCTGAGAGCAGGATGGGGAGTGGGGTCAGCCCCACCTCTAGTGGGGGCTGGGTGCACCACCCGACTTCCGCATTTGGGACTGGGGCACTCATTTCCCTGGCTGCTGGGAGTAGCAGCAGCTGATGCGTCTCAGCTAAGTTCCTTTCTGGGAACTGCCCTTAGCCAGAGAACCACCCCTCCCAGTGTCGGCTCTCAACCATTGATTGATGTGGAATGTGTGAGAGCTCAACCCCAACCCCCTTGCCTCAAATTAGGACAACATTAAGTGATGGTCCCAGCTCCAGAGCCCCTCCCTGGGGCCATCCGAGGCCTTTATGGCAACAGGCTTCACAGTTCAGCTCCTCCCTCTGCCCAATCTCCACTTCCTGGGCTCCCCAACACGTGCTGATTTTGACACTCCCCAATAAACTTTTTGCATAGAAATCACCATCTCAGAGTCTGTTTCTCTGCGAAACTCAAACTAAGACACTCACCCAAACCACATGGAATGGGGCCGGGGGGAAGAATGGTTCTCCAAAGGAAATCCAGGATGCTGAAACCAGAAGAGGCCCAGAGACAGTCAAAAAAAGTATGTCCTACATCTATTGTTTTTAATGACTGCATGGTATTCCATTGTTCAACTGGATCATAATTTATTTACTACTGCCCTATTATTTAACCTTAAACATACAGCGTTGTGCATGTCTGTTTTATTTCCTTAGGATTCCTAGAAGTAGAATTGATAGGTCAAAGCATATAAACAGTTTTTAAAACTTTCCCCTACTTTATCCTCCAGGAGGTGGTAGCAATTGCTATTCCCAGCAGAAGGCTGCCTATTTCTCTGCAGCCTCACAATTCTATATTGTAATTCTTTATCTTTACCAACCTAATAGATGAAAAATGGTATCTCAAGTCTTTTAAATGTCTTAACTGTTGAGACTGAATATTTCTTCTATTCATTTTGTGAGCATTATGTTCAGTCTTTGGGGTGTTAAAGAGATTTCTCATCTCGTAACAGGAGCAGATTTGCGAATTTTAAAGCCCTTTCTAGTGGCAAGTTCCCTCACCGCACAGAACTTAGCATATATTCTAGTCAAAAGGTGAAAGTACATGTTGGAAACATTCCTAGATTGGTAAGAGAGAATAGAATGGTTGTGTGTCAAAAAGATGTGGCAAAGAACTCAGAGCAAAGTTATAGACTGGAAGGATTAGGAAACTCTCGTGGATAGTGAGACCCAGACCTTGAAGATATGGGTCCTGCAGATGGCACAGAGGAAGGGGGAGAGCATTCCAACAAAGGGAAGAGCAGAAGGCCTTGTACACATGGAATAAATGAATTAACGAACAGAGAAGGCTCTAGTGAGTAATAGAGGATAAAGCCGTTAAGACTAGAAGTTACAGAAAACCTCAAGAGAAACAGAAAGGTTTGTGGCAAACAGTGGAGTAGCCACATGGTAAGACATTTTAGGATTATTAAGCTGGGATGAGGATACAAAATGAACTGAAGTTGGGGAGACAAGAGGACTTCAATAATAGTTTTTGTTTTGTCTTTTTGGTGGAGAGAATGGCTGGAATGAGGCCCCAGAGAGGACTGTGAAGGTAGGATGGAGAACAAGTTCAAAAGACTAAATCAGGGCCAGCCCGGTGGTTTAGCGGTTGAGAGCTCGCGCTCTGCTGCTGGCGGCCCGGGTTCGGATCCCGGGCGCGCACCGACGCACCGCTTCTCCGGCCATGCTGAGGCCGCGTCCCACATGCAGCAGCTGGAAAGATGTGCAACTATGACATACAACTATCTGCTGGGGCTTTGGGGGAAAAAATAAATAAATAAATAAATAAATTACAAAAGACTAAATCAGTAGTCCTTTATGGTGGTTATCAAATGCAGAGGAAAGGGGGCAAAGGCTTCTGAAGCAGAGTGGGCTAGAACTGACGCCTGTAGCAGAAATCAAGAAACAGGACTAGGTTTGAAGGGAGGAATAAAGAACAGGGAGGAGTTTGGTTTAGGACTAACTTTTCCACTGTACTGCTACGTGCCTCCAGGCTGTTGAAATGTTTAGTGGCAAGATGTTGATGTGGGAGACATCTGCCCAGTGCAATGACAGCTGGAGAAATGAGATTGTCTCTAATTAGGAAAGGCGGCTTTGGGGTGGCCCACAGTGAGGGGACACATAATGTAGTACTTGTGTGTCAGCCAGGAAGTAGCAGAAAAGGTCGAGAGGGGTACCCGTGTCCCTCCTTCATGCCCACCTCTGTATGGCTCATTGTGCTAGTCTTGGGGAGGAGTGGTCTGGCTTTGAAAGAAACAGCCAGGCTTTAGCATAAGGCCTCCTACAGCGATCCATGGACAAGCAGGCTGGCGACCACTTGTCACTGAGGAGGGCTGACCATCTGTGTTTTGCTTTATACTTTACCAGAATGTCTTCTCGTCCATTATTTTTGCATCATGGAACTTCAGAGGGGAAAGAGACCCTCAGATAATGTAGTCCACTCCTGGTTTTAGAGATGAGGAAACTAAGACCCATTAAGGAAAGTGACTTGCCTACTATCACACAAAGTGGGAAAAGAACTTTCATTTTAGCTTTCGAGAGAGGCTACTGCCCACCTGAAGGACTAGAGTCTATTCCCAGAGATGCAGTTATTTCCAGAGCTCTGAAAAGACGTGAGGCATGGGGACAGACCATCCTTTCCTCCTCACCCCAGCTAAAATGCTCAGATCACCAGTATATTATTTTAAAGAATTTGTTACACATTTTTTTCTTGGTTAAAATAAAAACTGATAAATTTCCACTGTTTCTAAGAATCTCGGTACTTGTTAGAAACGTCAGTGTCCTTGTGAAGACAAACGTTTCATTTGTTTCCCTATTACCATCTATAATTCTTCACTCCTCTGACATGTATTTTGTCATCTTTTTACTAACAGTGGGTTATTTTTCCAGAAAAGGGGCTTAAATTACTCTTCTCCATAAAAATAATGATATAACGAGAAAGTGTTTCTTTCTGCCAATGTTATATCAAAATGACAGTAATATATACCTTTGGTTTTCTAAAATGATTAAAAAGAAACAGGAAAACACATTAACAACTATATTTAATGTGACACAGTATAATATACCATAAAAACATTACTTCACTTCCTTATACCCATTGCATTATTTTTAGAACTTAGAAAATGAATCAGGAGCTAAAGATTCACCAGCAGGTTTGTAGATTCAGCTTCTCTGGAGAGATTTTCACAGGCATTTTTGAGACTGTGGGAGGTAATGGAACTTGAGGCTCCCTGCTGTCCTTTTGAGCAGCCATTTCCAAGACTCCTCGTGAACTCATTGAAAGTGTCTCTCAGTAAAACGCAGGCCTTCAACTAGCAATTAGCTGATTATTCTATTGTCTCTGAAAGTTCATTCTTTCCTGAGTTGTCATCTCCGTTGCTTCACCTTATACCCCAAAGACAAGCAGGGGCAGGCAGCTGCTTTTAAAACACAATTCCAACCCTAAGGAGCATCACTTTTTTCAGTCTTGCACAAGGTAAGGAATTCAAGTGCCTATTAAAAGAAAAAAGAAACAATGGGTTTGGAGTCATCAGTAAACTCTCTCCTATTACCATGGATTTTAATGAATGAGAATGACTCCTATTTCCTATGAAGGCAAGGAAACTCATTTATTGAGCACTTCATATATGCCAGCACTTGACTCCTATCTTGTTTAATTCTCATACTAATCCTGTGAAGTAGTTAGTATCTCTACTATTAAAAATGAGGGGCCAGCCCCTTGGTGTAGTGGTTAAATTTGGTGGGCTCCGCTTCGGCGGCCCAGGTTTGTGGGTTCAGATCCTGGGTGTGGACCTACACCACTTGTCAGCCATGCTGTGTGGTGGCAACCCACATACAAAGTAGAGGAGGATTGGCACTAATGTTACCTCAGGGTGAATCTTCCTCAGCAAAAAAAAAAAAAAAAGAGAGAAAACAAGGCTCAGAGGTTAATCTGCCCAAAGTCAAGCTACTAGTCAGTTGCAGAGCCAGAAACCAAGCCTTGGTCTATCTGGCTATAAAGCCTGAGCCATTCCACTGCGTCCTGCTCATTCTTCTTGGGGTTATAAAAGGAGAGAAGGGTTGAATGGGAGGAAGTTTCTCCATCCCCTAATGAAGCTAGGGAGGAGGAGACTGTAAGAAACCCCATAGGTCACTGTCCTAAGACCTTGTGATCCATTCCAAGCACAATTGTCAAGGATACTCTGAATCCTTTAAGTACTAAGAAGCTGATTAAAGTTTACAACTAATTATGTAGGCTTTTAAATTAAATACCCATAACATTTCTCAATTGCAGGCAATCTAATCTGCTTCAGACCCTAAACCTATGTGTATGTGCAGGCTTATAAAATTTTAAATCCTAATTATCTAAAAAGATCCCCTCATTTCACAGTTGAGGCAACCAGAAATGTTAAATAATTTTATTAGCAAATTTTATTTAGTTATTAGCTTCTAGATTTCGCCTTAGCCAATATTTAAATGTGAAGAGTATCACATTTTGCAAATAAAATTAATTATACTTCATCCATACACATGTAGTTTGTATCAATACCAACATTTATCTGCCTCAAATGCACAATTATAACAGAGCCCTTGTCTGATTTAATGTCTTAAAGTAGCTAGATCTGTTTATACTAATGTCTAATAAAAGCCATTTCTCTTTAACTTCCACAGACCTTTCAGTTTGGGGCCAGCACACTGGTTCATAACACCAGCTGAATGTTAGCTTAGCAATGGCTTCCACTCAAGCAAAATATCTCCAAGGTTTGGGTGATAAAAGTTTACTGCCCTTTCAGTCCAAAAAAAATCTCAAAAGAAATGAACTATGATTTTCTAAACATAAATTCAATAGTACTAAAATACTTGTTAATTCTCTAAACTCCACTATTTTTTATGTAACATTTTAAAATCCTATATACCAATTGTAGTGTTTAAGATTCTAGGCATGGTACCTACCTAATAGATGTGTTATGAAACAGCAATTTGTAGAACTTGAAGAATTTATAAAGAAATAAAACCAATGAGGAAAGGGTTAGTACTGGAATCTGTTATGAAGATATTTGACATGAATGTAATCCTAAAACTTAGTAATTTTAGCACGGACCTCAATTATATGAAGCGATAATAGACAGCAGTGAACAGCACTGCACTATAAACCCCTGAATGCCAAGCGAAAAGGAAACGGTGCTAGCCCTAAAATGAAGCATAAGAAAAATTTTCTAACTAGTGGGGTTGTGAGATCCTCCACCCAGGATTCTTCTCCAGATGTTCCTAAGCTGGAGAAGGTTTTGCTTTGGTGGGGGATGGGCAGAGTATGGAGATAGTCAAGATACCCAGAGTACTTGAGTGACACTTGTGACAACTAACAGCCCCTTCCTTTCACTCTAGGATTTTGAAGCAGTTATCTTGTTGAGGGAAGGGGAGAGAAGAATCATAGTCCTTCTGTTAAGGAGAGTCCATTCATCTTGACCCATGCGATGACCACGATTCCAAAAGATCGACTAAACTTTTACCAAGTGAGCAGGCTGCTGGGCACAGTTCCAGAAATGAGATTTCTAGAAAGTCAGAAATACAGCAATCTAGCAGATATGCAAAATAATATCCAAAGATACCTTGTTTTTATCAGCCAACCTTTATGAATGCTAACATACCCAGTCCTCTTATTTTTCCTTATCGCTAGGTAAAAAATACTAGGACACCAGCAATTTCTTTGAAATTTTAACAGAGGGGCAAGTGCCTACGTTTCTTTTTGGTCCTTATAACATATGGCACATACTTCTGTTCTTAGATGACAAATACTATTGTGTGTTAAATATATGATAATGAATTCTGAGAACACATAGCACCTTTGAAAGGCATTTATCTATGGTTAAGAGTTGGGCACTTGAGGTGTGAAATGTAGCTTCCTATATAGTTGAGCTCTGTAATTTCTCCACCCTCCTAAAAAGGAATGGGTGCATAAAACACTTTCATCTAAAGTTTACAAAAATATAATGTCATTTCTGAATTTTAGAGCTGCAAAAGGGCCCTAGTAATAATCTGGTCAAACTCCTCCCCCAGTTCTCTAATGAAGTAACTGAGGCCTTCACTCCCAGATTAAAGAACTCGCCTCAAGTCTTTGTCTGTCTTGGCAAGGACGGAACTCTTTCCTCCTGCCTCTTTGTCTATGTCACATATTTGGGCAGAGCTCCTGAAAGGACTAGTTTGCTTTAGCTAGAAACAGACTCGGAATATCTACTATCTACACTAATCTTTTAAAATGATATAATACAAAAGCAATACGTTAATCTTTGACTTAAAATGTCATACCAACAGAATTGTGATATATTGCAACCATTTTATTAATATGAAGCAATCAGATAAATCCCTTAACAGGAATATTGATTCACTACCGTGAACGTGTATCAATACTTTAGGGCAGTATCATACTTGCTTCAGTCAAATTATATGTGAATCACTTTCACTTCCACACGTATAAACATTTATATTTCATTGTTTGATAGAACAGCACACAGCCATGCACCTCTTCTTTCTGGTTTAAATGCATGTAAATGCACTCATGTACAATGGATTTTTCACCACTCAAGCACTTCATAATACAGGTATATGAACAACTTTTCGTTATACTATTTCTGCTCCATTAGTTTTTTTAATTGAAGAGTGGGGGGAAGCAATACTGTGGTACAAAAGACCTTTTTACAAGGTCTCTTCTGGAAAAACATTTGAGAATACAGTTATAGTCCTATAATGACTGTAATCAAGATCATCCCACAAGGACATGAAGGTAGATTCACTCTCCTGGAGAGTTTCAGATCTTATAAGAACATTATGACTGGGGGGAAACAGTATAAAGATATTCTAGCAGAAGACTCTCCTAGAGAGATATTTTGAACATATTTCAATCTTCGAATGAGTGTCATGAAGATGACATGATAGTTGAAATAATTTTGCTGAAGAAGTCTGTGTCTAGAAAGACACAATAATATAATTAAATGCTGTTATAATTTTTTATGTTTGGTGAAAATATTAGTGGCCATGAAAGCAGAAAAATGTAGCAATACAACAAAGAATAAGGAAACACTTTTGAAGAATAAACACTTAACACATAAAAATTTTAAATGGTATCTAATAAATTTTCATGTCAAATCTTTTAACTAAACATAAAATTCTTAAATGGCAACTAATAAATCTTCATGTCAAATCTTTTAACAAAATCCACAAATTGATTATAAAAATTGAACAATCATAAATGTCTTATATATAAAGTTTTAAGGGAAAGTTTAAATTTCTACATTATTCTGTTTAATCAAATATTTGAGGAATTTTAGTTACTGCTGAGGGCAGTTGATACATTTCTAAAATAATTCAGTTATGAAAATGTCACAATTAAGGTTTGGCATAGTAGCATTCCAGCAATCTTCAGTCATCCACAAATGTTAACCGCCCAGGCCCTTCATTCTTCATCCATCTCCTGTATCTCTTCCATCTAGGATCATTTGCCAATTTTTTCTTTAGTTCTTCTTCTTGTTCTTGTTTGTAAACCTATAAGTATAAATAACAGTAATTAACTTTACAATCCAAAGGGAAACAGTTGTCATTAGCTTTATGGCATATTTATATTTTTCAAATATAACTTTAGGTAAATGTTTCCAGTAAATGTATTGGTTTGTCTTCTGAAGACTATGCATCTGAAAATACTAAGCAATTAAGCACTTTAACTTGCAGTGTTAAATAAAAAAGAACAACTTGTACAAGAACTATTAATTTTTTGTCACCGATTTCTGTAACCTGAGAATACATTCTTTTCCTCATTGAAATCACACATAAGCTGAGTTTAAAGGGTTTACACATTTCCTCTCTACAACTAATGTTCAACATTAAAGAATCACACTTTATTTTTTTAAGATCGTACTCTGTAAATTTAACTGATGACTTCCAGTATTTGTTGATCCTAACCAAGGAACAAAATGACCTTATGTAGACGTGTCTCCAAACTGAACTTACATCTACTTCTATTTTCAAAGATAATTATTGGTTTTTCAAAATATTTTATTAAAGGTCCCAAAGAAGGTTAAATAAACCACACAGATCACGAACAAAGATCATCTGCATTTCTGTAACTTTTAATGGATGTCAGTTAAAGCTAAATGGACAAGGTTTCATGACCAGTTTTACAGCCACATCAAATTTTAGAAAGAAATGATTTTACTTCCAAATTTTAGTAAGTAATGACTAAGATAACCTGGTATAACAACATATGATAATTCAGCCCAGGATGGTACTCTATGAAAGACACAGTTTTGTGGACTGGGCTGCTTAACCTACTTAAAAGAGAAAACTTTTCAAATAATTTAGGAGCAAAATAGTATGTTACTTTCCATTTTTGTTATTTATAAGCAGGCTGAATGTATCTACTTGCCAGAACATTTTGGCAATTCATAGTAAGTTACTTAAATATAATTCAGACTGAAACTTTCAGTAAAATCTACTTAGGGCACCAAATATAAAAGGGAATGTCTATGAAACTAAAAAACAAATATATCTCAGATTTCTGAAGGTTTCACTGTGCTTTATTCTTTTTTTTTTTTTATTTTTTTTTTAAGATTTTATTTATTCATTTTTTCCCCCCAAAGCCCCAGTAGATAGTTGTATGTCGTAGGTTCACATCCTTCTAGTTGCTGTACGTGGGACTCGGCCTCGGGTTGGACGGAGAAGTGGTGCCTTGGGGCGTGCCCGGGATCCGAACCCGGGCCGCCAGCATCAGAGCGCGCGCACCTAACCGCTAAGCCACGGAGCCGGCCCGCTTTATTCTTATATTTAATATATTAGCCAATTAATTTTACTCGAAACCTAAAATAAATATCATTAGGATGAGATTACTAGTTTCTTTAATAGGACTTGAGCTAGGCAGCTGATCACCTCAAAGTAACTGTTCTACCTGACAATTGTAGAATATAGCATTTATTAAAATGCCTAAAGTTTAGAGGCGTTACAGTAAGTCAATTTAATTTAAAAACAAAATAAAAGTAACTTTTCATACATATGTTAGTTATAGAGCAGAAGATTCTGTGCTCGTTTATTCTGAAATGAAGTTATTTCAACAAAATTTCCATCTCTTATTCCCTCTCTGTTTTGTTTTTTTTAATCTCTGTGGCTAAGTTTTTATGACTGGAAGAAAATTTGGGGAAGACTAAATTTTAGTTAGTGCAATTAACAGAAAGTTGTTGTGAAACCCATGCAAATATAGATATCATCCTATTGCAGTTTAACACAACAAATTAGACCATTCTTAAAATTTTCAGCATCAGTCAATTAAAGTATTTGAAGTTCATCTTTTAAAAAGACAAATTATAGGTTAAAAAGCCACTGTCCCACTACCAAATACAGTCCTACTTTCAATAAAAGTAAGATCTTTATTCATTATTTAACTCTTAGATTTCAGAAATTTGAGTGCACTTCTGGATCCCCTATCATACACCTAATTTTAACTTGGTAAGCAAGACAACACTGAAATCACAGGAGAGTAATAACTCACCTCATAATTCTCCTTTATCCAGAGCTCCCGTTTAAGAAAAGTTTCTTTCTGATGATCTTCTAGACTATCAAACTGAGACTGTGACATCTTCATAGATTTACGTATGATATATAGTCTTTCTTCTTCCCCATATTCTTTGCCTTTGATGTTAAAATTATAGATCCACCAGCAATACCAGACTATATACGAACACAGGTGAAAAGGAGCTAAGACAATCTGAAACAGGAGAAGATCTCGTATCTGGGGTTTCTGATAGCCTCCCTTTATATCTATTTTACTTTTTATAATGTTCTTTATGATGTTCTCCTCCTCATCACGGAGTTCCTCTTTGGACTTTTTGTTTCTGCCCCTCTCTTTGGCTTTTCTGAGCAAGCCCTGCTGCTTGGCAATTTCCATGGCTTGGATGCGGTACTTGGGCACTGTGGCTAGGTAGCTGATTGCCTTGTCGTAGCTATTCCACCAGCTGAAAAACTAGAATATTTAACAAAGAAAATGGGTCATTTTTACAACCAAAATTCACCTTGGTGAACACCATCACCCCAGAAACCCATTCTGAATAAAAATAGGGACCTCAACCAACTTACTCTGTAAGTTCAAGATACAACTGAATAACACCCATGTGTACATGGCAACTCAAGGCTGGATAGGTCAGGTAAGCCCTGGGCTGAGCCGAAAAGCCATTAATTCAGGCAGGAGATACCCAAGATCAGAGGACAGATCAATGGAATCACACCAGACCTGTGATTCCACATCTTTACCATTTGCTCTTCCCTAAGATCACTATTAAGAAATCTATCTTTTTTTGGTAAGACTGCAATCTACTCACTGGAGGAAGAGTTAAATGGCAAAAGTAGCTGGTGAGGAACTTGTTTAAAAAAAAAAAAATCACAGGATATAGACTCAGGCAACTATATGTATTTCTGTCTCTTTACTAAACCATCTACCTATACCACAGTGATGCTCATCATATTCGGAACTGAAAGATTCAAATATGTTTGAACTCTTTCCTTATTTGGACAGGAAAACATTAACTTGTTTCATAAATATAAGCAACCACAAAGGCTTTTATTAACTGTCAGAAAAAGTCCTACTTTTCACATTTCCACACATTTCATTTGCTCTTTTACTGAATGAATATAGCAGTTACACCAATAATACCCTGAAATATTTTAGTAGCAATCTATTAGGAATAGCAAAAAAAAACAAAAGTTACTAGCATATTACATTATATAAAACAGAAAAGTAAAATTATCTCTGCTCTCCCCTTTGAAAGAACAATACTTCTACAAAAGCTGATACATTTAAAATATACAACCTTAGTTTTCAATAAGAATTTTTTATCATATAAATTTTTGTGTGTGTGTGAGGAAGATCAGCCCTGAGCTAACATCTGATGCCAATCCTCCTCTTTTTTGTGAGGAAGATTGGCCCTGAGCTAAGATCCATGCCCATCTTTCTCTACTTTATATGGGACGCCGCCACAGCATGGCTCGACAGCAGTGCGTCAGTGCGCGCCCGGGATCCGAGCCGGCGAACCCCGGGCTGCAGCAGCGGAGCACGTGCACTTAGCTGCTTGCGCCACCGGGCCAGCCCCTTATCATATAAATTTAATCTCATTTCTGGGAATTAAACTGGAGAAGCAACTTTCAAACTAGCAAATTGCTTCATTCTAGTCACTTGACATGTTCTTTTTCTCTAAAGGAGTACATGATAGATATGGTTAGGTTAAGAATAATAATAGAAGAAACTCATTTCAGACCCAAGTTAAATTTTTGTGATATTTTAAAACAATAAAAAAAGTTACTGTAGCTCTCTTAATCTATTTTAGTAGTTTTCAAGCCCAGCAAAAGCACCCTTTGCAGGCCTGTGGAAATGTGTGGGACATTTTTGGTTGTTACAATGATGGCAAGCACTACTGGCATTTGGTGGATAGGGGCCAAGACTTGTTAGGTTGTATTAAGAAGTTCAGATTTTTCCCAAATTTAATGGGAAATCATTGAAAAGTCGTACAAAAGTAAATGATAAGATCAGGTTGACAATCACTCTGGCTGTTATGTGGAAAATACTCTAAAGGAGGCAATGAGAAAAAGATCTGTTGTTGGATTTTTTTTGTAGTTATATAATGACATTTGTCATCAATTCCTTGGATTTCCCACCAACAAAGATTCCAATATTATCAATTGGTTGAATAAATGGATATTTTTCTTTTTTTTTTTTAAAGATTTTATTTATTTATTTTTCCCCCAAAGCCCCAGTACATAGTTGTCTGTCATAGCTGCACATCCTTCTAGTTGCTGTATGTGGGATGCGGCCTCAGCATGGCTGGAGGAGTGGTGCCTCGGTGCGCACCCGGGATCTGAACCCGGGCCGCCGGCAGCGGAGCGCACGCACTTAACCGCTAAGCCACGGGGCCGGCCCAATGGATATTTTTCTAATGTTAAAAAAATTAATCCCAACTGGAAGTAAAAATTTTACGAAAAGGAATTTCTAGTTCAGTTTTAATGACTAGCACTAGGCAATGTGCACCCATGCACATCCATGTAGACACACGTTTCCATCAATACATACCTGAAATACTGAAATAGCACACACGCTGACCAAAATCACAACTCGAACATCCACTTTAGGGGCTAAGCGCCTGCTGTAGTAGTGGTAGTAATGGCTGTAGTACTCTTCCGGGTGATCCAGCATGTAGTCATAGTCTTTGCGTGTTTCTTCATCCTGTAAAATAACAAGATATCCAATTTCACAGGACATGTCATAAAATGGCCTTAGTTTATAATCTGTTAAGTCAGATCTAGAATTTTATAATTATGTAACATTAATCTGAGTAAAAGAACTGAAACTGTCAAAATCAAAAAATTTCCCATCACTCTTCAAAGGCACACATAAATTTGTTTCCAGACTTTAATGACAGCTTATAGCTATCATTATAATAAAAATATTTCCCCAAATTCTTGAGTATTGTTAGTCTTCTTGGAAAAATAAAAACACTTCCATAACAATTAACCATGCCTTTTTAGCTGGTGTTGTGGTGCTAATAAGGATGTCATCATGTTCTTATAACTTAAGAGCATGTTGACACCTACTCTCAGTAACTGTTGATAGAAAAAAACGTTTATCTCCATTGTATATATTCACAATCATTCTCCAGCTTTGTGTAGAAAGTTTTCTATTGAGAACAATAATTAAGAAAACAAAAAGCAGACGAAGCCCATCTGTGCCTACAAAACTGAATTATGCTCATCTCAAAGAAACATCAATGTGGTATAATGGTCCAAGTCTAGCTTTGTGACTTTGGGAGACATTTTTAGCCTCTCTGAGACTTACTCTTCTTCATTTGTAAAATGGACAAAATACCTACCCTACTAATTTTACAGGGTTGTTTTGAATATCAAATGACATACATTATACAAAAACATGTTAAAAATACATAGTACTTTACTATTATAACACATCGTCACAGCCCAGTTCATAAATAAGATAACATAGATCTTTCTTAATCATACAGACATGTTGAAAAAATTATAGCATTCTGCAATGCTGCTCTCTGTGTTCACAGATAAAACATTTCTTAAAACCTTCTCTAATTTTAATCAGTTTCTAACAGGGATAAATGCCAGTCTTTTATTCAGCTACGTAGATTGAAGAGCTATTAAACTAGGTTATGATTTGCTTCTTATTGCACAGGAAACCTATTTTGTCCTGTGTCCAAAAAATGTTAAAGACTAAAACTACAACAAATTCTTTACTCTCTGTGAGCACAACAGAAACCATTATGAAAACAAAAATCTTTTTTAACCTAGAGCATTTCTTTCTAGGATCAATTATTCAACATTCATAAAATTGCAGATTCTTAGCTGAAGACATTTCAAAATCTACACCTAGTGCTTTACTACCAGAGACAGAGGCTCTGGGGTCCGTTCAGGGCCTCCTCCTGAGTCCTCCAATATGCAGTTTATTAGATTTAAATAAGAAGTTTGCTAATGACAAAATCTCCCCTGTACTCATTAAAATCATTATATATTTTCTATTAAGAATTCTGAATTTGAGTCAGTGCATTCTCAGTGACAATTCTCTTACATTCATTACATTCAAAATATTTTTAACTCTGATTAGAATTAGAAACTAGATAAACTAGTATCTAGTATAATTAGACATATATTTAAAGTCTATTCCATGGCACTAGATAGAAGGCCACTATGAGAACTGTCAGTTACATAAGGAGAACTGACCTCAGGCTGATATTATTTTCAAATTCAATCCTTGTATGTTCATTTCTGTAAAAAAAAAAGATTTTCTTGTGGCAATGGCCACACGCCACAACTGTCAATCCATTATTCCTTCTAAGCCATCATCATATTCTAGAGCTTCTAACAGAAAGGGTAAAACTTTACAGGTCATACAGATAGCTCTGAAGACTAAAGCCCACATCTCCTGATGTATCTCATTTTGAGTACTTCAAGACATCCTTTGAGAATGTTCCCATTCTCCCTCCATTTGTTGCTTTCTGGGCTAATTTTATAGAAATGCTCCGCTTTGGGCCTGAAATCCTTGACTTTTAACTTAGCCTCCCAATCTTGGTAGATGCTTTTTGAAATGTATTTCTTCAAACAGGACTCTTCTCCTTGTTCCAACTAGATTACATGTAGTTTTGAAACTAACTGCCACACAGAGATCAGATTCCTACAGTCCTCCAGCATCACCATCTACACAGAGCCCTGCGCCCAGTCTAACTGTCTGTGCTCCTCCTGGTTAAAGACACAGCAAGATCTCTGAGTGTCACTGAAATCTGCTTTGTGAATGTCATGTGTCCAGTGGCTATCTTCTTTGTTCTCTTATTTTAGTGAGGGTCACAGTCCATAGAACGCAGATATCCCTCTCTAAGCATTTCACCCACATCTTCCCCCAGGGTCACTATCTTCTTACCAGTCCCTAGATTTGTGACTTCATCAAGTCCTGAGCTCCTCTAGCAGGATGGTCAACTAATGCTCCAGCAACCTGCAACTATAAAATCTATTCGTTGTATCTGGCCCCTCTACTGCAACCAGAGCCTGTGGGGTTTATTCAGGGTCCTCTAATGAGTCCTCGAACTACCTAATTCTTGCAAAAGGTTTCAGGGTCAAGTCTGACTTCTCTTAGGATGGTTTTCTTTTCCTGGAGGTCACTAAAAATTTATAACGTTATTTTCGTCATGATTAGAGACAAGAAGGTTGGCCACTTCCTCGTTAATAGCATTTAATTAGCCAGAATCTTTACTCTTTGGTGTATAGCTTTCTCTCCAGAATGAAGAAAATGATTTTAGGCTGAGGTACGCACAACACACTTTAGAAAGTATTCAAGGTTGGCACAAATTGGAGAGTTAGTTCTCAATGATCTAAGTCAAAATCCTACTTTTTAGTAACCTACAAAGTTTAGAATCAACCTAGTGAGAACACAAGGATACCAGGAATATTAGCAAAAAGAAAAGACAGAGACTGCGACCCAGTTAGAGAGCTACAGGTGCATTCTTATTTTAACACCATATATTTATTTTTTCTCCTACCCATCTTGGAACTAAAGTAGTCCCACAATTTTTTGGTTTTTATCTCTAATGCTTCCCTGTGATTAATAAGGTAAGTTAAAATTTCCTTGGCATGCAACAAGGCCTCCATAACTGGCCTGATCTTACTTAGCAACATCTCATCCCTCTCCCCTCTTTTGCCCACAGCAAACATTCAGATAGTAATTTCTGGAATTTGGTGTGTTCTTCCAGTACAGGATGCTCGTTCATACCTATGTTTTTAAAGATATAGTTCCCTCTAACTCAAATGCCCATCCCTTACTTCCAGCCTCATGAGCTCCTATTAATCCTATAAGACACAAAAGTTACTGCCTCAGACAGAGATGGACCACGCTTATTGCACATATTTCCTATTTATTATAGCACTTATCACATTGTCATCATCAGTTTTTTTCTTTTCCTTGAATGAGAATTCTAGAAGATAAGGTAGGGTGACTCATTAATCTCTGTATATCCAAGGCCTAGCACAGTGCCTGGCATTCAGTAAATGTCATTTTAAAAATGAGTAGAGGGGCCAGCCCAGTGGCATAGTGGTTATGTTCACGCGCTCTGCTTTGGCGGCCTGGGGTTTGCGGGTTCGGATCCTGGGTGTGGATTTACACACCGCTCGTCAAGCCATGCTATGGCAGTGTCCCATTTAGAAAAGAGGAAGATTGGCACAGATGTTAGCTCAGGGAGAATCTTCCTCACCAAAAAAAAAAAAAAAGCATAAAAATGAGTGGAATTTTGTGAAGGCTCTCCCTTACTATGACACCTCTCCAGCCACACAGCTCTCCACCTCACCAAGAAGGCTGGCTGGGTGATTTTGTCACAAAAACTTAGGCTTAGCAGAAATGACTGCTTGATTTCATAGCTTATGAAACTATGCTACTTTGGCTAAAATAGCTTAAACCTTAAAACAGTTTAATATCTTACCTTTCAATAAGGTAGTACTTTTTCTTTCAGCAATTTTGTGGATCTTAAGGTCCCAGGGTCAGGAGATTCCAACTTCTTTCCAAAACCAAAACCTTTATACTTGTTTCTTCCTCCTCTCTGTCCTGAGCCTTGACAAGCAGGGCAATAAGCTCCTTGTTTCTAATCTCTACAGGAAAAAATGGTGCTTCTGCTGGTGTCCACTCCATCCCAATCCTCTTGGGCATATGCAGGAGGACTGGAACATAACCACCAATATCTAGATCAAAAGTGAACAAGAGGAAACCCGCAAGCAAAGAAAGCACTGAATCCTTCCTTCTCTTATGAAAATAATCATTCCCCCCTCCCCAGAGGCAAAAATATATTACATTCTTGCCCTTGAAAGAAATAATGAATTGTTTGATCTCAATAAACATAAATTGCAATAATTTGATATTGCAGCCAGTTTTACATTAAAATTTTTCTATTACACAGATAGTAGAAACCATTTTAGGATGCTAAAGGCCAGGAATCAATAATATATGAAAACATGTATTTTGTTCATTCTTAGAAATATATATTAACCCAATTTTTAAAAGAAATACACACATACAAATGATCCTTTAAAAAAATAGTATCTGTTCCCCTAAAGTTTTTTCCAGGCCATTACATTCCTACTGAAGAGGAAGAAAATTAACTGCTATCAGTGTCATTTCTTCTCTTGTTCCCTGTCCCCCAGTCACTATTGCAACTGTCTTCTCCTATGTCTTCTCTTCTCAGTCTACATGTGGTCTCAACAACTCATGTGATGTGCAGTATCACCTATATATTAGGGACACTCAGATCTGCTTTTCCTGCATCCTCCTATTTTCAAATACCTCCTGAACATTTCCTAAATGTAACATAATATCTCAAATTCAGCATGCTCAAAACCCAATCTGTTCCTCTGTGTTTCAGTTAATATTGCAGTATCACCATCTACTTGGTTACCTGAGCTTTTAAAAACCTTAGTTATTTTTGATTCAGCAAATAATTATGCAGGGCATTAAGCCTTGTGTTGAACACAAAGGAGGATAAAAAGACAAATAAGGTCCTGGCCTCAAGAACTCTCTGATCTAGAAGAAGAATCTAGCAAGAAGAAAAGCACAATTTGATGTGCTAAGGAATAAGGGACTGACTAACTCTGCCTGAGACCACTGGTAAGGGGATTCACAGAAGGGATGAAATGAGTGCTGGATTTTGAAAAGCAAGTAAGATGTAAAACGTGTTCCAGGCAAAGGGAACAGCAAATGTTAAGGTACAGAAGCATCAATGAATATAGAGGATTCAGTGAAGCTTGAGCACTGGGGAAATTTAGGAAGAAAGGAGCAGTAAATGTGGCCAGGAAGATAGGTTTGGATAAGAAAGGTAGAGGATCTTATAGGCCAAGCTAAAGTGTTAGGGTGTTATTGTCTGTGCTATTCAAAAATGAAATGTTTTAAAGTATGAGAACAATAGCATTGAGTAGAAGTATATATTTTTCAAAGACAACTTGGATAGTACTGTAAAGAATGGAATGAGGGAGAAACAGATTTTAGAGACTAAGAAGTAGAATAAATAAAACTTAGTGATTAAAGGAGTATAAGAATCAATCATGTTAAACATGATTAGTGAAGTTTCTAATTATAGTTACTGTGTGGACCATGTTACTCTAAGATAAAGAATAGAGGAAGAAGACAGCAAGTTCGGAGAAGATGCAGGGGGAAATTGTGGAAGATTCTGAAACAGGGGAAAAAAAATTACTGGATATCTTTTCTATCCCTGGAGCCTCCAGGGATTATCTATTCCTGTAGAAGGGGGTGCACCTTTGTCTGTCTTTGGAAAGTCTATGTTAACTTCGTAGAGACAGAAGTAACTTGCAGAAAACTGCAAGTAATGCAAATAATTCTTGTTCACAGAAAGACAAATTGTGTCGAGTGGAATGCAATGATTATTCCCTTGTCATATTGGCCAGTTTTACAGGCATTTCAGCGTTCCTTGTCTGACTATAAATGTGTGGCATTTTTTCTCTTTTGAACCAGTCTTAATATTTTATTGGTTCCCTCATTAATTAATGAATTACATAAAACCTCTGACACATGTTCTTTTTGTATTGGTATTAGAGTCATGATTTTATCTTCTTTTAAAATTTATGCTTTAACAAAGATAACAAGATTGATTTCAGACATGTTTAATTTGGGCACCCATGCTACAGATGAGAGACAATTGAAACTATGAACCTAGAGAACACACAGATTTTAGAGTTGTCAAGGATGTAGCTGAGTTTCATCAGGAAGAGCTTAGAAAATAAAAAGAAAAGAGTACCCAAAGGACAGAACTCTACAGAAAAGCAATGTTTAAGGTGTAGGCAGAGGAAAACAAGACTGAAAAGAAATGGTAGAAAGACAGGAGAAATGGGAGAGAATTACCTGAAGGGAGAAGAGCTTAAAGAACCACATGGTCAACACCATCAAATGCCACAAAGTTCCAGGAGGAAGATGAAGAGCAGCCCTCAGATCTGACGCTTAGAGCGTCCCTGTTCACCTTAAGGAGAACAGTTCCAGCGTGTGTGCTGATGCACGTCAGTCTACGATAGCTTGGATGAAAGGGAGATGAAGACGTAAAGAGAGCCAACACTGAAGAAAGAAGAAAAATGGGACCGTAGCTTTAAAAGAAGCACAATTAAGGGAAAGGAATGAGAAATGAACCAACTGAGAGATTCTCAAGTTACCAAAGAGGAATGATGAGATTCCAGAAGACGACAGTGGAAATAAAACAAATTCAGTCAAGAATATCTTCCTGGCTTCCCCAACCCATCCTCAATATTGTCGCCAGAATTTTCCTTCTGAAACAAACATCAGATTGTGTTATTTCTCCACTTTAAAACCTCTGGTAACTATTCAATACATAAAGTTCAGATTTCTGAACACAGCTTAAAGTGTTGTTCATCATCTGATCCCAAACTATGTTCCAGTCTCCTGAAACATTCACCCTACCATGCACCTGACAGGCTTCTCTCCTAGAAGTAGTAGATACCCTAAAGTCTATGAAAAATGCAATATGGGTCTTGGTGCTTTGAGCGTCTCAAAATGTTCCAGTTACTCATGATAAATCTGCAGCAGCTAAATTAAAATGTCAAGTGCTTCGTTTCTGGCTAGAATTATATCAACTCAGTTTTTGTGTTAATCAAAAGCTCTGATTGGTTGTTGATAACAAATTAGGTCAGCTAGTCACAGCACTAGAATTAAACACATCTGGTGTATAATCAACCTTGGCCATAAGGAGGGAATAACAGCTGAAATTAAGGGATCAGTAAAAAATAAATACCACATATGGGTTTACAGCAGAAATAGAAAATGTGGCACATAAGATTCTACACCCTTCTTCAGGGCCCATGGGAGAAATCACTATTGAACATGCCATCTTTCCCACTAAACCCAGAAAAGGCCTCCAAACCTTTACAAATGTTCCAGGGAGTCGTGACCAGAGGTGGCATATGAAATGAAAACTATCTGCCATCAAGTTTACTTAATTTGGCTGTCTATCAGCATCACAACTATATATAATAATAATATATATATATTTCTATATATAATAGAAATTTAGATCATTTCTACTATTTTTATGAATACCAATTATTATGAACCAAGTAAAATATGGATCAATGCTGCAAAAGAAAAATAGTAATACTAACAAGTGCAGTTAGAGTTCCTGGGAGAAATACAATAAAAGTGATCTTTGTGGAGAAAAATACTCCCTACTATAATACTTCAGCAAATGACATCTCATTCCTGGAACAAGCCTTGCACACTCATGACTCCACGTTTCTGTTAATCAAGTTTTCCCTCTACCAGAAATGTCCCTTCACCGTCAGCCTTGGTGACTGTTCTAGATCCAGATCAAAGAGTACATTCTTCTCAAATCCCCCAAGAAGGAATAATTGTGTCCTCTCAGTGCTGCAATATAATCTACACATTTTTATTATATAACTTAAAGAAATAATAACGAAACAATAAGTATTTGTCTTAAAAGCTTAAAGGCAGGAACTGTGCCTTTTTCACTGTTACGGTGTCCTCCCCCAGCACCGGCATCAGTTCTGCTCAGAGAGAGGGTTGAGTAAGAGAATATACTGAGTACGAACAATACACGGTAACATTACAGGGCAGGGAGTTCAGAATCCCCCTTTGTGCCAAATTCTTTCTAAGTGCCCAAGCCCTGCCACATGAATCAGACTGGTACAAAGAAACTGAAGTGTTCTTGTGACTGCCCTGCCCAGACCAGGCTAGAGCAGTAGATGGCTCTCTGGACACATCCCTCAACTTATCAGACAACCTTCCTGCCAGTGATACTTCCAAGACTTTTTCTGTGTTCTTCTCTTGTGATCTTGCAAAATGCTGTCAAATTTGACTATTTTCCCATTTTCTACCAATCATAGTTTTTCTAAGTGCATCCTTTCCACCTATTCCTTCATCTGCTTATTTCTATGTCATCCTTCTTACTTCAACTATTTCATTCAATTCTATTCTATATTCAAAAATGATTTATGTTCTCACTTAAAAACCCTCAGAACATAATTTCTTCTTAAAAACAGAAGTGAAATTTTTGTCTCATGCAGGAATTTTTCATTCATACCCATCCAATCTACTTTATCTGTACCACTCTTTAAAACTACAATTAATTTGGGGTAAAATGCCAAAGTAGGCTTCACATAACAATATCAACGCCAGAAATCCACTTTTGACTTCCATTCTATCTGAATCTATCTCCAGATACAAGTTTTTCTTTAACAAACATTCATTATGTGATGTGCCAGACATTGTGCTAGGTGCCATGGATATATATACAAAAAACGAGGAGCATGGTTTAGTGGAGAGGGGAGAAGGGCCACTCAGTATTTACAGTGCAGTGTGATAAGTGCTATATCCACATAAAAAGATCCAGTGTTGACACAGCCAGTGAGAGTCCGTTTACTTAACTTCCAAAGTCCGTGAATCCCGATTCCCCAGTAGTCAGATACACTAAATACGATTTCACTGTCTTAACTTACACTATGAAGCAAACATAAAGCAGTGTGTGAAATCATAATGGTTCGAGTCCTGATGAGATCTGGAATTTTAAGTTATTTGAGAATATGAACTAAGCCTGACTTGGTGAAAGCATCTGACCAGTTGGTGCCTTTGTCTTCCATTATTATCCATCCTTCTTTGTCTGGTTTTCCTTAGTCTCTCTATGCACAGGTACAATCTTTGTTGCTAAAATGACAATTACCAAGTGGGATAATAGCTCCTTGTCTTACCAACTATATTTAAATCACAGTAGTGTACTTATAGCTTAACCATCACCATCTAAAAAAATCTCTCTCTCAAAGAGGCATTGACCAAGACAACCTCAGAGTCATAAATCCACTATGTCTTATACAAATGTAGTTCCCATCTTGATAATGTATTTGTTATCAACATTCAGAGATCCTTGGCTATTAGATGTTTTGGTGGAACACCACTGTAAAGTTATAATGAGGATAAAATATAGCTTCTTATATCATATGTTAAAAATATTAAGAGAGTTGAACAGACCAATAATAAGAGAAATTAAGGTTATGAAAAATTATGGGGGAAGAAAAAAGCCTCCTGGCTCCAATGAATTTACAACTAAATTATTTCAGATTTCAAGAAAGAAACAGGGCCAGCCCCCTGACTTAGCAGTTAAGTGCGCGCTCTGCTGCTGGCGGCCCGGGTTTGGATCCCGGGCGCACACCGACACACCGCTTCTCCGGCCATGCTGAGGCCGCGTCCCGCATACAGCAACTAGAAGGATGTGCAACTATGACATACAACTATCTACTGGGGCTTTAGGGGAAAAAATAAATAAAAAGAAAAAGAAAAAGAAAGAAACAATTTCTGTTAGATACACTGTTCCAGAGATGGAATCTACCTGTGCATTCTACAAAGCAAGTATAAAATCAACTTTTTCCTCCATATGCCAGCAATAACTGAACATGACTGTGAAGGAGGACATGGTCTTTCCAACTCCCTCCCTCCTTTTTGGCTGGCTCCATAGATAAGCATTACTCTCACAGGGTTTACTATTATTCTTTATGAACAAAGACATAGCGTTTAACAAAAGCAGCAAACAGAAATGAAATGTGGTCCCAGGTTTACACTCCTGCCTCCATGAGATATATGTGGAATTCTAGATAGGCTTATGCATCTGGTCTTTATTCCAGAGCCACTGGAACTCATCAACTTCACCCACTATTCTATCTGACCTGCTCTTAGCAAAAGCCACATGGACCGCTCATCCCTCACAAGCCCTCTTTCCAGCCTGTGCTTATAATCCAACCAAAATTCAATCCCCACTGCCTCAAGGGGATAATTTGGAAAGCTGAGGCTGTCCACATTGGATGACCCCAAGTCATTAGATCTTTGCATCACCCAGAAATGATATTCTCTGGCAACTTTCTCACAATTTTCCATTATGTCAGAAATAAAATCAGACTACCCTGTTCGTTTTTAATAACTTCTTCCACACACTGCCAGTGAAAGTCCGTTTCCTTATTCCAGGAGAGGGCACCTGCAATGAAGTTTTTTTAAAAAAAAGTTTCTGGAGGTGTTCCACTTGGAAGTGGAATCCATGTCCATCTCTATAAATTTAAAATGGGAGTTTTCATAGAGCTCAGCGAGGTCTGATTTTCATGGGACCAGACTATCCCCAGCCATCCCTGTTCTCTCACAGATACTTTCCATCCTCTTGCAGTAATACTGAGTGGGGCTGGGGCAGCCACAGAACACTCCCTCCTCATCAGTGCAACTCCAAGTCTCCTTTCCTGTTTGGAGCCATCTGTAGCTACCACACACCTCCTGTCGGAATCAAGAGTAAAGGTGTTACTTTCTCCAGACGTACTCATTTTTAACTGCCCACAAGTTCCTTGTTCTTGAGGGGACAAATTATTTTACTGAGCTTTTTATTGGCTGACAAATCAGTGCTAAACTTTAGGGGTAGAAACCCTTAGAGGCAACCATTATGGATCCACCACATCAGCCTCTGAATTTACCTCTTTAAGAAAAGGCAAGAATATTTTGTCCTGGGGTTCCTTCCAGCAAGGATTTCTCTGCTGTCTCTCTTTCTTGGCACTTGTTTTACTAACATGCTCACCATTCTCACGCCAAACCTACCCATCTCCAAACCCAGCAGAAGGCAAGAGTTGCCAGTGCTACTGCTGCCCTCTCTTCTGGAAGTCCTCCCTCTGCCCAGCGCTTCCTTATGAGCCAGGCCTTCTGGCTGCTTGTCTGGACGACTATCTTTCCTCACTGCAGAAAAACACAGATTGAGGCTTCAGATGCTGGGCTGCCCTGGATGGAAAAGTTCTTTCCCATTTTCCTGAAGTCTTTCCTCAATCACTCTTTATCCTAAATAATAAGCAACCAAACCCTCTGGCCTCAGCAACTTCCCAGCCCTCTACCCACTCCTCAGTTAACTGCCAATAAAAATTACAATGTCACCAACGCTAGCGAAAATTTAGGCACGCTCATTTTATGACTCCATATTATCCAAACTCCTCTGGAAAGCATGAATGAAAAGCCTTTAACTCCCTGACTCAGTGTTTTCAGCTCTGGCAAGTTAATCTGGAAAAATAATCCATGGTTAAATTATAGTATACTCACTCAAAGTAGTCATCAAAAGCAGACTATTGCTATATTACCTCAAAAATAAAATGGCTAGAAAGAAAAACCTTAAAACTACAATTGCTGTTACATTAGCATGATGGGCTCCTTGAAGCTGTAACACTTCCATCGAATATGATTTATACGTTGGGATTTCTTTATGGTTTGATTTTTGCAGTAGGAGAAGATAACAGGATCAGGTTAAATCTCCCCACAGGGCTCAATAAAACCTCTGACAAGTGACTACACACATATTCACAAAGTACTGTCTACTAGAAATTCTCAGTCTTGAACCCCAAGTCATTAAGCACCTACTGACAAGTCCTATATAGGCGTTTCTCACACTTTTCACTTAATCCTCATAATAACCCCGTGAGGATGGTCTCAATTTCGCATATGAAGAAACAGCTACTCCGACATCCTAAGTCACTATCCAAGGTCATACAGGGGTGTCAGAGCCAACAGTCAAACATCCGGTCTTCTGACTGGTTGTTCATTGTTCTTAGTATTTTTCTAGATCCTTACACTCGAGCTAAATGTCACAATACTATCCCCAGAAACCAAGTTTCTGTCATGCCAACTTGACACGATCACACAGTCACTCAACATTGGAGACCTTTCGTGTGTTCCATCACAGATCTCGGTAGTAATAATCACCCTGCTTTCCGAGTGTGAGAAATTAAAATGCTTTCACTAGATCGTCAGGTGCCCACAGCCTTGCATAACAAAGACTGTCACAAAAAGGAAGGGGCTGGCTGTCCCCCCACGGCCCCGGCAAGTCCCCATGTTTGTCAAGGGGCCGTGTGGGCTCTTTCCCAAGGCTACGTGGGAAAGTGGGAGCGTCTTACGGGTCGCGGCGGTGGCCTCACCCGGCGCCGGGGTCACAGAGAACCTCGCTCCCCGGGCCGCGCGCTGCCCCGGTGGGTCCTTCAGCCCATCCGCGCCCCCGGGCCTCACCTTGAGGGTCTCGTAGGCGGTCGCCACCAGCAGGAAGGCCTCCTCGGCGCTCTGCGGCGTCCGGCCGGGGCCCTCGTCGCCGGGCTCGGGCCGGTAGCGGTCGGGGTGGTAGCGCCGCGCCAGCTGGCGGTAGGCCCGCGCGATCTCCGCCTTGCCCGCCGCGCGGCTCACGCCCAGCACCTCGTAGCAGTCCCGCGTGCCGCAGTAGAGCCCCTCCACCAGGGCCGCCGCGGGCCGCGCCAGCAGCAGCGCCAGCAGCACGGGCGGCAGCACCAACCAGCGCCGGCCCGCAGCCCCGGCTCCCCGGCGCGAAGCGAGCGGCGCCCCCATCCCGGCCTCGGCCGCCGCTCGGCCACCACAGCCGCTCTCCCGCACTCGGCGGCGCGCCGGGCTCCGCCGCCCCGGCCCAGCGCCACGTCAGCAGGCGGCGCCTCCGCGCAGGCGCACGGGGCGCGGCGGCAACAGCCGCTTCCTTCGCGGCCGTTGCTCGGGGAGAAGGACGCCGCAGCCGCCCGGCCGCTTCCGGTGTGTCGCTGAACGCCTTCCTAGTCCCTGCGGCCGGAGGAGCTGTCCTTAGTCCGACCTGAAGGATGTCTCTGTGTCGGAGGCGCGCTTAACCAGTGTGTGCAGAGCGTTTTACCGGCCGCAGTGCCCTTCACGCGCGATCTTTTCGACGTCATGACTTCCCCTGAGGCAACGGGTCGTCTGGCTCTCTTGCCGTCTGGTTATCAGCGACAAGACGTGTGCCCAACAGTAGCACCACCCTCGTCGTGACAATCAGAAGTGTCTCCAAATGCTGCCAAATGTGTTCTGGAGGTAGGGTTGCCAGAAAAATACAGGTTGCTCGGTTAAATTTGGATTTCAGATAAAGAACAAATAATTTTTGAGTGTAATTATGCCCCAAATAGTAAATGAGACTATACAGCGACGTGAAGAACTTTGCCTCAAAAAAAATTGTAGCTGTAATTTTCTCAGTAAATATTTATTGAGTCTTCGCTATGTTGTAGGCTCTGGGGACACAGTGGCAAGCAAGGTAGACAAGGTTCTTGATCTCAGGGAGCGTAGATTCTGGTGGAGGATGACAGACAATAAACAAGCAAATAATAAGCTTTAAGACATAATAAATTCTTTTAAGAAAATGAAGCAAGGTAAAGATATATATATGGTGTATATCTGTGAAATAAAGATAGGTAGATATATATGAGAGAGAGAGAGAATTAATGGAAACATGTAGGAGAGTCATCTAACCTGAAATTATTGGAGTCAGGGTCAATTGTTAGGTCACTTCCAGAAGGAACTAAAATCTAAACTGATTTTGAAGGACAAATAGAGGATGACTTGAGGGGTGGGAGTGAGGGAGGAGTTTGGGGTAAGGGAGTTGTGAAGTGAGTACCAAGAAGAGAAAAGAGACATAGGCAAGAAAAAAACATGAAGCTTTTAAAGAAATAAAAGACAGTCCATATGACTGGGGATGGGGATGAGGAGTAGGGGGGCTGAAACTGGAAAAAGGCAGATTGTGAGGGGTCATTTTATTCCGTATCGAAGAAGTTGTTCTTTATCCTAAGAGCAATGGAGGGCCAGTGTGGAGTGTTTAAGTAGTGTCAACACAAATAACCAATACCCATTCTGTAGATAAGAGAGAGAGAAGGTGAATTTTACTTGAGCTAAGCTGATATATAACCCCGGGAGGATTATAACCCTAGAGAGCAGCCTTCACAAAGGAAGAAAGGGCTCTGGAGAAGCATGGTTTTCAGTACGGTTTTATACCTTTTTAGAACAAAGAACACACACTAAACACGTCAACGTTTTGAAGAGATATTCAGTTGCAGATTAGCAGGTCAACATGACCCTGACTGGGGCCAGGGGCAGCAGTGAGGAAGGAAACGTATCTGCAAGGGTGCTGATACTGGCTTTACAGATGCTGGCTGGCATCGTATGCAACCTTATCTTCAAAGACTGCATTCTTTTACTTGAGATACTGTGTAATACGTTCTTTACCTCAATGGTTAAAGCAGATGTACAATGTATGTTTGAGAGGCCGTAGGTCAGGCTCTTTTTAGTTCAGACCAAGAATAGTTACCCCGTATACCTCAGCCTGTGAAAACTTCTTGTCACTAGTAAAGTGACATCTTCAGATTTGCATTTTGGAACAATTACTCTGCCTGAGAAAATGAGTTGGGAGATGTTGGGAAGACCATTATAAGACAGTTACAAGAGTTCAACCAAGAGGTGCCACTTCAAGGTAGTAGACTGAGGAAGAAGAAAAGTTGAGACACATTTATGAAGCAAAATGGGCAGTATTTAGTCATTGGTTGGAGGAATGAAGGGGAAGAATGAATTTTGATAATGCCCAGGTTTCTGGATTGGGCAACCAGGTGCCCTCTCTCACATAAGAAACACAGAAAGAAAGCAGACTTATTGTAAAAGACGATACATTGGTTTAACATTGTAAGTGAACATAAGTGAGGCCATCTTGTTGTGCTAAATGACCCCAGCCCCTCCTCTGTGTGACTACTCACTGCTCTACACGTACTCTAAAATAATTCACATGCTCTCCTGATTTATGGCATCTGCTTACATATGTACTCCCCTATAGCTTGATAAATTAAAACTTTGTTCCATGAGTTTCTTTCCAGGAACAAGCTGACCAGAGGCAGGAAACACACCTACAAGATATTCATCATCACTGACAGAAGAAAAGAACAATGAAAGATCCTGGAGTCTGACATGCCTGAAGGCCAACATTTCTAAACCCCCTGCTTACTGCCCATTTTCCCTATATAACTACCTCAAGATTCCATAATTCTTGAAGATGGGTTTTTTGAGACATTAGTCAACTGTGTTCCGATTATGCCAGCTAATCGAATTAAAGCTTCCTTTCTGGATCCCTAATTCATTGTGATTAATTGGCTCAGATCTCGGTGAGCAGAGCAAGCCCATTGCTCAGTGACAATATGTTATGTTTGAGATGCCAGCCATTTCCAGAACAGATCATGTCATTTCCATGTTTGAAACATGTGATGATTCTCATTGAACCTTGTCTCCCATGAGGCTCTTCAGATATGCACGTTTCCCAATCCACTTCCTCCATGCAAGCTCCTCTTATAGAAGTTCATTGCTACCTGTTCGGAGCTCTCCTTGCCAAGTGGAAGAAGTTCCCATGCTGCCTTGAGGTAAGGAAATTTTCTACATTAGAAATTTGGTCATGTTACTCTTAACCAGCTTCACCCCCAGATTACAGTTCGAATACCTTAGGATGGCTTTCAGGATTCTGTGACAATTTAGGGTCTCACACGATCTGCTTTTGCTCATCCTGGTCCCTCTGACTAAAATATCATCCCTCCCCACTGTGATGCCCACCAACCCCCTATATCCTACAGGACTTAGCCTAAGTGTCTCCTCTACTTGGACTCTTCCATTCCAAGGTCAAAGTCCCACAGTTGATTTAGAGCTTTGTAGTCAATATCAAACTGGCGTAGAAAACACTTACTTCAAAGCAAACAGAACTTTGGTCTGTGGCTGTTATTAACTTATTGCCTCTGAGCTGGAAACCAACGGTTTTTTTGCCCTGGGGAACTGTACTCTGCAGGCTGCATTTCCTCGTTGCCGGCTGGCTGGATGTTAAACTCTGCCAATAGAGGGTGCTTGAGGAACACTGCAAGGCTGGAAAAGGAAAAAGGGACATATTTTTCTTGAGGTAAACAGATCAATATGCAGGGTTCCCTGTTCAACGCCAGTTTCTTTGCCACCGCATTGGTGATGGCTTCTGTTGTGGGTTGAATTGGGTCTCCCCCAAAAGATATGTTCAAATCATAACCTCCAGTATCTGTGAATGTGATCTTATTTGGAAATAGGGTCTTTGCAGATGTAATTAGTTAAAATGCCGTCACACTGGATAAGGGTGGGCCCTAATCTAAGAACTAAAGTCCTTATAAGAAGAGAAAACAGACGCACACACAGGGAAGATGACCATGTGAAGACAGAGGCAGAAATTGGAGTTATGCTACCACAAGCCAAGGAATGAATGCCAAGGATTGCTAGCAAACACCAGAAGCTAGGAGAAAGGCATGGAACAGATTCTCCTTCAGAGGCCACAGAAGGAACCAACCCTGCCAACACCTTGACTTCAGACTTAAAACCTCTAGAACTATGAGAGAGTAAATTTCTGTTGTTTTAAGCCACGCTGTTTGTGGTACTTGGTTACAGCAGCCCTGTAATACAGAGACTAATACAGCTCCAATCAGTATTGGTTGTGGCTGTTGCTCTCAGCAGAGGCGAGTTTCTTCACCACAGCAGCAGGCAGCATGCTCCTATGACAACCACACTCTCTCCTCAGAGCAAAAGAAGTAGTACACGCGTGCTTAATGGGTACAGGATTTCGTTCTGGGATGATGAAAAGTTCTGGAACTAAACTGTGATGGTCGCACAACATTGAGAAGGTACTTAATGCCACTGAATTGTATACTTTAAAATGGCTAAGATGGTAAATTTTACATTATGTTTATACACAATAAAAAATTAAAGGGGCCAGCCTGGTGGCCTAGTGGTTGAGTTCCCACGCTCCGCTTCCATGGCCTGGGGTTCGCGGGTTTGGATCTCTGGCACGGACCTACACACCGCTCATCAAGCCAGGCTCTGGTGGTGTCCCATGTACAAAATAGAGGCAGATTGGCATGGATGTTAGCTCAGGGACAATCTTCCTTTAGCAAAAAGGGGAAGATTGGCAACAGATGTTAGCTCAGGGCCTGTCTTCCTCACAAAAAAAAAAAATTAAAAAGAAATAGTAAATGCAAAGAGTGGCTGCTATCCCTAGGGCTGAGGGAAAAGTAAACAAATAAAGAACTTAGAAACTAAGACAAGCCTCTTGCCCCAAGTCTGAGATTAATTTTTTTTATTGTTCTAAATTACTCATAACAAAATTTACCATCTGAACCATTTTAAAGTGTACAATTCAAGGGCATTAAGTACCTTCACATCACCATGATCTAGTTCCAGAACGTTTCATCGCCCCAAAAGGAAATCCTGTACCTGTTAAGGACACATTTACTATTGTTTTTGCTCTGTACCCCTTAGAGTTCTCTTTTACCCCTTTTAGTCATTAGCCATGGCCAGCACCATGAAGGAGTATGCCTAACCTGGGCTTAGAACTCTGAGGGAAGATAAGGCAAACTAGAGGGGAGCCAGGGAGGGCCACCGAAGGACCAGGCCAGGCAAGGGTCAGATGCTAGACTAGTCATGGGAGGCAACATCAGGGACAGAATTACCCTTCTCAGAGAGGTGGACGATGTGCTTGAAAAGTGCTGACCCACCCAGGTCTCACTTCATCTCTCTCATTGTAGGAAACTCCATGAAACTGAATCTGGAATAAAATATTAGGAACACCACTGTGTGGATAGACAATTGGAAAACTTGAGATGCAAAAATTCCTAGAACTATAGAAAATGCTGAAATCGGTGCTCGTATAAATATTAAGGAAACTGAAAAGTCACCAGGCTGTCTCTCCTGAAAAGAACAAGTTGTGGCAAAAACAAGTTTTTACAAAAGAAGACTTTCAAAACCTGCCTACTCATTTTATGAGGTTAGTGTGATACTGATTCCAAAACCAGATGAGGACAATATAAGAACATAACAGCTAATTGAGTCCAGCAGTGTTTGTAAAAAGTCCTACATCTTGATTAGGAATGGATGTACTACTTACTCACTGCAGCCGCTGGGCTATACCAGTTATAATGTTTTCCCCACAATCCTTGCCCACAGGGCAGAACTTTTCTCTTCCTGGCTTTCTTTCCCAAGGCTGTAATAGAAGAAGCAGAGGGTGTATCATTCATTGGTTTCTTTCATACAAGAACCCAGGCGAGGAGTGGGGTTTGAGGGCTATTACTACCTGTGGCTCTACTGCTTAGGTAAAAACATGTTCAATAAATCAGAACAGTCTTCTGGAGGGGTTGTGTTGACCAGGATAAACTGAGTAATAACATCTTAAGCCAAAACATCCTTATTACCTAAACTCTGGCCTTTGACTGTATTTCTTGTAGTCCAAAGTTCAAGATCAGATGATCACAGATAAAATTTTGAGATATAGCCTTCATATTCCATTCATCTATTTGTACTTTGAATTTCATCATAAGGGATATAAAAGGAGAAATAATAAGCCTAGTAAATAGTGATTTCTTCACAGATAACCTTTAGCCAGGTGACTTCAATGAGTTAGCAGACTTCCAGGTTCATAGAATTTGTGATTAGCAACTCGATCACGACTGTATTTAGGATTCTGGTAATTAGGGTTGATCTCTACAGCACTTCTCCGTTTTGATAAACAGTATTGGAAAGTCATATGAAATACAATTAATCTTCTAGTATCAACATGGACTTGAGACTTCCATAAACTTAATTTTATTTCATTTGATGTTAACTTGTCACGGACCAAGCAAACATACTTATTCCAAAATAGAAGTCTCTATTGATAATAACATTTGCAAATTTGCAAGTACACTCACAATTTTTTGGGGGTGGTGGTGAGGAAGATTGGCCCTCAGCTAACATCTGTTGCCAATCTTCCTCTTTTTTTGCTGAGGAAGATTAGCCCTGAGCTAACATCTCTGCCCATCTTCCTCTATTTTGTATGTGGGGCACCACCATAGCATGGCTTGATGAGCAGTGCATAGGTCTGTGCCCGAGATACAAACCTGCGAACCCCAGGTCGCCAAAGCAGAGCAAGCAAACTTAACCAGTATGCCGCCAGGCCAGCCCAACATTCACAATTAATTCACACACATTTCAGGAAGTCTCAAAATTAAAATCTTTCCCTTCAAACTGGAGGAAAAAAATGGTTCAATGCACATATATTTAAAAAATAAAATTATAGTTTAAAATTATAGCTAACTCGAGTATGGCAGTGACTTTAAAGGTACAATACCAAAGACACGATCCATGAAAGAAATAATTGATAAGCTGGACTTCATTAAAATTAAAAAACTTCTGCTTTGTGAAAGACAATGACAGGGGAGTAAGAAGACAAGCCACAGACTGGGGGAAAATGTTTGCAAAAGATACATGTGATAAAGGACCATTATCTAAAGGATACAATGAACTCTTAAAACTCAACAATGAGAAAACAACCTGATTAAAAAGTGGGCCAAAGACCTTAATAGACACCTCACCAAAGAAGATATCTAGATGGCAAATAAGCATATGAAAAGATGCTCCATGTCATATGTCAGCAGGGAAATGCAAATTAAAACAAGTGTGAGTTATCACTACACACCTGTTAGAAAGGCCAAAATCCAGAACACTGACAACACCAAATGCTGGCAAGAATGTGGAGCAACAGGAGCTCTCATTCATTGCTGTTGGAAATGCAAAATGGTAGTCACTTTGGAAGACAGTTTGATATTTTCTTGTAAAACTAAACATACTCTTACCATATGATCCAGCAATCACATTCCTTGGTATTTACCCAAAGGAGTTGAAAACTTATGTCCACACAAAAACCTGCACACAGATGTTTATAGCAGTTTTATTCATAATTGCCAAAACTTGGAAGCACCAAGTTGTCCTTCAATAGGTGAATGGGTAAACTGGTACATTCTGGCAATGGAATATTATTCATCATTAAAAGGAAATGAGAGGGCTGGCCCTGTGGCTTGGCGGTTAAGTGCGTGCACTCCGCTGCTGGCGACCCGGGTTCGGATCCCGAGCGCGCACCGACGCACCATTTCTCCGGCCATGCTGAGGCCGCGTCCCACATACAGCAACTAGAAGGTTGTGCATCTATGACATACAACTATCTACTGGGGCTTTGGGGGAAAAATAAATAAATAAATAAAATTATTTAAAAAAAAGGAAATGAGCTATCAACCATGAAAAAACATGGAGGAAGCTTAAATGCATATTACTAAATGAAAGAAGCCCATCTCAAAAGGCTCCATACTATATAATTCCAACTATATGACATACTGGAGAAGGCAAAACTATGGATACAGTAAAAAGATCAGTGGTTTCCAGGGGCAGGTGGGGGGAGAAAAGGACAAATAGGCAGAGCACAGAAGATTTTTAGGGCAGTGAAAATACCCTGTATGATACTATATTGATGGATACATGTCATTATTTGTCCAAACAAATAGAACGCACAACACCAAGAATTAACCCTAATGTAAACTATGGACTTTGGGGGATTGTGATGTGTCGATGTAGGTTCATCAGTTGTAACAAATGTACCACTTTGGTGGAGGATGTTGATAATGGGGGGAGGTTATGCATGTGTGGGGGCAAAAGGCATATAGGAAATCTCTATACTTTCCACTCAATTTTGCTGTGAACCTAAAACTTCTCTAAAAAATTGTCTGTAAAAAACCACTAAGGCTGTGCCTTGTGATTATTTGTATTCCCATAATGCCTTGTACATAATTAGCACTCAACAAATATTTTCTGACTAATAAATAAATTGACTAATCTATTAGGTGAATAATCTAGGTAAAATAATTTGGAGTTGATTGGCTTTGTCTACATATCCAATGGCAAAACAGTAAAGATAAAAACCACTCTCACTATAAATTTTAGCCTAATGGCTCTACACTGTCCAACTAGAGCAGTAGGGCTGTCATAATTCATACTCCCAGATAGCTGACATTTGTACTGCTATGCTGGATGACTACTGATTGGTCTGACCAAAAGTCGTAGACCAGTGTACCTGGATATAATCTTGATTTACCTGAAGTAAGAGAAGACCTCTTGTTATAATTTCTGGATACAAGACTTTTAAAAGATCTTTCCATTCAAATTGAGTATACTTTCTTCATACATCCATTGACTTGGTTGACCTAAAAGTTAATTTGTATTGAGTGAAAGTTATACCTACACACTCACAAATCAATAATTGAAAAACAACCATTCCATATATGACTGTGGGCTATTATAGTATTTTAAAGTTCTCTATACTTCTAAGGCAAGGAATCGGTACTATAAGAACTTTTTTAAAAATTAAAGAATATTGTAAAGTTGAAAAAAAAGCTAAGTGAAATACAGCATTGTTCTTGAACTTCCATTTGGTCATATCTGCTAGCCCAGAGGTCTGCTAGTGTGAGGAGATGGTTTATGTACTTGGAACACCACAAATTTCATTGCCGACCCCATTTTAAAATTTTGTCAGACTTGTGTAAATATAACTTCTCTTCTGCTTTCTTGATATATGCCTACTTTTTGTTAAGAGTTAATATCTGTTTCTTCCTCATCTCTTCGGTCAGCCATCCACTTGAAGAATGAAGGGAGGAATTCTGACTGTATTAGTTCCAGTTTTTTCAAATTCACTTGCCCTTTACTGTTCAGTACACTTGGTCACTTCTGTAGAGAAACTCATTTTACAATTCTCCCATGCCTCTGCATTCTTATTTAGAGCAAGCAGAAAAATCACACAACTCAGCCCACTCCTAGTGGATTTATATCCTGGACGCAGTAGGTCATCAGGGAGACAAAGCCAGCTGCTTACTTGCTGACCACTAGAGAGCTACAGATAAAATCTTTTTTTTTTGGTGTGGATGATCAGCCCTGAGCTAACATCCGTTGCCAATCTTCCTCTTTTTGCTGAGGAAGATTAGCCCTGAGCTACATCCACACCCACCTTCCTCTATTTTGTATATGGGATACCACCACAGCATGGCTTGAGGAGCAGTGGGTAGGTCCGGCCCCGGGATCCAAACCTGCAAACCTCAGGCCACTGGAGTGGAGCGCGAACTTAACCACTACGCCACCAGACTGGCCCCTACAGATAAAATTTTGTTGAGCAGAGATTCTGGAGTGATCTCATCCTGGCCCTGTATCTCTTCAACTGGTTCCAATGCACCCAACAGAGACTATGCCAGTTCCAAAATTGTCCACCAGAGTGTGTCGCCCATTTCCGCACAGTCTGTTATAGACATCCAATGGCTAAATTCCACAATTTACAATGGTTTCCATTTTTCTCAGCCTTCCCTCAGAATTCATGAATGAAGCACTTATTACAACCAAGCATCTAAGAAGGGAAAATAAAGCTATCTGATTGGTTGCATAGACAAAAGGGAAAAGCTAAACATAGCTCCAATGCCAACTCCTCTGGCATGCTTCATAACAGGATAGTGGTGAAAAGGATTTTGTGCCACACACAATTTAAACGCTGACATTTGGCTCTGTTTTTAAAGGGAGGAAAAACACTTGCAAAGATCTCCAATGTGCAGGCTGACACCTACTTACTTGTCGTCTAAATAATCTGTGAAGTTAGATAAACACTCATTTCAGAAATATTCTCTATGATAAGGTTTTACACGGGAAGTTTAAGGACATGTGAATCTACAATCAACATAATGCTTACTGGAGTGTCTGGCTCCAGAGCGTGGGCAGGAGATATAAATTTGGGAGCCTTTAGTCTACAAGTGGTTTTTCTCTTTTTTTTTTTTGCAGTGGAAAGTGTTCCAGTTGATACAGAAGAGGTTGATTATGCAGGTGAAAAGAAATAACCCAAGTAATCTAAGAAGGTTAGAAGAGATATGATCCAAGTACATTAACCTTTGGTAGAGGAGAGATGCTTCCTCCATCTTCGCAGGAAGAAAAGAGAAGATGAATACAGATGCAGAGAAGTTTGTAACTTTGACCATGAAAAGACAAGGTCTCTGGTCTAATAGCTTCTATTTTCTCAATGAAGCATAAGGTAAGATTGTCTCTTGAGGGTTGAGGTTTAAGTACAGGAGTGAAAGTATAAAATTGTCATCACATTGTGTGAGAAAACAAGTTTACTGGAGAATTGCTGGGGTTCGGGGGCAACATTGAGTGTGCCTATACGTTGATAAAGTAAACCAGTCAGTCTGGTTGTGTGAGTTTCTCCAATAATATTCAGCTGCCCATGGGAAGGTATGGAAAAGGCAGCTGTTAGTTTTATTCAGGGTTAGGGTTATGCCAAGGTGACGGATGGAGGAAGAGAGAAGCAAGGAAGCTGAAGGCATTTACCAGGGAGTAATTATGATGAATTCAAAGCACCTTAGAAACTTATCTGAACTAAACTGGACTAAAATTCATACCCACTATGATAACGGTAATAAAAGGCCAGAAAGCAAAAATGAGGAAAAGAAGAACACCTAAATAGAAGACCCATAAGGTTATTAAAATTGAGCTTTATGCTCTGCCAACTCTGCCAACTCATTCCTTGCTCCTTTCCTGGCAAGAGGCTTTTCACGAAGCCTGACAAGTGCAGCGAGGGCATTAGCAAACACCGGCATTGCATGTCAGCCTCAGGCAAAACAAGCACGTCCAGAAGGATCCAGGCAGAACCTTTAGCACCTGCTTTGGGAACCCAAACAGATGTTTCTTCTCTCAAGCCTTCCAGAAAGATCAGAGAATATAGGCCGCTTTTTTACTGACTCACTTTTTCCTGGCCAAAAGCTTCCAGCTGGGCATGTAGTACTCTAGCGGAGAAATGGGTACTTGTTATCAAACCCCACTCCCACACAAAGTGGGATTTGGGAGGGCCCATATGGGGCTTGTAGGACACAGGAGGAATGAGATTGTCCCATGGCTGTGTGGAGGTAAGGAGATGCAAAGGTGGAATTGCGTGGAGCAGACGATTAAGCATCAGGGAGATGATAACCTGGTACAAGATAATGAGATAGCAAGCAGAGACCCTAGAACAGATTACGTGGCTTCAGAATGCTAGGCAGGAGCTGGGAGACGTTTCCTGGGATGATGGAGTGGAGCCCACGATGGTGTGTGAAGAGGAGAGTATTAGGGGCCACAAGGCCATTAGATTACGTACGTGAACACACACATACACCCTCACACCCAGATCACCATTAACAAAGCAGAACTAGTATTTCCCTGGATTGCCCACGTAGAAAGATTTAACACAATACTTCTCAAACTGTAAAATGTGCATCTGAGTCACCCAGGGATCTTGTTTAAAATGTCGTTTCTGAATCAGTAGGTCTGAAGTGGGACCTGAGATTCTGCATTTCCAACAAGCTCACAGCTGGCGCTGATGCTGCAGGTCCAGACCCACACTTGGAGGAGCAAGGCCCTAATACACGTAATAGTGATCCATTCCCACAACCATTCCTCTGTGCACTGGGACTTGCCATGAGTCCAGCTTCTCCTGAATAACGTTGTTTTGTTATCTATTGTCTGCTCTCATTGAACTTGGCATGACAAAGAATTGTAAAAGACAGAGTAGATACACTGGGGTCCAAAGGACCCCGGCCTGACAACTTCCATCACTCTGAAAGAATCCAAGTAACTCTCCTCCAGCTTCAGGCTTGGACATATGTAAATCATGGTGGGAGAACCAGGCAGTGTCCACCACTCTGATTTTCTCTCTGGAGCTAGTACCAGTCACCATTCTTCTAATAGTGTTTACCCCTCCAGAGGGTTTCCTAGATGTCCTTCTTGGTGGCCTATGTTCCCCTTAGGAATGAGTCAGTCATCAGGATGTCACTGGTACTGAGTGGATGGGGGAAGTATCGGAAAAACTACAGTTGCTACGAAATGGGGTATTCTGGAGGAAGAAACTGGGAATTGTGCATCACATGCTGGGATGGTGAGGAAGGGGCCAATCGAGATATTGGAGGGAGTTCAGAAATGCAAGTTCTTTTCAAACTCTCTGTGGCTCTAACACTTGGCCACTGATTAGTGGTTTTGGATAATGGCCAGGTAGATTTAGATTCCAAGGATCATTAGTAGTACCCTTCAAACCAGGAGATAAGATAGGAACCATGGTTGCATGTGAGAGAGGCTGGCTAGTGCCATAATTGTGCGACAGGTAATTATGAATTGAACCCTTTTAAATGCTCATTTAGAGATGGGAGTGAAAAATGAAATTACTTTTAAATTACTTTTCGTTGCCAAGTTGTACTTCTTTAAACATGATTGCGTGCTTTTGTGCTTTATAATTGTCAAGAACTGTGAAGGGGCTGAGATTTTTATCTTCCTTTGCAAGCTAACAAGTTAGCCTGCCACAGGTGCATGGATGCTGGCAGAAAACACAAGACTCCTGGGTCAGAGCCAAAGGACTTTGATTCTTATGGCACAGCGAGAGCATGAGGTTCATGTGCCTGTTGGTTCCGCCTTGCACCCCCAAGCCCAAAGGGACAACCGAGAGGGGCCCAAGTGAATGCTGTGCATGCAGTGGATTTGCATCACAGCTAAGGACCTCTGAGCTTAGGGAACCCAAGTCTTTTATAATAAACATTTGCTCCAAAGGGAGAGATTACACTAGACAGAAAAGAAACCTGCCCTCTGATCTGGAGAGAGATCTTGGATCTTCCACAGCTGTTTGCTATACCAACATCCTGGAGAAGATAGTCCAGAACAAAAGTGGTCAAATGTGGGAGAATTGTCTCCTGACAAAAATAATAGTACCTACACTCATAGAGTGCTTACTGTGCATTAGGAACAGTTCTAAGTGCTTTAATGCTTTTCATATCTTGTCTCACTTAATCCTCAGAAAAATTCTATGAAGTTATCCCCATTTCACAGAGAAGAAGATTGAATTTTATAATGATACAGAATGGTAGAGTCTAAGATGATTTAGATCACTGGAGACTCTGACCCCTTAGGTCTGGAAGGGGCATAATGTTTATTTATAACAAGCCCCAGAGTTGATTCTGATAAACACCAAAGCTTAAGAATCACTAATTTAAAAGATAAGCATCATCTTTTTGATTCCCTTAAATATTTAGCAAGACTTTTGACTCCTCTTTTTATTTATGCCTACCTAATAAAGCCAAGAATTTTATTTACTTTTATTTAAAACACAGGATTTTGAGTCTTACTGTGTAAGGAAGACTCAGAATCAAAAGAAAAGAAAACGTAGTTTGTTTGCAATGAAGATATTTAAAGAAAGCATGGGTTTAAAAGGACTGGCGCATTAAATTAAAAATACAATCTGCTTTTACTTATTAAATTTTTATTTATTTATTTATTTATTTATTTATTTATTTTTGTGAGGAAGATCAGCCCTGAGCTAACATCCGCTGCCAATCCTCCTCTTTTTGCTGAGGAAGATTAGCCCTGGGCTAACATCTGAGCCCATCGTCCTCTACTTTATATGGGACGCCGCCACAGCATGGCTTGCCAAGCAGTGCGTCGGTGCGAACCAGGACCCGAACCCAAGAACCCTGGGCCAACGAAGCAGAATGTGCGAACTTAACCACTATACGACTGGGCTGGCCCTGAAAGTTAGTGTTTTTGGTTGCTTATTCCTATCACAGAGCAGTTTGGTGCCTATACTAATAATTATAAACCTTTATTTACATAACCTTTTGAGGTTGGAAGTTGTGTTGGTGTACGTTATGTCACAACTCTGTCAGGTACGTGAACGTGTAAGTATCATCTTGTGATACAAATGAAGCAATTGCCCTGAGAAAGGATGTGACTTAGCCAAACGTTCAAAGCAGGTCAGAGGCCAGGCCAGCACTCAAATCCAGTTCTTCTGCTCTTCCCACCACACAGGCAAATACCTGTTGGTCTTTCTGCACAGTCTTCGATGGGAAAAGTAAACATTATTTTCATATGCTCACATTTTAAAATAAGCAAATTAAGAAGGCAGGGGTGGTTTAAAAAAAGTCTTTGGCTAAGGTTAACCAAATAATAACCAATGAATTCTTGATGTATTCCCTAAATGAATTTCTTTCATAGAAAATCACCATGTCAGAGGCTGCTTCAGAGAGATTCTGCCTGAACTTGACTAGAGCAGCAGGGAGGGTCCCCACTGAAATTTACCTTCCTTTCATTCAGTAAACGCCTAGTCACAAAAATACCTACTTATATTATTTTTAATGTTATAATAAGAAAAAAACCCGAATAGTTACTGTATAATTTATGAATTCTTTATCATGAGTAACTTTGACCTGAATAACAAGAGCATTCTAAAAATAATTTGCCTTCACCCAAAATTCTTTTGGTTTAAAACCAAAGCAGCTTTGGGACAGATTTCTTTCTATGATAATGAGAAGCTAGGGCAGGTTTGAAGCGTCTCTGAATCCTGTCTCCAAACCTTTTAAAATTTGGGGTCACTTAATTTCCTTTTTGCTTCCTGTTTTTGACTCCTCCCCTTCCTCTCACCGTTTCTCTCTCTTCTTCTTCCTTCCTTCCTTCATTTCTTCCCTCCTTCCTTCCTTCCCTTCTTACTTAAACCTACTGTGGGGACACAAGTTTTCCTATGAGCCAGGTTCTGAGAAAGAGAGCTATAAGAAGCCATACATCAAAGGTTCCCACTGAAAAGTGGTCCACAGTAATCTATATAATAGTGATAGTCTATAATCTGTATTTTCTAGCTATTTGAATGAAAATTTGAAAATTGGGTCTGCTGTTGTCCTGTTGCTCTTACATTTCCCTCTTGAAACCCTTTATCCATTTGTCTGTCTTGTCTTTTTGGGAATGTTCTAATCCTTGGCATTCAGGACTGCGTTAAAGACATGTTGGTGTAGATTAGAGACTGTAATGAAACCTTGACTGTCTGATCAAGTTGTCAGTCCATCTTACCTTTGACAGACATTGTTTTAAATGCCATAGGAAGAATTTTTTTAAATTTCAAATTCAAAGAAGTACTACCTATCCTAAAAAGGACTTGAAGCATATCAATTAAATATGAACAATTGCTGATTTTTAAAAAGAGAGAAAGACAGGCCGGCCCCTTGGCTTAGCGGTTAAGTGCGCGCGCTCCGCTGCTGGCGGCCTGGGTTCGGATCCCAGGTGCGCACCGACGCACCGCTTCTCCAGCCATGCTGAGGCCGTGTCCCACATACAGCAACTAGAAGGATGTGCAGCTATGACATACAACTATCTACTGGGGCTTTGGGGGAAATAAATAAAAAAATAAAATTAATAAAAAAATAATAAAATAAAATAAATAAATAAATAAAAAGAGAGAAAGAGACCTATCAGGAAGTAGAGAAAATGTAACCTGACATCTATTGGGTTGATTACTTAAAACTTTAAGTTTCTTGGCTTTAATGTAAAGCAGGAAATCATGCCACATTTTATATTTTTTGTTTGTTTTTTGTTTTTGTTTTCCATTTTCTTACTCACCCACCCACCTGCCTCCCCTCAGCCCTGCAAAAAAAGACCAACAGATAACTACTTTGCAGAGACAAACTTTGCTGGAGCCAAATCAAAAACTGATTGCTTGGGAGGACAATATTTTCTTTTTTTTTTTTGTGAGGAAGATCAGCCCCGTGCTAACATCTGCCAATCCTCCTCTTTTTTTGCTGAGGAAGACTGGCCCTGGGCTAACATCCGTGCCCATCTTCCTCCACTTTATATGGGACGCTGCCACAGCATGGCTTGCCAAGCAGTGCGTCTGTGCGCGCCCGGGGTTCCCAACCAGCGAACCCCAGGCCGCCTCAGCGGAGTGCACGCACTTAACTGCTTGCGCCACTGGGCTGGCCCGGGAGAACAATATTTTCAGTTAAAATTTTACAAAAGCTACCTAAAAGCCACTCAGTTGGAAGATTCCATTATCAGTCCTCTGTAAAGCTTGAGTTTTAACATTTAACCATTATTTTTATAATTTTTTATTTTGATATGATTTCAAACTTTCAGAAAAGTTACAAAAATAGTACAAAGAACTCCCACATACATTTTACTTAGATTCACCAATTATTAATATTTTCCCTTTTGCTTATCATTTATGTTCTGTCTCTTTGTGTGTGTGTGTATACACACTTTTTTTTCCTGAATCATTTCAGAGCAAGTTGCATTTGATGGGGAGCAGAATACATGTGATCCCAAAATGTGCTACTTTGGCGTGTAATTTGCTTTGAGTTGAAGGCAATTAAGACCTGGAAGATTCAGGAAAAGCTTTTTTTGCCTCTCCTGGTGCCTAAAAGAATTTAGATAGAGAGCCTGCACCAGGAAGAGAGGAAATTCCAAAGATGACTTTTCTATCAGGAAGACTTATCTGCACTGCATGGCAAACATTTGTTTATCAAACATTTGCTCTTCTCATCTTCCTGTAAATTGTCTTCCTCCTCTTTGAAGCCCCAGCCCCCCAGCCCCTTCTCCTCAACTCAGGATGGCATGTAAGCCTCAATGGCCTGACTGTCTTTGGGTCTCATATCTTTGGGGCTCCTGAACATACAAAGATTGTCTGTCTCCTGTTAATCTGCTTATGTCAATTTAATCATTAGACCAGCCAAAGAACCGAGAAGAGAAGGGTAAACTTTTCCTCCCCTACAGTTTTGGCTCCCAATGTGGGGCTCTCTCCACTAGCGGGACATTCTTTGCTCCAGGGCTGCTGCTGCTGAGAGATGCTAGGACCTGTGACAGGAGCCAGCAGAAGATAAGAAATCTTACCACGTCAGTCCCCCAGATCTCTGCCTGCAGGATCTGTTGGAAGTAAGAGTGCTGAGAGTCTTGTTCTTTTTCTAAATTTATATTAGCAGGAGAAAATATTTGCGTGAACTAGTTCCTTAGGTATGGCGACTGATAAGATTTGCTATGAGTAGTTCCATTTCCTGTTGATCCCATTCCTCCCAGAGATGGTCACTGTTTTCCTTGGTCTCTGTCTTTTGTGTCGTTTGTCATAAGGAGGAAAACCATAGGGTAGAGAGCAGGCATAGGTCCTATAAGCCTGTTGTTGGAGCCGGCCTCGCAGACTGGTAATTTCACAGTTCTCACCAGACCAGCATCTGTTTAGACAAACTTTGTTTGCTGTGGGTCCCCAGTGTAAAAACTGGATGATGGGGGCTGGCCCAGTGGCATAGTGGTTGAGTTTGGCGCGCTCTGCTTCTGTGGCCCGGGTTTGCAGGTTGAGATCCTGGGTGCGGACCTATACCACTCATCAAGCCATTCTGTGGCAGCAACCCACATACAAAATAGAGGAAGATTGGCAACAGATGTTAGCTCACCGTCAACCTTCCACACCAAAAAACTGGATGAGATTTTCCTTTCATCTTATTCTATTTCCTAAGAACTTGGCATTATGATCAGTGAGAATATTCTCTCTGGTCTCCACCAGCTGGAAGATGCAAGTACAAGCTTGCATTTTGGTGACCAGTCGAATAGACTGGGATTCTGACACACGAGGTCACAAGCAACACTCTCTTTGTCAGACCATGCCAGCTCTCAGGGGAATTTGTCATGAGGGGTCCCAGTTCATAAGGGTCCTTTATCATCTCAATTTTGTTGTCTTGTTAGTGCTGGAAAAGTCCCATTCCAGTAGCACCTGTCCAGCGTCAGATATTAGGAGGTCTGTGACTGGAGGCGTCTCATGTTCTTATGCGAGACCAAAGACACCATTTACACTACACCATTCTTACTGCCTATGATAACAAAGGTCTTTGCTTTCTTAGGCTAACTCTAGGAGGGAACTTTCTGGATATTGTGAGGCCTGCATCTTTTGCATTCTCCTTTGGGGCACCTCTTGTGTCCATGGTTAAGCCATAAAAAGGCTTATTGGTTTGAGTCACTATTGAGATTAATATAAGATCCTACTCATCAATGGCCAGATAATGGATCCTTGAATTGGCTATATTTGGGAAAAAAAATGACTTTATTTTAGAGAGCTCTTATCCTAAACAATTGTCTTATTGGTACCTGTGGAAAGACCAAACTAAAAAGTGGACACAAAGGAGCATAACAGCAAGCCTTCGGGACTCCCTTAACAAGGCGAAAACAAGATGTTAGACTCCTTCTAATGAGAAATTAGAACAAAAGTTAAAGTCCACATCCAACATAAATTCCCCTTCTTAAATCCAGCCCCATCTCCTCAATAAATATCCTTAGCTCCCAAACTCCTTCACCTTCCCCAGAAAAATCTCTTAAACACTCAGCTGTCTGTTTTAGCTTCCCTTTCCCTACAGGATTTACAGAGTGTACTCTAGCCTAATCTCAGGCGCAGGATTTGCAGCTTACTCATGTAAATGCTGAAAGTCAGGAAGTAAATTTAGTGGAAGCACCTGGGATGGAAATTAGCATTTTCTTTGCTCTGCCAGCTTCAGGCCTTCCTAGGCAATGTCCGTTGCAGATGTATCTTGTACCTCTGCAAAGAATTCGTGTCCCCTGGACAGCAACAGTTTTTCAAATTTAAAGCTCTTTTACCTCTACTTTCAGAGGATCCTACCTGTCAATGGAAATAATCCATAATCAATCTGTAAATCAAAATTGGAGTGAGGTTATTATGAGCCAGGTCTGAGGACTATAGCCCGGGGCCTTCCTTCCCCAAGGAAGGAAGGGCACCCAAGAAGTGGGGTGTACAGAGCGGTTATATTCTGTTTTGGAACAAACAGCATACATCATATATGACAGGAATATCTCTTTTACTACTTAGTAAAAGTAAGATGCTTAGCTGCCACAGTAGGTTGGTGGTCAGCAGGTCAGCGGTCACAAGGTCAGCACAGCAGGTCGGTAATTAACCCTTCATTTCCAGGCAGAGATGCTTATCCTCAAAGAAATGCCAATATGGGGAGAAGTTACATCCCTGTCTTTAAGGGCATCATTCTTGTCTTTGGAACATAGTAAATGTTTAAAGCAGATGTACAATGCATGCTCAATAGGCCACGTCAGGCCGTTTGGGAAATACAAGGTCAGGCCAAATTAGTTTTACACCAAATGGCTTCTTCATATACTCCAATATATCTTATTGCTTTTCATTTACTTATCATACAAAAATAGAGAGAAATTAGAAAGATTAGTGGCCATTCACAACCCCGCTCACAGCTACCTTAATTGGCTGCTGAGGAATGTTATTCTCACCCATTATTATACTGTAGTTAACAAGCCAAGAGGGGAAAAACCTGTCTCACAGGAGAAACAGATGACCAGAATTTCTCCCAGGCCCTCCTACAAATGATCAGGAAATGGATCAGCTGGAAGCCAATGTTCAGGGGCTGATAGAAGCAATAGTAAAGGATCTCCCTTCTAAGGTGAATGGGTCTAAGGTTAAATTGTGCTAAGAAGGAGAGCATGCCAAAGCCTTCATTGAATGCTTTATACAGACATTTTAAAGGCATACTGCACTAAACCCTGAAGCTCCAGAACATAGAAATCTTTCAATTTCTACCTTCATAGGAAATTTTCTTCCTGATATAAAAAGGAAAATTCAAAATAGTGTGGTTGGCTGGGCTAATCAACCTCTAAGCATTTTTTTTTAATTTTTTGTTTATTGCAGTAACATTGGTTTATAACATCGTATAAATTTCAGGTGTACATCATTATACTTCTATTTCTGCATCAATTGCATCATGTTCACCACCCAAATACTAATTACAACCCATCACCACACACATGTGCCAAATTATCCCTTTCGCCCTCCTCCCTCCCCCCTTCCCCTCTGGTAACCACCAGTCCAATCTCTGTCTCTATGTGTTTGTTTGTTGTTGTTATTATCTACTACTTAATGAGGGAGATCATACGGTATTTGACCTTCTCCCTCTGACTTATTTCACTTTGCATCAACCTCTAAGCATTATAATGGAAGCAGCTACCCAATTCTTTGAAGATAGCTTGCAGGAATATAGGAGAAAAAAGGAGTTAAAATCAACAATTCTTTTTTTTTTTTTTCCCCCCAAAGCCCCAGTAGATAGTTGTATGTCATAGCTGCACATCCTTCTAGTTGCTGTAAAATCAACAATTCTTGATTTACAACTTGAATCTTTAGAGAAACAAAAGCTTAACTCTGAGAGCAACTCAAGTCCACTCAGACCCTTTCCTATTTGCCTCCCGCCATTTGCAGATATTGTAAAAAATTAGGACATTGGATGTACAATTATCCTGCACTTAAGAAAAAGAAGGAAAATTTTGAATGGTAATTACCCTAAACTTCTGATAATAGGCAAATATATCCAAAAACTCCGAGGAGCAAACTTGCATTCTTTCTCTGTCCATTGAAGATGTAAATCCTGCCACATCTTTGAAATGTAAAGACTCCAGGAGTATCTAAAACACTGCCCACACTCACCTGAGACTAAAGAAAAAAAAAAATAGAAAAGAGGCTTTTTAAAATACAAACTGCTATAAAAGCTCTCTTGCCCCAAATCTACTTCACAACCTCCATAAGGACAAATTTGTCAAGGACAAATACAAATCTTAAAAATCTTTCCCACAAATAGTAAAAAGCTTTAGACACTTGAGCAGGTAAACAACCTGCTTCAATGGCCAGAAACACAATTTGGATCCAACTGTGATTTATAAACTAGGGAGTTTTGTATTATTGCACCTGATTCAGGGCTAAAATTTTGGAACGGTAGCTATAGGGTCTTTGTGTCTGTGTGTTTATGTATGTCTATGGATGTATGTTATATATATGTGATAGTTCACTACCTCTGGATGGTGTTGCCAAAATTAATTTGTAAGAGATCTCTATTTAATTGGCTTAAAAATAAACTCTTATGAATTAAGTATTCCTAAAACTCAGAATTATAGAAACTAACCCAAATGTTTTTCAAGTTCATGTGATCTAGGATAATCTTTGGTAAATAAAAGCTAGTTTAAGTTTGGTTTAGTGAAAATAGGTACATCTTCAGAGTTATCAGCATTAAATATAATGCAGATAAACAGCTTTTATTCTACCTGGGTTTACTAGTCACAGAAATTTATGTTATCTCTGTTACAAAATGTGTCAGCAAGAAAAATAGCTTGGGATGATGGCTGACTTGAATGTCTCACAAAGCTCTCAGGAGTAATCTAAAAGTAATTGTTAAGATCAAGTGATTTAGATGATTTAGATAGATGTGAGTGGAATAAGAGTTTAGGTGAACTTTTCAGCAAGAATTATGTATTATAGTGTGTCTACCTGAAAAGAGTTTCCAAAATCTCTTTGGTAACTTGAAACTTGAGAGTTTTGCTAAGTTAAATTACATGATGGGAAATTCATTGAATATCTAGATCATTTCCAAATAAGATAAAATACTGAAACATTAATTACTGAACATAGATTTATCTACTTTTGGTTCTTTATTACAGAGAAACTAAAGATATTTGGGTCTGTTAGTAAACATGACTTGCACGATGACTTGTGAAAAATTATACTATGAGGAAGTGTATAATTCTAGAAATTATGAAATCTATCTATAAATTTGCCAACATAAAGAATGCTGGTGTAGGGCCGGCTCCGTGGCTTAGCGGTTAGGTGCACACGCTCTGATGCTGGCGGCCCGGGTTCGGATCCCGGGCGCGCCCCAAGGCACCACTTCTCCGTCCAGCGCAAGGCCGAGTCCCACGTACAGCAACTAGAAGGATGTGAACCTATGACATACAACTATCTGCTGGGGCTTTGGGGGGAAAAAATGAATAAATAAAATCTTTAAAAAAAAAAAAAAAAAAGAATGCTGGTGTAACAGGCAGTTCACAATTGGTTACTTCTTAGTTTTGTGGGAGATCAAAATTGGCCACACTGAAATATATCTCTTTACCTTGATTATTTTCTCTGATGGACGTTTGACCTCCCCCAAACTGCCTAAAGGAATTTAACTCTGGGTGTAGACAGACTGGCAGGGTCCTCGCTAAGCCCATTCTTAACAAAGTTCTGTTTACCGAATATTTACATTTGTAAAGGTATCTCCCTCTGTGTAGTGGGAAGAGTGGGGGATGACCTTATTGTGAAAACTCTTATCAGGATGGAAAAAGAAGACTTAAATCTACATACTCTTGATTACCATAATTCCTGTCTCTCCAGCCGCATTCTCTATAGGTGTCCCTGCAAAGCCTTGTCTGACAAACATTTACATTTCCCTCTTCATGTAAATTGTCTTCTTCCCCTCTGAAATCCCAAAACACCACCCACCCCCAACATCCTCCTTTGTCTTTAGCTAAAGATAGTATTTAAGAGGAGAATCTCTGCTATTGTGTTGAGAAACTCAGTTTCCCTGGTTTCTCCCATGTATATGTGTTATTAAACTTGGTATTATTTTCTCCTGCTAACCTGTTTCTTTAATTATTTGACCAGCCATAAGAACCTTGAGGCAAAGGGCGGAGGGGCATTCTCCCTCTCCTCCAACAATGTTCACTAGAAATTAAAGGTTCTAAGAGTTCAGAATTCTAATTAATATATGTAATTAAACCTACTAGAAATAATGAGAGAAACAACTCTGTATGCAAGGAAAGTAGGATGTGTGTTTGGCTAAGAAAAAGTATGAGGTGTAGAGATACATTTTCTAAGGGAAAAGAAGGTAAATTTGTCCTAAAGTAAAAGTAATTATTTCAGAAAAGGAAAGAGGAGTATAAAGGACACAATGATATAGAAAGTTGGGGAAAGACAGGAAGAAAAAGAGAGAGAAAATTTTACCTTGTGTGGTCAAGTTAGTTAAAATTGAATTGCTATTATGAGACTTTTAAAAATAAACTTTAGGGACTGACCCTGTGGCCTAGTGGTTAAGTTTGGCACACTCTGCTTCCGGGGCCCAGGTTTGGTTCCTGGGCACAGAATTACACCACTGGTCAGTGGCCATGCTGTGGCGATGACCCACATACAAAATAGAGGAAGATTGGCACAGATGTTAGCTCAGGGCTAATCTTCCTCAAGCAAAAAGAGGAAGATTGGCAACAGATTGTTAGTTCAGGGCGAATCTTCCTCAGAAAAAAGAAAAAATAATAAAATAAGCTTTAATATCAATAGTGTGCTTGTGTAATTTTCCTTCATCTGGTCAAAGCACAAAGTTTTCCTGGACTATTGGTCTGCTCTTCATAAGAAATTTTGTAAAAAGTTTTTCCTCACCTTTTAGGTAATCACCTAGAAAGCAAACATTTTGTGTCTTTTCAAAATAATTTCCTGTGCTCCATGTTGTCTTTATTAGACCTTTGATTACTTAAGAAAACTAAGTTTTGTCTATTAAAAGAGCTAGGGTTTTTTTTTTACAAGTATATAACTTTCTGTATTTACCTATGAAGTCTTTAGTTGTCACTTTAGTTAAATAGCTAGGTATTCCTTCACAGTGACCTATGATCCTATCTAATCAAGTATTTTAAAACCTTTTTAGTATTTTTGACAAAATTCAAATTCCAAATGAAGTCTTTTTGACCTCAATCTAACTTTGGGATTTTCCGGAGTGCCCCTAAAGCATCTCAAAAGATTAGTTCTCTCTCCTTATTAAAAAACGAAACAGGAGATATTATACTAATTTGGCTTGTTTCATATGTCAAATAAGTGAAGATAAATCTTCTTAGGTTATATTGTATGGGCAACTGTTATTAATATAACTGTTCTAGTAACTGTATGAAGTTCCTAAAAATCTGATGTGTCCTAGTATAATATTATCCCTTGTAATTCCAGTTATTATCTTAAAATGTTGTGTGTCATAGAAATAACCAAATTTTCTTGTCAATTGCATTATAGTGAACTCTCATCTGGTCTTTAACCACTGTCATTTTTTTTTTTTTTTGTGAAGGTAGATCAGCCCTGAGCTAACATCCATGGCAATCCTCCTCTTTTTGCTGAGGAAGACCAGCTCTGAGCTAACATCTATTGCCAATCCTCCTCATTTTTTTTTCCCCCAGAGCCCCAGTAGATAGTTGTATGTCATAGTGGCGCATCCTTCTAGTTGCTGTATGTGGGACGCGGCCTCAGCGTGGCCGGAGAAGCGGTGCGTCGGTGCGCGCCCGGGATCCGAACCCGGGCCGCCAGTAGCGGAGCGCTCGCACTTAACCTCTAAGCCACGGGGCCGGCCCTAACCATTGCCATTTTTAAGTCTGCTGTCATTTACAGACAGTTATTGTTTTACTCCAATGTTTTTTAAAAAGTGTTCCTGAAAGAGTGTTTCATCTTTAGAGAAATTCATGGAAAAGACTCTGACAAGCACTCTAGAATACAGGTTTCTGATAACTTTCAGATGCTACCACTGAACTGGGTAAAAAATTACAGAACTCTAATGAAAAAAAAAACCTGATGGTGCATAAAACTGCTAACAAAAAATCAAGATCAACAAGAAGTAATTACATGCTACTGAATGAACTGATGAGGATGATTATAATTTTTATGACTTTTTGTTTGAAACATTGTTGATTCTTTAATGTTTTGGTTTTTTCCAGATATAAGGAAATCTTCCTCTTAAGCTATCTATGACTTACAGCAATTTAGTAAAATATATCTTTGTGAACAAAGAGGAAACATTTACCTTTTTTTCCCCTACCTGATCAGTCCAGAATTCAGAAACTGAATGAGTATTCTTATTTTCATGGGAATATAGTTATTTGCATAATTTCAGTAAGAATCTGTTCTCCTTATAACAAGACACAATTAGAAACATTGGTTATATTACTAGGTAGATCACAGTTTATTGAAACGTAAGGTCAGAGGACTGCATCAAATAAGGCTTTGTGTGAGAACAAAGTAAAGGAAAATCTTTTTCCTTGATTCTTTTTTCCATATCTTAACTCTCTCTGCGTGCTGATGTAACAGCCATGGCTTACCTGAATCACCATGACTTGGCTAATTTTACTTATCAAGACTGATTGAGTCGCAATGATTGGGAAAGAAATCCTGTTTGATTTGGCATGGCCAAATCTTATTAATACTTTCCATTTAATGTCAAGTGAGTAAATGTTTGAGAGATACTTTAATCTTGGCATAATATCTCTATAATTCTAATTTGCTTTGCAAAGACTTTTCATACCTATGCTTTTATTAGCTCTTCCGGGATCCAATAGCAGAGAATTTCTTTTTCATCTTTGATTCTCTTGTATACATGAAACATATTTTGTTCACAATAGGTGTTCAATAAGTATATTTTTAAATTTTTTTTTCTAAAAAGCAAGATAGAGAAGAGGGGGCTTGCTACTTTCTAGTACTTTATATCCCATGTCACGCTTAATCTTTACAACAATCCTGTTTAATAGTGTGGTGGGCATTGCAGGTGTTTACCAAAAATCCATTCCACATGTGCCAGATAAGCTTTGAAAATTCTCACCCCACAGGCAGTGGGGGTTTCTTGATCAATTGCCATGATAGTGCTCCCTTCATTTAGAAGAAAAATGAGGGCCGGCCCCATGGCTTAGCAGTTAAGTGCGCACGCTCCGCTACTGGCGGCCCGGGTTTGGATCCCGGGCGCGCACCGACGCACTGCTTCTCCGGCTGTGCTGAGGCCGCGTCCCACATACAGCAACTAGAAGGATGTGCAACTGTGACATACAACTATCTACTGGGGCTTTGGGGAAGAAGAAAAAAAAAGGAGGAGCATTGGCAATAGATGTTAGTTCAGAGCCAGTCTTCCTTAGCAAAAAGAGGAGGATTAGCACAGATGTTAGCTCAGGGCTGATCTCCCTCACCAAAAAAAAAAAAAAAAAAAAGAAGAAGAAGAAAAATGAACTTGATAAACTCTCATCAAGGGAACATGGTGGCAAATTCCCAGGAGGTCAAAGCTGGCTAGAAACCCAAACCACAATGGCTTATGAAGCACTTTTTTTTTTCTTTTATGTAACAAGAAGTCCAAAGTAGGAAGTCCAGGGCTCATGCAGCTGCTCAAGAAATCAGACTCCATTTCTCTTCCTCTACGGCCATCTGTAGTGAGTGGCTTTCTCCTCCATGGTCACAAAATGTTTGTTCGCCACAAGGCAGCACCTCCACATTCCAGGCAGGAAGAAAGACAAAGGACACAAGATGCATGTCTGTTGAGTTTGTCACTTCTTATTTTAATCAAGAAAACAATAACTTTCCTAAAAGTCCTACCCGTTAGATTTCTGCTCCTGTCTTATTGGCCAGAACTGCCTCACAATCCCAGCTGCAAAGGAGACTGGAACGTAGAGTTCTTTAACTGGGCCCACTGCTACCCTGAACAAAATTGGGGTATGTATGTAGGGAAGAGGAAGAGGAGAATGGACATTGGACAGGCAGCCACCATGATCTGCCACTGGATACACCAAGCGTGAAATGTTTTTCAAAGTCTTTATATTTGGCTCTCTGCCATTAATTGTATATGCTTATTACTTTGGTTACTTTACAATATTTCTGTTAGAGAATGAAGGAAACCATAAACTCTCTGTGCCCCAAATGGGAAAGGACATATTGCTATTGGATGTCACCACTTGGGCAAAATATCTCAGATAAAAAAGAGGGAGGTAGGTTGTCTTATGTCCATGGAGCTGGACTGTGGCAAAATCTCTCTTTGTCTAACCTGCTCAGAAGATGGGGGAGGGGTATCATGGTTTCTTCACTGTTCATATCTGATTTGGGACCTCAGGACCAGAGAGTTGGGTTCTTCATACTCATCAGAGTTTACGGTATATTATCACCACTGGTCTGCTGAATTTTCTCTCTCTTGTGAATTTGTGTGCCTTTTTAAAAAAATCCCCATTCTCTACTCTTCTTCTCTTCCTATTATAGGCAACTATTGTGATATGTTTAATATGTAGTTTGGTTTTTTTGCCAGAAATTTGAGGACATGGATATTTTTCTCTCTTTTAGGTTAGTAGAGTTACTGCAGCCATTCTGTCACCATGAGGGGTTATGCTGATGCCATGGAAAACAGTGTGTAAGGATGAAATATGCCAGGTCTTGATTCAGACCACCCTGAAGTCCATCCTACTTCTGGACTTTCCAGTCACATGAGCCAATACATCTCCCTTAATTTTTAAGCCAGTATGAGTTTCTGTAACTTGCAAGAAAAAAATATCCTAAATGATACAGGTAGGTGCAAGAGTACAAATGTGAATGAAGGGGCCAGCCCCGTGGCTTAGTGGTTAAGTGCGCGCGCTCCGCTGCTGGCGGCCGGGGTTCGGATCCCGGGCGCACATCGATGCACCGCTTCTCCGGTCATGCTGAGGCCGCGTCCCACATACAGCAACTAGAAGAATGTGCAGCTATGACATACAACTATCTACTGGGGCTTTGGGGGAAAAAAAAAAAAAAAAAATTTATCCAAATGTGAATGAAGTCAGATCTCAGCCCTTGGGCAGGGGTGGGGGCATATGTTCATTTGCACTCAAAAGATTGGCAGGGCTGGCCCCCTGGCTTAGTGGTTAAGTGCGCGAGCTCCGCTGCTGGCGGCCTGGGTTCAGATCCTGGGCGCGCACCAATGCACCACTTCTCCGGCCATGCTGAGGCCGTGTCCCACACACAGCAACTAGAAGGATGTGCAGCTATGACATACAACTATCTACTGGGGCTTTGGGGGAAAAAAAAAAAAGGAGGAGGATTGGCAATAGATGTTAGCTCAGAGCTGGTCTTCCTCAGCAAAACGAGGAGGATTAGCAGGGATGTTAGCTCAGGGCTGATCTTCCTCACAAAAAAAAAAAAAAGATTGGCAAAAAGTGAATACAACAATAACATCAGGCCTGATGTTTGCTTCAGGTAACAGAAATTCTCATACTTTTTTTTTTTCTTTTTGTGAGGAGATCAGCCCTGAGCTAACATTTGCCAATCCTCCTCTTTTTTTTTTTGCCGAGGAAGACTGGCCCTGGGCTAACATCTGTGCCCATCTTCCTCCACTTTATATGGGACGCTGCCACAGCATGGCTTGACAAGTTGCGTTGGCGTGTGGGGAACCGGGTGCGGCAGCAGAGCAGACAAGCGCGCAGCAGCAGAGCAGGCTCAACCGCTTGCGCCACTGGGCGGGCCGCATCTTTCTGCCAGGTTCCTAATTAGGACGCTGGTGCAGGGACAGTACCACCCAGGCAGGGCTCCGATGGGGGCTTTTACTACTGGAAGCACCTTGTACACACACACATTCCTCCGACCCTCGTTTTCCCTGCCGTGACCTCGCCGGGCTGGGCTCCCACACATCCAGCAGCAGCTCCGCCCCGAGGAGGGAAATCCCACCCTCTCCTGCGGCGGGCCATAAATCCTGGCCCTGGGCGCTCTGCTGCGCAGTTCCAGTCGCCTTCTCTAGGTAGTGGAACCTGCGGACTCTTGTAAGTAAACATCCCCAGCCCCACTTTTTTTTTCCTGCTGCGTTTCTCGAGTCCCTTATTGCAGAGCGTCTGCGCGTTGCTCTCCCTCTCCGTGTGCTGAGTACCGTCTGGGTCTTGCACTCGGAGGAAAGTTGGAAGCAGGACGTCCCGATCGATGCCTCCCGGGCTTTGCAGGTTCTTGGAGAGGTTGGAGACGGGGCTGGAGGGAAGAGCGTGGCCTGGCTGCATTTCGGGCGCAAGCATAGCTGCCTGCCCCGGGGAGGCGTTGGCCAAGGAACTTGCGGGACTGCAACACTGGGACACGTGGGGAAGGAGAAGAAAGATGGGGGTCGGAATTAGGTTAAAGGGCACGGGGAGGCTGGGGCGAGGAGGTCGGAGCCAGGGGCTAGTGTGCCTGGACCGGACACCGCCCCTGATCCCCGTCCTCTGGTCGGGGGGCCTGTCCCTGGACCGCGCCTGCCTCTACGGCGACCCTTTTCCTGGGCGCTTCTGGACTTGTGGCGAGTTCAGAATTCGCAGCGTCTGCCATTTTGGAAAAGAGACCAGAAGGAACAGCAGGGCTGCGGATCGGACCACCCCCGACCCCTCCACTGCAGTGCGGAAGTGCCCGCCCCGGGGTACAGGTGTCTCCTCGCCCTGGCTCTGGTCCGGGGACAAAGTCAAATCGCCAGTGGCTGCCGATTCGCTCGTGGGGAAGGCGGGACTCCCAGTAATGTGCTGACCCAAGCAAATGTGCTTTCCAAACGAATCCTTGATTTCCTCTTTGATGCCAAGGAAAACTCACGCCTGAAAATAGGGCGGAGCAGCAGCGCCCCCCGGTGGTGTTCAGGTGTTCCTGAGACTGCCTTAGAACGCGGTGCTCTGTCCATCTGAAAGCTGTGCGTGGACTCCTATTCTGTTCTTTGTGTTTGACACTTTGTCTTAGCACTCGCTATATGTGAGGAAAGAAACGGAATATTTGCACGCCAGGTAGCTGTTTAGTGCCCTAGAGAAACCCTAGCAGTGGCTGCGAAGCATTTCTGTGTCGGTTTACATTTTTCCTTGCCTTGGAGATTTCTGAGGAAGCCTCAGTTTTCTCTTCTGTACACTGTACACCAGCAATGATAATAATGCCTATCTCTGATGAAGTTATGAGAATAAAATGAGATGATGCATATGAAGTGCTTAGCACAGCAACAGAAACATACTGAATACAAAATAAATGTGATTGATGTTCAATGATGATGAGAAATAGATGATGGGTAGGCTGTTGTCTGTCCTCAGTGCAATGACTGGGGAGCCATAATAATCCAGTCACTTCATGGCAGTTGACTGCACGTTTACTGCGTTCTAGGAGCTTCAGGATGGTTCATGCTAAGACCTGGACCCTGAAGAAGCACTTTGTAGGCCACCCTACTAACAGTGACTTTGAGTTGAAGACAGTTGAGCTAGCACCATTAAAAAATGGAGGTAAGTCATACTCATAAGTTTTGAGTTGCAAGAAACTGTATCAGTTAGCCTTTGCTGCATAACAAGCTACCCCAAAATTTAGTGACTTCAAACATCAATCGTTTATTAGTTCACAATTCTATGGATTGACAGTTTGGACTGGGTTAAGTTGGTGGTTCTTCTGTAGGTCTCATTTGGGCTCAATGGTTAATCTGGTATGGGCCTCACTCACATGGCTAGCGGTTAGCAGGCTTTCTGCTGAGATGCGTGCCTCAGTTCTCCTCTATGTGGCCTTCCTAGCAAGCTAGTGTGAGCTCCTTGTTTTCACAGTGGTGTCATGGATCTACAGCAGCAGGAATTGGCAAGCTGCAATGTGCAAGCACTTTTCAAGCCTCTACTTGTATCATGTTCGCTAATTTACTGTTGGTCAAAGCAAGTCACACAGCCAAGCCCAGATTCAAGGGGTGGCAAATAGACTTCTCGATGGGAGGAGTGGCAAAGAGGCCTGCACACGGGGCGGGAGGTGTTTGTGGCCATTTTGCAATCTGCCACAAAGATGTGAAGGTTTTCTGTGTGAAGCCTCATGTCATGTTGGAGGATCGCTCTGCTTTTCTTGGTAATTGAAGCTCATGCTTGGCTGTAGTTCTTCATGACTTTCCCCACACCATGAGGAGGGCTTCCTCTCTGTTCTAGTGAGCCCGACGGTGACAGTGGGGTAAGCACTGCCTAGCAGCCGTGTGCAGAGCTCAGACTATCCCTCTGAGCAGACAAAGAGGAAGAAACCCCCATTCTTCACTGAGGCACCTCCCATCCACTTGGGGGAAGCGGGGGACAAGATAAACCTAAAGAAATCTAAGAGAGAGAAATAGCAACACACCCCATAACACATTTGGAGATGAGCTTTATAGAGCGCACGCTAAGGCATGTCTGTAAGGGTGTTTACAGGTAGGTAAGCTTTGAGAAAAGGGCATGCAGTCAAGAGCATGGCAGCTGTGGGTCCCATCTAAGTTGGGGTAGTCGGGACTCAGATTCAAAATTCCAGAGGATGCATGCATGCGAGTCACTCCAGCAAAATGCATGTATTTTTTAATACTAACTGGGGCTGGTAATGAAACTTATGTGAGCCCTATAACACAGTGGTTACAAATGTGGCCTTGGGCAAGTTATTTAACCTAAGCTTAAATAAAATGGAAACAATAATTGTTGAGAACATCATATGAAATAATCCATGTAAAGCATGGAGTGAGGGCCTGCCCTGTGGCGTAGTGGTTAAGTGCGCGCACTCCACTGCTGGCGGACCGGGTTCGGATCCTGGGCGCACACCGACACACTGCTTCTCAGGCCATGCTGTGGTGGCATCCCGCATAAAGTGGAGGAAGATCCGCATGGATGTTAGCTCAGGGCTAACATCCTTCCTCACCAAAAAAAAAAAAAATTAAAGCATGGAGTGCTGAGTAAATAATAATAATAACATATTGTTAATATTATTATTAACTGGGTTGGGCCGAATATGAGAGCCCTTCTTGTCTCTTCAATAGAAAGCACAGAGGAGAGGGCAACCCTGAAGCAGAAAGATTGCCTGTGTTTATTTAGAATGCTAAAAACAAGGCACCAGGCCCTGAGTTTCTGATTGCCTGTGGAATGCTTTATTTTGCAGAGGTCTTGCTGGAAGCTATGTTCCTCAGCGTGGATCCTTACATGAGGTATTATTTTCCTCCTAAAAATCCTTAGGGTGTGTGTTGGACCCTATTTTGAAGTAGTCAATCTTTTAAAATATCCATCTGATCCAAAATACTGTCATTTCCCTGTTTCTCCCAGTCTAGTATTAGTGATGGGATTCATGGATGTTCATCTTTTGCAGAGAAAGGTCTGAGAAGCTTGGAGAGGGATTCCCCTGGCCCCTTTATTTTACAACCACCTCTTATCTTAATGTGCACAATTTGCCTCTCATTGCTCACCAGAATTACTTCCCAAAAAAAGTAAAAGAAAAGAGAACCCAGACTCCAATTTGTCCATTTCACTATTGGCAAATAGCTTGGGTAGAGGAAGATACTAAGACTAAAATTAGATTTTCTTGCCTTCCATTTACCTGTGTTCTTTTACTTTAGGTAATCTGCAGTTGACTCAAACGTGTGTACTCGGGAAACAACTCAAGGAGGGGAGGGAATAAAAGATTTCCTGGGCCACTAACTCCTCAGTAATTTTTTGCCTGGGTAAATAATATAGCCATCATTCTTTTAAATAATTTTTTTCATAGCTGATTGATAAAGATTCAAATCTAAAGTGAAAAATACATTTCAGAAGCTGGCCTGGTGGTGTAGTGGTTAAGTTCACGTGCTCCACTTCGGCGGCCCGAGGTTCGCAGGTTCAGATGCCAGGTGTGGGCCTACGCACCGCTTGTCAAGCCGTGCTGTAGCGGTGTCCCACATACAAAATAGAGGAAGATTGGCACGGATGTTAACTCAGGGACAATCTTTCTTAAGCAAAAAGAGGAAAATTGGCAACAGATGTTAGCTCAGAGCCAATCTTCCTTGCCAAAAACAAAAAAAAAAAGAGGTTTCAAAATGTTGACTAGCATCCCTTTCTGTGTGGCTAGTGTTTTGGGTAACAAGTACCCAGTGGTGCCTGGGTTATGTTTCTAAAGTCATTGCTGGAAACTCATTTACAATTCAGCATGATGGACAGATTCTCATGTTCATTTTGTAGAAATACTATTAGAATGCTTCTTTGGGGTCACAGAGTGGAACTATCTCTAACAGCCTTCCTCCCACATTTCAGCCAATTGTACTGCCCTCCTGTATCTGGGTTTCATTTCTGCTCGTACTTCTCGAGCAGTTTTCCATTTGGCTTGAAAGTCAAGACAGTTTTTCCTAGATGCTCTTATGTATTAAGAATGGAAATATTGTTTTTTTCAGAATAGCGTCGAATAGATTGAAGGCGGGTGATGTGATGATGGGGGAGCAAGTGGCCAGGTACTTATTTCCATTTGTCCCACTGCTTGGAATATATATCTCCCCTTTACTTTACCTCCTGCTGGTCCTGGTCTCTGTCCATTGCTCTTACAATTTCTTCAGCCCGTGTGGTTCACTCACTGTTTGACCTTGGAAATAACTTGGGAAATCTGCCCCCTTCCTGACTAACTGGGAGGGAGGGAAGGCTGTGAAATTGCCATCATTTCAAATTCATTTTGCTATCCTTACTTTTAATTACTAAAAAAATTGTATTTGTCCAGTTCATGATTAAGGTAAAAATTCAAATAAATAAAAATTTATATCTTGGAAACTGAAAATTCCCCCATCATCTGAACCTTAGAGAAGACTGTTGTTAATGTATTATTATTTCAGAAATTGTTCAGTACACATACCAATATGTATAATTTTTTAATGGGATTAAATGCCCTTCAGCAAATTGCTTTTTCTCACTTAATATGTTATGGATATCTTTGGTTGACAGTATATAAGTATACTACTTCTGATAACAATTGTTTCCAATTTTTTTCTACTACAAATAGTTCTGCAAAGAATATGTGTTATCTATGTGTGTCTGTGTATTTTTTGCCCACGTGGATGAGTATTGCTTTACGTTAAATTCCCAGAAATATAAATTCTAGGTCAAAGAAGATGCACATTTTTTAATTTGAAGAGATGATGATAAACTGCTCTTCAAAATAGTTATATGAATATCCACTCCCACCAATAGTGTATTAAAGAACCTGTTTCCCTCATGCCTATATGCCCATTGCTTACCATCAATCTTGGAAATGAGATGAGTGTGTTGATACTTCATGCTTGGTTTGATTTGAATTTCTTTCATTACTAGTGATATTGACATTCTTGTTGTAAATTGATTATCAGTTTTCTTCTGTGAATTAGCTGTTTATGTGCTTTGCCTTTTTCCTTTATGTCTTTTCATCTTTTAAGTCAATTTGTAAAAGCTTCTTGTATGTTTGGAATATTAATGTTGCAAATATTTGGGTCTTTGTTTATCTTTATCTTTCTCCTGTGCCCAATCATAATTTAAAAGTTTTATGTGATAAAATTATTAATATGTGTAATTATGGCTTCTTGGTTTCTTTACGTGACAAGAAAGACGTTCTCCCTCCAAAATATTTATTCATATTTTCTTCTAGTATTTTATACTTTAATTTTTTATGTTTAAATTTTTGAGTCATTAAAATTTTTTTTTTAATAATTTTATTTATTTATTTATTTTCCCCCAAAGCCCCAGTAGATAGTTGTATGTCATAGCTGCACATCCTTCTAGTTGCTGTATGTGGGACGGAGCCTCAGCATGGCCGGAGAAGCGATGTGTCGGTGCGCGCCCGGGGTCCGAACCCGGGCCGCCAGCAGCGGAGCGCTTGCACTTAACCACTAAGCCACGGCGCCGGCCCTTAATTTTTATTTTGGAATAGAGACTGAAACGTTTACTTTATGTCCAAATGACTAGCCATTTACAATACCATTTATTGAAATCTTATTTGGATTTTTATTGGGATTTCAGTGACTTTATACATTCATTTAGAAGGAACTGATTTCTTTATAATATTTTTCTCCAAGCACAAGGTATATCTCTGCACTTATCCATTTTTGACTTATGGCCCATTACCAGTTTTCTTCATACAGGTCTTACACATTTCTTGGTAATAATCAAAGAAATGAACATGTATTTGTGTTTGTTGAATTGGCAAAGTTTTATTTTTGTAAAGATAATACCCAGTGATGGAAATGTTGTTATGATACAGTCACACATTGAGGGGGAAGAAGTTGGCATAACTTTCTAGAAAGGAATTTGGCAATATGCAGCAAGAGTTACAAATGTTTTAATACTCTTTGATCTAGTAATTCCATTTATAGAAATATTACCTAAGAAAATAATAAATTCATATTTATGAATATTAATTGAAGTGTAATTTATGTTAGTAAAAAGACTGGAAATAGTGTAAATGTCTAATAATGGGGGAATAATTAAATTTAATAATGGGGGAATAATTAAATTCATTACAGTTTTTGAGGGATTCTTACCAAGATGGAAAAAAAGTATAATTTATATAGACTAGTATAATGTTGAGAGAGAAAAATTAGGTTACAAAAACATAGAAAATTACTTTGATTATGTAAATACATATAATATACACTTAAAAATATATTCTTAAGGGGTCAGCCACATGGTGTATATATTCTTAAGTGGTCAGCCGCATGGTGTGGTGGTTAAGTTTGCACATTCTGCTTTGGCGGCCCAGGTTCCTGGGTTCAGATCCCGGGTGCCGACCTACACCACTCATCAGCCCTGCTGTGGGGGTGACCATGTATAAAGTAGAGAAAGACTGGCACAGATGTTAGCTCAGGGCTAATCTTCCTTAGCAAAAGAAAAACCAAACATTAAGATTGCCATAAAATACACCAAAATATTAGCAGTTATCTTTGTATTGTGGGATTAGAACTGATATTTTTATTTTATATGTTTTTAATTTTCTAAAATAAATGTGCATTATATAACTTTATGATCTGGAGGAAGACAGTAAAGAACGCTAAGAGTGGGAGAAGATGGAAGAAAGAGAATCAGCAGATGAGGGCCGGCCCTGTGGCTTAGCGGTTAAGTGCTCGCGCTCCGATGCTGGCGGCCCGGGTCCGGGTCTCGGGCACATACCGATGCACCGCTTCTCAGGCCATGCTGAGGCCGCGTCCCACATACAGCAACTAGAAGGATGTGCTGGGGCCGGTCCGGTGGCTTAGCGGTTAAGTGGGCGCGCTCCGCTACTGGCAGCCCGGCTTCGGATCCCAGGCGCCCACCGACGCTGCTTCTCCAGCCGTGCTGAGGCCACGTCCCACATACAGCAAAAAAAGGATGTGCAACTATGACATACAACTATCTACTGGGGCTTTGGGGGAAAGAAAAAAAGGAGGAGGATTGGCAATAGATGTTAGCTCAGAGCCGGTCTTCCTCAGCAAAAAAAAAGAGGAGGATTAGCACGGATGTTAGCTCAGGGCTGATCTCCCTCACAAAAAAAAAAAAAAAAGGATGTGCAGCTATGACATACAACTATCTACTGGGGCTTTGGGGGAAAAAATGAATAAATAAAATTTAAAAAAAAAAAAAAAGAATCAGCAGATGAGACAGAAAAGGAGCAGCTTAAAGGAGGAAGCAAAAGCCTAGAGAAATCAGTATCCTGGAAACCAATGGGGAAGACTTTTGGGTGTCCTAGAGTATTGAATACAGTAGAAAGGTAAAATCAGATAATGAATGAAGAATGTCCACTAGATTTTGCAATCAGGGTCGTTGCGACCTTAGTGGAGTAGTAGGGGTGGAAGGCAGGTTGCATTGGGTTATCAAGTGAATGAGAAGTGAAGTAGTTTGGCTGTAAAAGGAAGAAGAAAAAGGGAGGAGGTAGGGAGAGGAGGGGATTATAAGATGGTAGAGTTGAGCATACTTATTTGCTGAGTGAAAGAGACAGAGAGGAAAATATTAAAGATTCAGGAGAGAGGAAGATGGCCCCTGAAGGACAGAAGAGGCTGGTGTCTAGGGTACCTTGAGCCAGAGGATGAATGCCTCTTGCTTAGAGAAAAGTGAGTGAGGACAGGGACAAATGCTGGACCAGTTGACAGGATTCCTCTCTGATGGCCCATATATTTTCTCAAGGAGGAAGAGAGACCAATGGCTAAACATTAAGATGGAGAGACACAGTGGGATACTCAATCATGGACTATCAACTTCAATGCCCTTTTGTGTACACTAACCACACACCATCCTGACTCCCTTGAAAAGGAAGAGGTTTCACATGTCTTAATGTGCTTTATCTTTCAGAGTTGTGGAAAGTAAAAACTCAGCCTTTCCAACAGGAACTATTGTACTGGCCCATCTCGGCTGGACAACGCATTCCATTTCTGATGGAAAAGCACTGGAAAAGCTGCTTACAGATTGGCCAGACACGTTACCACTGTCTTTGGCTCTGGGAACAGTTGGCATGCCAGGGTGAGTTTCATGGGTATATTTCATTTGTTTGAATGCCTAACATTCTGGTTTTCCAAAATGGTTTGTCCAGAACTTGGTCAACAAGAAGAGACTTGAGATATTATAGGCTCAGGGGCTGATTAGAGGAGATGGTGGGACGAGGAAGGGAAGAAGAGTGGGCTACAGTTAGCCTTGGCACTGAAAGAAAGAGAGGGAAAATCAGGTCAGAGACCCTCAGGTACAAAGAGAAAGTGACAGTGAGAAGCAGCATGGGACATGATCCCTCTCAAGCAGCTAGCAAATGGTACACAAAGGAACCAGCTCCTCTTGTTGATGGAAGGATCTTGGCTTCACTTCTCACTCATCTCTGCCTCCATTTGAGAGTTTAAAAAGGAAAAGAGAGTTTACTCTCCCTTCACCTTTCTGTACTGTCTCTCATCCCTCACCTTTCCCTATACACATCTGAGTTTCCTGAGGTGTAACGGGATCGGAAGTTTAAATAACTGAGATGAATCGCAAGTATGATTGTATAGTCGCTCAGCCTGGCACAGATTTTACTCAAGTGTCTCTTGGCCTTATTCCTCAGGAAGACTTCTGGTCAACTGTGTCTACTCTCAGGTCCCAGCTGCACTTTGGACCTCAAGTTTCCTTCTATGCCCTGGAGAAGCACCATTGATTGAATTCCTTTTGGAGTTCCCAAAACATTCCCAGCCTGGAATTCATTTATTTCCTTTCTTTCTCTAAGTTTTGTGATCTTTTTATTCCCTTCTTCCTTCTTTCTTCCCATCCTCCTTTTCTCTTTCCTTTTCACACTTTGAAGGACTTCTAAAGAATGAAATGGAAATATACACCCCCAAACAATCAGCCTCTAGCAAAAACCAGTCCCATACACCCCAAGTTCATATTGCACTCAGAATTTGAACTCCTCAGAACTGCCACAGCCAAGAGACAACATTGTAAAATTACAGGATGCTTAATACCTTCTTACATTCAATTAGTGAGCACTAAACAGACTTACAGCACTTCCTGGTCTTTCCTGCCTGCCCTGTACCCTCTACCAGTGAGAGCTCTCCCTCACACTTTGTTGTCCCATCCTTCTCTCTCAGTTGTGAGCCAGGTGTAGGAGCACAGGCATGAAGGTAGACATGAAAAAACCTCGGAGCAAGTCTCCCGTGACTTAGTTGTGGAGAAAATAATTTGTAAAATATTAGGAGATTTGAATCCTATAACGGAAATAAGTTATTCATTTGTGTGTGTATTTCTCACTCACCTGTTCCGAGCCCCTAAGGAGTGCACTTCCACTCCAGACCATCAACTTGACACCACTGAGCGGTTCCCAGTGTTTGAGGGGAGGAGTTTTGCCATGTTTCTAGCCTCCTCCTATGACACACCACCCATTCTTTGAGAATTCCTGCCATTCTGAGCCACTTACCAATGGGATGGGTCAACCCTTCAAGAATGCTGGAACTTTTGCTCTAGACTTTAAAAGAAGTTGAACTTTGAAACCTAGGGTGTCTTTCAGCTGTCCAGGCTCCAAAGATTTAACATTCCCCCCAAAGTATTGCATTATTTCCTTCAACAGGACCTCTGCTTTCTCAGTTAAGTTGGAAGAGTTCACGTGTTTTGCTCTCCAACCTGTTGATTCTGTCAAGTCCCACTTAGTCCAAAGTGTACCTTTAATTTTCCCTCCAGGATGTCTTTACTGTTGTCTTCTCCATCTTACCTCCATTTTATTTTTAAGAGGAGGTGATGGGGGCTGGCCCGGTGGCATAGTGGTTAAGTTCGCACGCCCTGCTTTGGCAGCCCGGAGTTCGCAGGTTTGGATCCCAGGCGCGAACCTACACACAGCTCATCAAGCCATGCTGCGGTGGCATCCCATATACAAAATAGACGAAGATGGGCACAGATGTTAGCTCAGGGCTAATCTTCCTCAGCAAAAAGAGGAAGACTGGCAATGGATGTTAGCTCATGGCCGATCTTCCTCACCAAAAAAAAAAAGGAGGTGATGTTTGGGAAAGGCCTTGTGTATCTTAGGTCAATATGTCTAATTAAAAGCTCACTCTGGAAATGTCTTAAGGGAGATGGGGGGAGAGGGGATCCAGGTTGTTGTGGGTGGAAGGATATACTCAGAAATTGTACCTCTGCTTCTCTTTTGGGGTTAGGCTAACTTGCCCAGCACACTCTGGTATCAGCATTCATTAAGGCGGTAGTTCTCAGTTGCTTGCATTCCTAAGAATCACCTAGAGTCCTGTTAAAATTCAGATTTGCGTGTCCTAATATTTCTGAATCAGTGGGTCTGAGGTGGGGCCTAGGAATCTAAGTTTTTAATAAAACTCCAGGTGATTCTGAGGTAGCTGGTACTCCATCCATCTTTTGAAAAACACTGGGTTAAGGGAATATTCAATATTTGGGTCCTCAGAAAAAGTGCTGTGTATGCCTTTCACTACCTTCCCTTCAATGCCCAACTCTAATGGGCCCCTAAATATAGTCAGAGGCTAAGGAAGCTTAAGTTACGCCAATGTGTAGTTTCTCTTTTATATAGAAATAATTTCACACGAATTTGTCTGAATTTTTGCAAGTGGCTTAACAATCGCCATGATGGATATAGATTTCATGGGCTCAGACTCAGGGGTGCAAAACCATAACTTAACATTTTTCTACTACTGTATTTCATTTCTATCTCAAGCCCTCATTTTAACTGGTACAGGAAAGTTAAACTCAGTGATTTCTCGGATCATTTCAGGTTTAAAACTCAGAATTTCCTTTTTCGTCTCCCTAGGGTTGATGCAAAGCTCCAAGGGCTAACACAAATTCAGTGTCAGAAGAAGGGGGACAACTTCTTGATCTTGATCTGTCTTAGTCTTATGCTGGTCTCCTGGTCAAAATATAACAACTTTTCCCCTTCCAGCCTGGCAATCCACTGGGGTGTGGTGGTTTCTTCACTTAGTCCCCATCAGTACTGTCTGATCTGCATCTTTGCAGGCCTAGTAGTTCTTTCCTTGCAAGCTAACTTTGACCTCTCACTTGGGGTGAGATGGGGAAATTTCAGAAGTTCTTCCGTACCACTTTGGAGCCATGGAAAACTCAAGGTGTTTCTCTCTGATCCTCTCATGCCTGGACACCTCATACATTATATCTGCTATGTGGCTATGGCACCATGATGACGTGGAGGCTTTCCCCATGAAGCTCGCCATCTCCCTAGGACTTAAATGGGAATGAGGCACAAGCTCTCTATTCTTGGATCCCTAAAGTTTATGGGGGACCTATCTTCTTTTGCCCCTGAGACTTGGCCTGGGGATGGACAGAATGTAGCCCCTTTCCAGCCAACTCTCCATCTTCCCTATTTCCCATCATCTTTATTCCTATCTGGGGATAGGGAAGGAGGAGGTGGACTATTAGAGGTTGGTACTATTCATTTCCTATATTTTCTGTCTTTCACCTGGACCCATGGCACTGGGCTGCTGAGAAGGCTTCTTCAGGGTATATCTGAATGAGTTATAGGGGAAACAACAAATATCAACATGTCCTTAATTTTCTTCTCTCAGCCTAACAGCCTACTTTGGCCTACTTGAAATCTGTGGTGTGAAGGGTGGAGAAACAGTGATGATTAATGCAGCAGCAGGAGCAGTGGGCTCTGTTGTGGGGCAGATAGCCAAGCTCAAGGTAAGTGTCTTCCTCTAGTAACAAATATTTACCTAAAACCCACAGTGTGCACTGGAAATGCATCAGTGAACAAAGCAGACCTTCCCTTGTCTCAGGGAGTTTAGTCTACTGGATCTTGTTTAGAATTTGGAGACTGGGAATGATTGACAAATGGGGGGAATGAGGAAAATGGTGTACTAAAGATGACCTGAACATGATGTGATAACACTGCAGGTGTTAAGTCAGATATGGCCTCTGTCTAGAGTAGTGAGTTTGTAAGCAGTAACTATTTTCATAGTTTTTACTGAACATTTCTTGTTACAGCTTAATCTCCTTCCTTCATGATTACCCCCAACATTACAAGGAGGGACTTGAGATCAGCCAACCAAGAGTTATCGCCCACATGGCCCCACTGTAAAGGCTATTGCAGTCAGCCCAGAGCAGTGGGGCCATAGCTTGGGAACGAACCCCTGTCAGGTACTCAGGGCACAGAAATGTTGGCTCTGATTTAGGCAGGTGTCTGTGCTCAAGAGATCTGATCTGATGGTGCGGGTACAAGGCAGCAGGCAGCTCAGACACGGTCAGGATGTATCACATAGTGGGAATCTGGTTTGGCTGATCTTTTGCCAGAGGCTGGGATGCAGGATTCAGGACCAAGTTCCTAGGGAAAGAGTTAGGTGGAATACAGATGAGAACAGTGCTACAACCAACAGGCAAGGGTTCAGGCTGGTCTCCAGTGCTAGTGGGAACTTGGAATACAAATGAGAGATGAGGCTACCATAGAGGCTGCAGGGAGAATTTATGAAAATAAGTAAATAAATACATAGGAATAGATGTTGAATTTTATCAAATGCCGTTTCAGCATTTATGTTAACTTTGCAGCTAATGAATTACATTAATTTTCCAGTATTGAACCATTCTAGCATTCCTGGAATAAGCTTTATTTGCCTATGGTATATTATGGATTTATACCTTTGGATTTGATTTGATAATATTTTAAATAGAACTTTTGCATCTATATTCATAGGCGAGTTTGGTTTAAAGTTTTTTATTCTGACTTCTTAGTATTTAGCTTTGGGTTATGCTAGACTTACAAATGAATTAGTAATATTTCCAATATTCAATTTTTAAATGTTTTATTAAAACTATGAGATTTTTATTTCAAAAGTTTGATAGGACTTACTCTTAAACCTATTCTTTTAGAAACCCCACCGGAGACTGCCATGCTAAGAAGTTTGTGCTTAATCCTTAAAGGAGTGACATGATTAGTTCTGCATTTTAGAGAAATCCCTTTGGCCTGGGTAGGAGAACAGTTGATAAGGACACAATACTAGAAAGAAGTCCAATTAGGAGGCTCTTACAATAATTCAGATGAAAATTGTGATGCATTGACAGTGGAGTTTAGAAGTCAGAGCCAGTTTTTAAAGATATTTGGTAAAAAAGAATAAAACCTGCTTGAGGACATTATGCTAAGTGAAATAAGTCAGACAGAGAAAGACAAATACGATATGATTTCACTCATAAGTGGACTCTAAAAAGAAACAAAACAAGTGAACAAACAAAACAAAACAAACTCGTAGATACAGAGAACAGGTTGGTGTTATCAGAGGGGAAGAGGGTTCGAGGTGGGCAAAATGGGTGAAGGGAGTCAAACACATGGTGATAGATGGTAACCATACCTTTGGGGGTGATCACCTTGTAGTATATACAGACGTCGAATTATGATGATGTACTCATGCAACCTATATAACATTATATACAAATTTTACCTCAATAAAAAATTTTTAAAAAGAATAAAACCTGGTGATTGGATGTGGATAGTAAGAGAAAGGAAAGCATCTCCTATGACCCATTATGTTTCAGGTTTGGATACCTGGGTGGTATCATTCACTATAATAGAGAAGAGGAGCAACAAGTAAGAAGCAAGGAAAAAAATACATTCTATTTTAGATGCACTGATTGTGAGGTCCCTCAGGTGATCTAAGTGAAGACTCTTACAGGTTATTGGAAATACCGGTCTGGAACTCAGGAGAGAGGCATGGCTGGAGTTAATAGATGAGGGAATCGTCTGCATGAAGGTGACAGTGAGGTCATATGAGTAAATGAGATCATCTGATGAGAGTATAAGGTTAGAAGGAAAAAGGACAAAGGATGGAGCTTTTGCAAATAATTTTTCCTTGAATCATGTGGGAATGGAAAAAGTATATGGCAGTCATTGTTTGCGCAGATACATGTATGAACCCAAAGGTCTTTCCCCAGTTGAAAGTACACAGTGGCTCATATTCTGGTCTTCACGATACATTTAGAATGTAAGAGAGCTTTCTGAAGAGCTAATTCTATGGACCAATGTAATCTCTAGTCTCATCCTGAAAGTGCTTTTCAGAAGGCTTTCCAGTTCCTCTATGATTAGGCAGCACTAGTCCAATGCTTTGGGCCAAATCAAAGAATAAGGGGACAGTTACCGGGAGGGCTGTCTACGACATGAGAGTCCCAGAGCTGACCCAAATTATCGTCTAAAGAACCACTGCACCAAGAGATGGCACACAAGTCATTGCAAGGGAAGAGAAGCCCAAAACTAAAGAAACAGAGTCACCACACACATGTGCCTAATCACCCCTTTCACCCTCCTCCCTCGCCCCTTCTCCTCTGGTAACCATCAATCCAATCTCAGTCTCTATGTGATTGTTTGTGTTGTTGTTCTTCTTCTTCTTTTTTGCATTTATTTATTTGTTTTGTGTTTTTTTTAATTTTATTGTGGTCACATTGGTGTATAACATTGTATAAATTTCAGGTGTACATCATTATACTTCTATTTCTGCATAGATTACATCATGTTCACCACCCAAATACTAATTACAATCCATCACCACACACATGTGCCTAATCATCCCTTTCACCCTCCTCCCTCCCCACTTCCCCTCTGGTAATCACCAGTCCAATCTCTATCTCTATGTGATTGTTGTTGTTGTTTTTATCTTCTATTTATGAGTGAGATCATACGGTATTCGACTTTCTCCTTCTGACTTATTTCGCTTAGCATAATACCCTCAAGATCCATCCATGTTGTCACAAATGGCCAGATTTCATTGTTTTTTATGGCTGAGTAGTATTCCATTGTGTATATATACCACATCTTCTTTATCCATTCGTCCCTTGATGGGCACTTAGGTTGCTTCCAAGTCTTGGCTGTTGTGAATAATGCTGCAGTGAACATAGGGGTGCATGTGTCTTTATGCATTCGTGTTTTCATGGTCTTTGGATAAATACCCAGCAGTGGAATAGCTGGATCGTATGGTAGTTCTATTCTTAATTTTTTGAGGAATCTCTGTACTGTTTTCCATAGTGGCTGCACCAGTTTTCACTCCCACCAGCAGTGTATGAGAGTTCCCTTCTCTCCACATCCTCTCCAACACTTGTTATTTCCTATCTTGTTAATTATAGCCATTCTGATGAGAGTGAGGTGATATCTCATTGTAGTTTTGATTTGCATTTCTCTGATAATTAGTGATGTTGAATATCTTTTCACGTGCCTGTTGGCCATCTGTATATCTTCTTTGGAGAATATCTGTTCAGCTCTTTTGCCCATTTTTCAATTGGGTTGTTAGTTTTTTTGTTGTTGAGATGTATGAGTTCTTCATATATTTTGGATATTAACCCCTTATCAGATATATATGGTGATGGATTGTAATTAGTCTTTGGGTGGTGAACATGATGGAATCTACACAGAAATTGAAATAGAAGGATGTACACCTGAAATTTATATAATGTTATAAACCAATGTTACTACAATAAAAAAGTAAATAAAGTAAAAAAAAAAAAAAGAAAAGAAACAGAGTCAAATGAATAGGTTGTCAAGTCAGCAGGTTGAAACGAACTATAAACCACATGAACATAGAAGGGATCTGTTGGCTGGTCAGAGGAAGGTGAAGTTATGGTTGGGTTGTAGGCTGGTTCAGGGACTAATTTCACCTCTGGGGCCCGTTGACCCATTATGTTATCCTCATATATGTGGCTCAGCACCCAGGATGGTGTTTCTGGGGAACCTGACCATTCTAGACTAGGAGAGTGGGGTTGGTCCATGCTTGCGGCTTATAAATGGTATCCATTTTTCTCCCCATTTAGGGCTGCAAAGTTGTTGGAGCAGCAGGGTCTGACGAAAAGGTTGCCTACCTTAAAAAGATTGGATTTGATGTTGCCTTTAACTACAAGAAAGTAGAGTCTTTGGAAGAAGCTTTGAAAAAAGCCTCTCCTGATGGATATGATTGTTATTTTGATAACGTAAGTACAAATTGTACTTAATATCTGATTTACTAACTGTTATGAGAGGTTCGGGGATTCGATCGGAGATGTAAAAGACACTTTCCACTCCAAACAAATGGACTGAAGGTATATTTTATTATATAGAGGATAGTAAAGGCGTTAGTCCGCAAACAGATCCGAATAGGTCAAATAATAAGAGGGAAAAAACACCAGCTCGACTGGAAAGGGAAAACATCCACATCGGCTGAGATAGCAGCAGATCCGAATAGGTCATATAATAAGAGGGAAAAACATCAGATCGATCGGAAAGGGAAACACCAGATCGACTGAAGGGAAATGACACAAATCAACCGGAAAGAGAAACACCAGGTTGACCGAAAAGAGAACACATCAGATCAATTACTTCACAGTAAATCAATTACTCACAACATCCAGGCCCCACTGCCAGGAGAGTCCTGTCAATCGACACAGCTGGGCAAGGATCACACGTCCTGGGCAAGGCGTCCCTTCCACAGGTGGAACTCTCACCAGGTCTCAGTTTCCAGCAGTTTTTATACCATCAGTAATTTTCAGAGTAAGCAATTACAGAGTTTGCAGAGCAAGCATTTAGTGTTCCCATGCACAAAGTGGTTATCAGTGGCGTACGTGCACTGAGCCCCTTGGCTAACGTCCCAGCCCAGTAGTTGTGTACGTGCATTGTTTTCTTTGGTTATCGTCTTAGCCCGGCACAGATGGCCAGTCCATCCCGTGCTACGACGCTCCAAGAGCCTTGAAATGTTACAACTTGCAACTCTCTCTGTGGGAGAAGGGCCAGTTCCCACCACACAGAAAGCAGCTTTGTATTTCTTTGTGTGCTGGTGGCTATAGGTCAATGGAGCGGCCAAACATGGCTGTACTCATGTCAAGACACTAACAAAGTACTATACAAGGGAATATTCTTCTGGAATTTCCATCTAAAATATATGAAGAAAGTACATATGACTTTTTTTTAAAAACTGTTTTATGGAGATAATTCACCCATTTAAAGTATAGAATTCAATGGTTTTTAGTATATTCACAAATTGTACAACCTTCACTACAATTTATTTTAGAACATTTTCATCATTCCCAAAAGAAATGATGTACTCATTAGCTCTCACTCCGTGCTTCCCCCCAGAAGTGGCCTTTTGTGACTAGCTTCTTACACTTAGCAGGTTTTCAAGGTCCATCCTTGTTGTAGCATGTTCATTTCTTTTTATGATCGAATAATATTCCATTGTATGGATATATCACTTTTTATTCATTCATTCACCAGGTGATGAGCATTTGAGTCATTTATACTTTTTGGCTATTATGTATAATACTGCTGTGAACATTCATGTACAAGTTTTTGTGTGGACATGTGTTTTCATTTCTCTTGGGTATACACCTACAAATTGAATTGCTGGGTCATATGGTAACTCCATATTCAACATTTTGAGGAACTGCCAAACTATTTTGCAAAATGGCTGCACTGTTTGACATTCTCACCAGCAGTGTATGAGCTCCATTTCCCCACATCCTCACCAACACTTATTATCTGTCATTTTGATTATGGCTATCCTAGAGGGTTTGAAGTGATATTTCATTGTGGTTTTGATTGACATTTCCCTAATGGCTAATGACATTGAGCATCTTTTCACGTGCTTATTGGCCATTTGTATATCTTCTTTGGAGAAATGTCTATTCAAATCCTTTGCCCATTTTTCAATTGGGTAATTATGTTGAGTTGTAAGAGTTCTTTATATATTCTGGATATGGGTCCCTTATCAGATACAGTCAATTCTCAGTATTCCTGGTAGTTATATTCTATAAAGTCACCACAAACACTGAACCATTGCTCCTAGGGGAAGTATGTATATCTATGCACAGATTTCACATAGATTACAATCTTAAATCCTAAAAACAACTCCTTCTAGTAGCTTCTATTTTCTTTATTTAACAAAAGAGAAAATGAGGTTCAGAAGTGTTACGTAACTTGCCTGAGGCTGCCCCACTAGCTAATCCTCTCAGAGTTGGGATTCATACTCCATCCAACTGGCCCCAGAGTGGGAGCTTCTTGAACTACTCTGCAATGCCGCCTACTGGTAATCTCTGATGAGAGCTGAAAAACAGGGCAGAGCCATGGCTTTGTTTGACCTTAGCTGAGAACTTTGTGTCTCTTTCTCTGCTCTGTGCGTGTCTGCAGATGACCAGGGAAAGCTCTGAGTTTTGATTTTGGGGTTATAAATTTTAGCAAGTAGTCCAATTCGCAAATATGGAATACACTGATAATAAAGATCAAGTGTATATGGTTTGCAAATATTTTCTCCTATTCTGTGAGTTGTCTTTCACTTTCTTGATTGTGTCCTCTGAAGCACAAAAGCTGTAAATTTTGATGAAGTCCAATTTGTTTTTTCTTTTGTTGCTTGGGCTTTTGGTATTATGTCTAAGAAGGCTATGCCTAACCCAAGGTCACAAAGATTTACTCTTGTGTTTTCTTCTAAGAACTTTATAGTTTTAGCTCTTAAGTCGATGATGCATTTTAAGTTAATTTTTGTGTATGGTATAAGGCAGGAGTCCAATTTCATTTGTTTCCATGTGGATAGCCAGTTGTTCTGCACCATTTTGTCGAGAAGTCTACTTTTTCCCCTGTTGAATTGTTTTGGCACTGTTGTTGAAAATCTATTGACCATAGGGCCGGCCCTGTGGCTTAGCGGTTAAGTGCGCGCGCTCCGCTGCTGGCGGCCCGGGTTCGGATCCCGGGCACGCACCGACGCACCGCTTCTCCGGCCATGCTGAGGCCATGTCCCACATACAGCAACTAGAAAGATGTGCAGCTATGACATACAACTATCTACTGGGGCTTTGGGGGAAAAAAATAAATAAATAAATAAAAATTAAAAAAAAAAAAGAAAATCTATTGACCATAAATCTAAGCCTTTATTTTTGGACTCTCGATTTACTTCTATTGATCTATATTTCTGTTCTCACACTGTCTTTTTTTATTTTTTTTTTAATTTTTATTTATTTATTTTTCCCCCAAAGCCCCAGTAGATAGTTGTATGTCATAGCTGCACATCCTTCTAGTTGCTGTATGTGGGACGCGGCCTCAGCATGGCCGGAGAAGCAATGCGTCGGTGCACGCCCAGGATCTGAACCCAGGCCGCCAGTAGCGGAGCGCGTGCACTTAACCACTAAGCCACGGGGCCGGCCCACACTGTCTTGATTAATATAGCTTTGTAGTAAGCTTTGAAATTAGAAGATGTGAGTCCTCCAATTTTGTTCTTTATATGCCTTTTGAGTATTTTTCCATACTTGTAGATAAGGCAATGAGATTACTGAACTGATCAGAGAACCTCAAAATATAATAAAATAAAAGTTTATAAATTATATAAGGTATCTTCTTCCAGTCAAATGGAAATGCCCAGTTTCTAATGTCTTTTTCCAACTGCAATTTTCTGCACTATTGTTCTAATTCAATCAGTTTTGTTGCTGCTAAAACAAGTATTGTGAAATGATGATTGTGACAATAATTCTCCTGAATCTTCTAGTGTTTAGGTTATTTAAGGTTGTTTTTTTTTTTTTTTTGTCTTGTCTGTTTAGGTAGGTGGCGAGTTTTCAAACACTGTTATCTCTCAGATGAAGAAATTTGGAAGAATTGCTATATGTGGGGCCATCTCTACATATAACCGTACTGGCCCACTTCCCCCAGGTAATGAGCTGCTGCACATGGGCACGGATGTGGGAAGACTGGGCAAGGAGAAGATGCACAGATCTGGTTCAGGCCAGTGACTATCAAAATATTAAAAAGATTTCCTGATATTCTTGATGAAATAGTATTTATTAAAATAATGATACATAATTTTATATATTTGTGCTAAATCAGCTTATATTAGATTTTGATATAGAGAAATCACAGGATATGAAAATATGGAAGAGACACTTATAGCTATTAAAAGTTTTAGTTTTTTACCTATTTTCTGCAAAGTTGTAAAAGACAGCCATGATTTGATTTAGAAACAGAACACCTGGGTCTGGCTGGTAAAATATTAGGGTTCTTCAGGATATTCGGGATATTGCTGGAGGTGTGGGGGATGGGTAGAGGGTCATGATGTGGGTGAAGGGAAAACAGGCTGCCATTTCCTTCAGATAGTCGTGGGCAGTGCTTCCTAGAGCAGCAGGGCATCCTGGCCGCACCAAACTGACCAATTCCACTAAAAAGGAAAGGAGCATGCATTTCCCCTCCATTCCTTGACTGTCCTTGTTTTGTTTCTCCTGTGCCCTGCTGTTCCCTCCATCCCCTTCTTCTCCCCTCTCTTACGCTGAGACCACCCCTTCCCACCTCCACACCCACAGACACCCAAAAGCAGTATTAACCAGAGAACTATATTCATTCAATCCCAATCCTCTGAGAGATGTTGTACAGGCCTCTTAATTTACAGATGGGGAGACGAATGGCTGAGAGGACCAGAGACAAACCCAACCCTATTAGCGACAAACCCAAAACAATGACAGGTCTTCTGAACTCCTCATGCAGAGTACTTTTCTGCTACAATTCTGTGCTGTTGGTGAGATTGCAGAGTTACCTGTGGTCCAAAAAGAGGAGAAGGAAGAACAAAAAGGAATCTTCCAGATTATCAGCAGGATCTATGCAACTGTAAATAAATTGGTTATTCATTCTGTGATGGGCTGGAATCATAGAAATGAAACCTTACAGCCCTGCTAGTTAACAACCACAACTGCACTGAGATGGGTGGGCGAGGGCAGAAGGGGCCAAAGAAGGACAATTTGTAGATCTCCTCTTGACTATGAAAAATCAAAGACACTACCTTCTCCCAGAAGGAAACTCCAGGTGCACTTGGCAATCATGTTAGAACTTGTTTTCCCTATATTTTTCTAATTGATGCTAAGCTAGAATCATGGGACATCTTCTGCCTGCCAATTGAGCAAAGCTCCAAGAAGCATTTTCTTGACCACAGTCCAGTTAGATGTAGCCAAATATTTTGGCTATAGTAACTTGATCCAGTCTTTTTAGCAACTAGTCTTTAGAAGTTCAGCTGCTTAGCTAAGTCTCTGAGATGTCAGCTGGCCTTGTCCATCCCATTTAATCAGACTGGATTCTGCCCTGCCTCTGATCTCCAGAAATTCTAACATATTTCACTGTTAGAATAGCTCAGAGGCAAGTAATTATGTCCCCAACATTAATGCCACATTTGTATTTTGCTCTCAGTAAAGAAACCCACATTCCCATCAGAGTGGACAAACCCAGAAACAGTACTGCATCCTCTTCCAAGATGAGGAAATGAGGATTCCAATCCTTAGCCCAAAAAGCAAAAAGAAATATGGTTGGTGTGGGTTGTCTGAAGAAGCACTCTTTCTGGAAGACCAATCTAGCATTTGGATGTGTCACTCTCTTATGTCACTCATGTCTCCCTCATCTTGCCTCAGTCTCTTTTGGTTCAGGACCAAAAGAAGCCCTGTTTTTCTGACTGCTAAGGTTACTTTCTTCAAAGCAATGAGTGGGAACTTGAGGCTTGAGTGATGCCAGTTATCAAGGACACTCAGAATAGATTCTGCCAGTCACCTGGGCTCTTCTGGTCCTGATATTCCCTGGGGATCTTCACCTGACTTCTGGAGCTTGTAAGACTGTGCTCAGGTGTCATTCTCTCAGTTTCTGGTCACTTAGGATCCTTGGGAAAATTAACCAGGCAACCAGTACAGCCTGTCCTCTCTCACACAGAGGAGTACTACCTTCTTTACAGGCTGCAGGGTAGCTTGTGCTTTTGCTAGGCTGGTGATTCTCAAAATGTGGGCCCAGAGGATCAGCAGCATCACCATCTCCTGGGAACTTGTTACAAATACAAATTCTTGGGGGCCCACTCCATATCCACTATCAGAAATTGGGGGAGGGGCCCGGCAATCTCTTTTCACAAGCTCTCCACATGATTCTGATACACACTAAAGTATAAGACCCGTTGTTCAGGCTAACTCTTGATATCCTGATATGGCGAGGGAAGGGGCAGGTGTGGGAGTTGCTGAGCCTCTTGATCTGTATCCTCTCTTATTGGCTCTTAGGCCAGGGGTGGACACTAGTGGTTTTACATCTGCTTTGAGAACAGAACAGAAGGGAAATAAGCGAAAGAGGGATGCAGAAAAGTCAGGTTTAGGGGTCGGCCTGTGGCACAAGCGGTTGGGTACGCGTGCTCCGCTGCGGCGGCCCGGGGTTTGCCGGTTCGGATCCCAGGCATGCAGCATCGCACTGCTTGTCGGGCCATGCTGTGGCGGCATCCCATGTGGAGTGGAGGAAGATGGGCACGGATGTTGGCCCAGGGCCAGTCTTCCTCAGCAAAAAAAAAAATGAGGAGGATTGGCAGATGGTGGCACAGGGCTGATCTCCTCACAAAAATAAAAAAGAAAAGAAAAGTCAGGTTTATGCCATAGAGTGACTGCATTAAGCTATAAAGAAGAACATGCGAAGTACTGGGAACATTAGGGTATTCATCCTTGAGTAGCACAGAAACGTTTTCACATGTTATCTTCTGTTACCAACAGAACCTCTTTCTGTTCCCTAGAACTGTTTGGGAAGTTTTTGGTGGGCTTTGCTTCTGACTCGTGAGTGAGGAACATTCCCTGGCTGTCTGGTCTGTGCAAGGATTCTGAGTGTGTGTTCGTTTCCTATTGCTGCTGTAACAAATTGCCACCAACTTAGTGGCTTAAAACAACACAAATTTATTGTCTTACAGTTCTGGAGTTCAAACATCTACAATGGGTCAGCGGGGCTGTGTTCTTTCTGAAGGCTCAGGAGGAGAGTCTCTTTTCTTGCCTTTTCCAGCTTCTAGAAGCTGCCTACATTCCTTGGCTCCTGGCCCCTTCCTCCATCTTCAAAGCCAGCAGTATAGGATCTTCAAATCTCTCTCTCTGATCTCTGCTTCCATCATCATATACTTTTTCATGCCTCTGACTTTTCTGCATCCCTCTTTCCCTTACAAGGACCTTTGTGATTATATTGGGCCCACCTGTATAATACAGAATACTCTCTCCATCTAAAGGTTCTTAACTTAATCCTATCTGCAAAGTCTCTTTTGCCATGTAAGGCAACATGTGCATAGGTTCTGGGAATTAGGACATGGACATCTTTGGGGGCCATTATTCTGCCTGCCGCAGAGTGCATGTTGATTTGTGGGCAGCCCCATGGGTCAGAAAAGAGGAGGACACGGAAGGGGAAGCACTAGGAGGGCAGTGACGTGACTCGTACTGCTCGTGTTTCCACCACGGCCACCACCCTGGACCCTGTCACCCAAATGTGCCCTCCTTTTCACAGGCCCAGCCCCAGAGAATATTATCTACCAGCAGCTCCGCATGGAAGGGCTCCTCGTCTATGCCTGGCAAGGAGAAGTCCGCCAGAAGGCTCTGAAAGACTTGCTGAAATGGGTCTTGGAGGTAAGGGGCTCCAGAGCCACTCCCTGCAATTGTGCACGAGGGAAAAATCTTCCCTTTTGATGCTGTCGACTTCATTTCCACTGCAAGTACAGGGCCATCTCGCTGCTCCCCGTTATAAGAAAATCCCTGGAAGAGTCTACACTCACTGTCTGCAGTTCCTCTCTTTCCGTTCTTCCTTAAGCCCACATATCAGGCTTTTGTACTCTTGCCATTCCACCAACATCGCTTTTGTCAAGGTCACCGATGTCCCTGCCATTGTGGACTCCAGTGGTCAGTTCTTAGCTTCACTTGGCTGTGGGGGCACTCCACAGAGGTGATTGCTGTCTCCTTGGTACACTTTGGGTTTTCTCACTGATTGGTCCTCCTCAGTCTCCTCTGCCAGCTTCTTTTCTTCTCTCCAAATTAATAATAGAGTGTCCCAAGGCACAGTCACTGGGCCTCTTTTCTTCTCTATCCACACTCTATCTATCCTTTAGTTAGCCCATCCAGGCTCTTGGCTTTATATGTCATCAGTATGCTGACAGCTCCTAAATGTCTGTCTCCAGCCCGGACCTCTGCGCTGAGCTCTAGACTGCTCAACAGCTGCAGTTGGAGGTGTAACACACATCTCCAACTTAGCATGTCAAAAACTAAATATGTCTCCATCTTTCCTGCCAAACCGGCTCCATATTACAGACCTCACCATCTCAGTTATGGCAACTACCCTTCTAGTTGCTCAATCCAAAAACCTTGACATCATCTTTGATTCCTTTCTTTCTCTCATACCCGTGTCTCATCTGTCAGGAAGTTCTGGTGGCTCAACCTTCAAAATACGTATGGAATCTGTCCACTTCTCCCACCTCCACTGCTACCACTCTGCTCTGGGCCACCGTCTCGTCTAGCTTGGATGTTGTGGTGGCCTCTCTCTGGCCTCCCACCTTTGCGCCTCTGCAGACAATTCCCAACACAGTAGCCAGGGTGATCTTTTAAAGCATAAATCAGACCTTGTCATTCTTATGCTCAAAACCCTGCAAAGCTCCCCATTTCACTTAGAATAGATCCAAAGTGCTTACAGTAACCTACAAGGCTGTGCATGTTCTGGCGCCCATTACCTCTCTAATTTCATTTCTTAGTGTCACCCCCTTTCTCACGCTGCCCAGTCTCTCCTCCAGCCCTTCCACTCCTCTGTAGCTGCTTGCTTAATTCTCTCACCTCCTTCAATCTTTGCTAAAAAGTGCCTTCTGAATGAGGCAACTTTTTAAATGACCCTTTCTAAAATTGCAACACCCTTTCATTCTTTATTCTCATCTTACTTTTATCCATAGCAATTATCATCTTTTAACATAATATGTACTATAATTCACTTATTATATTTATTACCCATCTCCCTCCCATGAGAACGTAACCTCCATGAGGGCAGCCACGTTCACACATTTTGTTTTCTGACGTATCCCCAGCACCCAGAATAGTGTCTGAATCAGTGTGGGCACTAGATGAATATTGTTGAATGAATGTTAGAGGGGCATATAGATTTGTGCCCTGACTCTTTCAGGTCCTTACAGCCATGCCTTTAGATCCAGAGGAAGAAGCCACTCCCTTTCTCTTGTGCTGTGATCATTTTCCCACCTCACACCACGTAGAGTTTTAGTCAACAGAACTCTGAATAACCAAGGTGCATTATTTTAGTTTCAGAGGGGAAAAGTGGTATTACACTTCCTAATCCCTGGCTTTATGATCATTTCCCAATTCAAAGAAATAGATTGCTCCTCTGGCAGCCACTGGAGCCTGGTGTCTTTCTCAGTCTAACACTTGGAGGGCTGGGCTGGGCTCTTTCCAGGGAGCTGGAAGAACTGAATGATTTTTAAGTTCCCAGTGTGTAGCCTCTTTGTCCCTGTTGGTGAAATCGAATCTAGACCCTCCACGACCACAGCTAACAAGAAACCACTGTGGTGGTGTGCCTTATGTTTCCTTCTAACAAAGTGAACCTAATTATAGTTTTAAGTAACTAGTGAGTCGGCCTAATTTCTGTCTCATCTGCTTATTTTTTTCTCATCCCTCCTTTTTTTAAATACTTTTTATTTTAGAATAGTTTTAGATTTACAGAAAAATTAGAGTGAAGAGAATTCCCATATACCCTGTGTTCTATACCCTAATTTCCCATATTATTAACATTTTATATTAGTATTCATCCTCTGCTTTTAATGTTTAAACTGTATTATAGCTTTCGACCCTTTCTTTGCCTCTTCAAGAGCAGGAGGAATGAGCTGGGCTTTCCAGTCAAAGGTTCAAATCCCAGCTTCCCTCCTTACTAGTTGAGTGACCTTAAGCAAATAGTCCCTCCATAGATCCAAAAAGATGCCAAACCATCACTGGGCTACGTTAGGAAAAAATGGTATCAGGTAACTCAGGTCTCCACATAAGACCCCTTAAAAAAAACTTGAAAATGTGAATTAGTTCCACTTAGCAGACTGTGCCTTGTATTAGAAAAAGAAATGAAAAACCTTCCTCACTAAATGAGCCCTTCCCTCCCATACTCTTAAATGAACATGAAACACGTGTTGAAAGAGTCTTGGCTTGAAGGGAAGACAAATTATTAGACTGTGATGGTATCTACCTTTCCTGAACAGACTCTGCCTCTTCAGCCGTCAAAGGGAGGTAACAATGCTACCTCATTGGGCTACTGGGAGGAATAAAACAGATAATACCCTGGAAGGGTACCCTTTTCTCCATCGAGTTCCATCTTTTCTGAGATCACCACATTGTTAACCTTTTCCATAGAGTTTACTTAGATTGCTTAATCACTTTCCCTTGTGACATTCCTCCTATTGTTTTACTGTGATCTGACACCTATTATTAATAGTTTTTTTAAAATTAATTAATTTATTTATTTTCCCCCCAAAGCCCCAGTAGATAGTTGTATGTCGCAGCTGCACATCCTTCTAGTTGCTGTGTGTGGGACGCGGCCTCAGCATGGCTGGAGAAGCAGCGCGTCGGTGCGCGCCCGGGATCCGAACCCGGGCCGCCAGCAGCGGAGCGCACGCACTTAACCACTAAGCCACGGGCCGGCCCTGACACTTATTATTAAATCCTTGTTGTGTGTACTTTGTAATCTGTTACATACACTGTGTATGTGGATGGTGCCCCGAAAATGACTATAACTTCATGGAGGACAGGGCTTCCATCTTATAGTTCCAAGTGTCCCATGATGTACCTGATAAATTTGTTGCTAGAATGAGAAGAGTGTATCATTCAGAATAGGAAATTAATCTATTATATATGTTGTTGTTTTAATACAGGGTAAAATCCAGTACCATGAACACATCACTGAAGGATTTGAAAACATGCCAGCTGCATTTATGGGACTGCTGAAAGGAGAAAATTTGGGGAAAGCAATAGTGAAAGCATGAAAAAAATGGCACATGGAATCTTGAGATCATTTGGATGATTAATTTCTTTTTAACCATTTTGTAAAAATGTATACTGCCTTCAGTATCTAAGAAATAGTAATTGTAATGAGTTTGATCTACCTAATAAAATACATTTAAGTGATATGTAATTAGCAACAGAGAATGAAAATTTCATTGTGAACAACAGCCAGTCACCTCACTGCCTCCTACAGCTCCTTCTGGGTTAAAATAATGGCTTTGGGGTCCAAAAGTTTACTGCCTCAGTGACCTTGGATTTCTAATTTTTCATCTGTAAACTGAAGATAGTAATATCGGCTTTATATACATATTATACATTTATTTAAAACAGCAGCATAATGCCTGGCATATATTAGATATTCAGTAAGTGTGAGCCACTTCCCTGCAGAAATCGGTGAATTTGAAGTCATAAGATGACCACCCCTATTGCTTATGATTACATGAGAAGAAATAATATTCCTAATGTACAGGGGTCTCAGGGCAGCACATGCTGGGCCTCTGCAGGGGAGGCTAATAACATGACACACCAAGAAAGGTATCTACCGTTCACAACAGCTACAAAAAAGATAACACATGGGAATATTTATAAGTCTACAAAAATGTGCAAGGTTTATATGAAGAAAGCTTTCAAACATTACTGAGGAACACCAAAGAATACTTGAACGATGGAAAGGTACCATGCTCTTGGTCAGGAAGATCCAGCATCATAGAGATGCCAATTCTGTTGATCACTTCTGCCATCAAACGCAGGAGTTAAGTTGCTATACAATGAAAAAATGGGGGGCTTAGCGATTAAGTGCACGTGCTCCGCTGCTGGCGGCCCGGGTTCAGATCCCGGGCGCGCACCCACGCACCGCTTCTCCGGCCATGCTGAGGCTGCGTCCCACATACAGCAACTAGGAGGATGTGCAACTATGACGTACAACTATCCACTGGGGCTTTGGGGGAAAAATATAAATAAAGAAAAATTATAAAAAAAAGAAAAATGGGGGGCCGGCCTGGTGGCGTAGCGGTTAAGTGCGCACACTCTGCTGTGGGGGCCTGAGGTTCGGATCCCGGGCGCGGACCCATGCACCACTTGTCAAGCCATGCTGTGGCGGCGTCCCATATAAAGTAGAGGAAGATGGGCACGGATGTTAGCCCAGGGCTGGTCTTCCTCAGCAAAAAGAGGAGTATTGGCAACAGACGTTAGCTCAGGGCTAGTCTTCCTCACACACAAAAAAGAAAAAATGGGGGAAAAGTGTGTGTGTGTATAAAACCTCTGGAAAGATGTAATACACTGCTGATAATATGGTTTGTCTCCAGGGAAGAGAACTGAGGAGTGCGTGAAGCACAGGGATAAGAGAAAAACTTTACACTGTATAACCTTCTGTACTTTATGAATTCTGAATCTTAGGAATAAATTATTTATCCACTATTACGAATACAATTAAAAAAAAAAAATCCCTGCCCTCTGTGTCCCCTTCCCACATGGGGGAAATAAAACATGTGTGAGCTAATTCAAAAAGATATATGCACACCTATGTTCATTGCAGCATTACTCACAATAGCCAAGACTTAGAAGCAACCTAAGTGCCCATCGGGGATGAATGGATAAAGAGCATGTGGTGTATATAAACAATGGAATACTACTTAACCATAAAAAAAAAAGAAAATCTTGCCATTTGTGACAACATTGATGGTCCTTGAAGGTATTATGCTAAACGAAATGTCAGACAGAGAAAGACAAATACTGTATGACTTCACTTATAAATGTGGAAGATATGGGCCGGCCCCGTGGCTTGGTGGTTGAGTGAGCGCGCTCCACTGCTGGCGACCCGGGTTCAGATCCCAGGCTTGCACCGACGCGCTGCTTCTCTGGCCATGCTGAGGCCGCGCCCCACATACAGCAACTAGAAGGATGTGCAGCTGTGACACACAACTATCTACTGGGGCTTTGGGGGGAAAAATAAATAAATAAAATCTTTAAAAAAAAAAGAAAATGTGGAAGATAAACAAGCACATACATATGGAGAACAGATTGGTGGATACCACAGAGGAAGGGGGTGCAGGGGAGGGTGAAAGGGTAAAGGGGCACATATGTATGGTGAGGGATGGAAACTAGACTTTTGGCGGTGAACATGATGCAGTCTATACAGAAGTTGAAATATAATGATGTACACCTAAAATTTATATATTATAAACCAATGTTACCTCAATAAAAAATAATAATAATTAAAAAATGTTTGAGATACTCAGGACAAGTAGGGGCACCCCTAAGACTGAGCATGCCCTGGTGTTTTTAACTCTCAAACTTGTCCACATTGAGCCCCCAGCAATTCATCAAAACAGTTTTCCCACCCTGGCTGGTTCCCATGGAGGTTTCTGCTCTTGGGCTCTTACTCCACTAACCTGTGATTTCTCTCTGTCTGCCTGGCTGACTCCAACTCTGGGGGCAGCAGTTTGTCTTGTGAACTCAGCTCTCTACTAGATCTAAAAAGAGTTGTTGATTTTTCAGTTCAATTTTTTTCTTGTTGTTAGGAGAGAGTGACAACTTCCAAACACAACACATGCCTGACCAGAAACCAGAAGTCAAGAGCATATATTTTTAGTTTTTATAATATTCATCTTTTTTCTTTGATGGTTGGTGCTTTTAGTGTCTCACCCAAGAAGTCTTAAATATACTTCTAGCTTTTATGTTAGATCTGTGAAGAAGCAGGGGGTAGGGGATTGAGACTGACTGCAAAGGGGCAAGAGAGAATTTGCTGGCGTGATTTCAATGTTCTGTTGAACTCTGAAATAACATAAGGGTAGACATTTGTCAAAACTCATAAAATGGTACATGTAAATGTGTGCACCTTATTGTATACAAATTATGCCTCAATAAATTTAATGTAAAAAAAGAGGAAGAAAATGTCTAGCACTAAATGTAGGCACAAGACAAGAGCCTGTCTGCTGCCAATCCGCTGTGGACTCCCGGCTCACTCGTGAGGAGAAAGAGGTGCAACAACAAACAGCACAGCCCGGCCAAAGTCTGTAAGATCCACAACCGCAGGGCACACACCTGCTGGGGCAGCCTCCCAAGTGGCATCGAGGTATTTTCTCAACTTAAGAGGAGACAGGAGGCACACAGATCTTCACGCTTCCTCCACGCCCATCTACATCTCTTTCTGGAATTTACTCCAGTCCCAATACTAAGATAGGTATCCGTCCCTATCCAAGTTACAAAGCAGTTTCTCCTACACCATTTATGGAACAATCACTCTTTCCCTCATTGATTTGCAATATATCTTTAATATGTGTTCTATGCAGGGCCACCTGGTTCCACATCTAGACTCACCCATTCAACTGGTCCTTGTGTTTCGTGATTTTGCCACTAATGTGAATGGGACTTTTTTCCCTCACAGTTTTGATTGGTTATTGCTGGAGTTTTGAAAAGCTTTTAAGTGCATCTCACTATCCATCTATGTACAATTAATTTATGCATTTTGGAATAAAATATTAAAGAAAACAGTGCTCTTTTAATACAGTATTTCAGATTAATTCATTTTAAATACCTGCCAGTGTTTTAGCCTGATGCTGACAGCACTGTCCAGAACTGCTGCAGGGTTCAACTGGACTTGATATCATACAACTCATTGAATCAAAAAAAATATGATTTTTGCCAGCATGTGATACTCTACAATTCAGGCATTCTGAGTGTATGTTCTGTGAACTTGTGTGTTTCCCAAGCATATAATTTTCTTCAGTGAAATCTCGGTAGTAAAGTGACAGTCAACATCTCATAGACATTCCCAGATGACGAACGAGGCAGGATATCATCACTGACAGCATATTATCAGCCCAAATGAAAAGTTAAACAAGATCTATAGAGCTTCTAATTTTAAGGTAGTTAAGAATTCTGCCTTCTTTTCTTCTGGAAAATCATCCAAAACAACACAGAACATAAAAGAAACAAAACTACAAACTCCATTTTAAGAAAAATATAGAGGAACCAGTAGCATCGTTGTTAACAAAAAAGACAGACAATAACAAGTGACAGCAAAGACGTGCAACACTGGTTTTACCAATTTACTCATACGTTGCTGGTGGGAACATGGTTGGGCTGCTTTGAAGAAGAGTTTGGCACTTCCCCAATATGTTAAAACACAGTCACCATATGAACCAACAATTTCACTCCTAGGTATATATCCAAGAGAACTGAAAACCTATATCCACACAAAAACTTGTACACAAATGTTCATAGCACATTATTCATAACAGCCAAAAGAAGAAACCACCCAAATGTCTATCAAATGATCAAAGGATAGGGGTCAGCCCGTTGGCGCAGCGGTTAAGTGCACATGCTCCTCTTTGGCAGCCCAGGGTCCGCAGGTTCGGATCCCGGGCATGCACCAATGCACCACTTGTCAAGCCATGCTATGGCAGCATCCCATATAAAGCAGAGGAAGATGTGCACGGATGTTAGCCCAGGGCCAATCTTCCTCAGAAAAAAGAGGAGGATTGGCATTGGATGTTAGCTCAGGGGTAATCTTCCTCACCAAAAAAAAAAAAAAGATGAATGGATAAAATGTGGTCTATCCATACAATGGAATATTATTTAGCCATAAAAAGGAATGATGTACTGATATATGCTACAACATGAATAGATTTTCAACACATTATGCAAAGTGAAAGAAGCCAGGCCAAAAAGGCCACACATTGTATGATTCCATTTATATGAAATGTCCAGAAAAGTAGATTAGTGGCTGTCAGGGAATGGGGGCAGGAAGGAGTAGGAAGTGATGGCTAATAGGTATGTAATTTATTTTGGGGGTAACAGAAGTATTCTTGAATTATATAGTGGTGATGGTTGCACAACTTTATGACGATACTAAAAACCACTGAATTGTACACTTTAAAGAGGTGAATTTTTGCAGCATTATTCACAATAGCCAAGGGATTTTCACCCCACCTAAGCAATGAACAGACGAATGTAGAAAATGTGGTGTATATATACACAATGTAATATTATTCTGACTTAAAAACGAAGGAAATGCTGTCATTTGCAACAAAATGGATGAACCTGGAGAGCATTATGCTAAGTGAAATAAGCCAGACAGAGAAGGACAAATACTGCATGGTATCACTTTTATATGGAATCTAGGGAGAGAAAAAAAAAGTCAAACTCATAAAAACAGTAAAAATGTGGTTGCCAGGGCCTGAGGGTAGGGGAAATAGGGAGAGGTTGCTAAAAGGGTACAACTTTCAGTTATAAGATGAAGAAAGTATGAGGATCTAATATATAACACGGTGACTACAGTTGATAACACTGTATTACATACAAGAACCTTTCCAAGAGAGTAAAACTTAAATGCTCTCCAAAAAAAACACAGAAAGGTAAATACCTGAGGTGATGGATGTGTTAGTTAACTCAGTGGGGGGAATCCTTTTACAGTGTATATCAAATCATCCTGCTGTATGCTTTAAATATCTTACAATGTTATTTGTCAGTTATATCTCAATAAAGATGGAAAAAAAGAGGTGAATTTTATGATACGTCAATTCTCTCTCAACAAGGCTGTTATAAAAAACTGAGACACATGTAACGCCAAATAATAATATATGAAGACACAGATTGTTCAGAGGAACTTTTATTGACTCAGCACAGGAGAAAAAGGCACCACTGCCTTCTGAAAGGGTACTCTTGAAAGCTGGAAAGATTTAGGAGGTGGAGGCCGCAGGTACTCTGGAAGTGGGAAGGAAACCAGGGGATAGAGCGAGAGCGCGTGCTTGAAAAATGTGCCTAGAGAGCAGTTCAAGCCCAAGCAGCCACTCCTAGCTTGCGTGGTCAGGTCATCATCCACCCCTGCATCACCTCCACAGAAAACTGACCTGCAATCTTTTACCAAATAGAACTTGAGAGGCTTTTAACCTGGGTACCCTGGCCCTGGAGAAGGGTGGAAATGAGGTGTCAGGCTGAAAACAGATTAAGTGGAAGTCTTCATAAAGGAGATGAAATCCAATGCCCACCCCACCATGCTTCTTTCTCCTGCTTACTCCACATTAGCCAGGCCTACAGCCCCTCGCATGTTAGATCCGTCTCTGGAAAAGCTATAGCTCCTTCTGGAGAAACTGCACTGCTCCAAGAATGACTGCTAGACACTGACATTTAGGGTCCCAAAGGCAAAACCTAAGTGAGAACCCAATCACCCTTCCATGAAGCCCACAAATTGACCTGCTGCTCCCACATACTCAAGCGTCTTAACTGAGATCCTGGACTTGGAGCTGGAAACACTAACCAAATCAGACTTTGGATTGTCTCCCTTGGGGAAAGAATGTACTACATGGGGCAAGAACGAAAGGGTGTAGCAATCAGAAGAGACTGGGGCAGAAGCGATCTATGTACTCACAATGAGGGAAAACTATTCCCAGCATCCCATGCAGTTAAGTTAGGTTGATGTGACTGATTTCTGGCCAATGGAAGAGAGCAGAAGTGATTTATAAACCAGAGGTTCCCAAACTCTTGGTTACAGCATCCTGACTTAGTACCACAATCATTTTTTCACAGTGCCCCTAGGCCAAAAGAAACACTCAGCAGCTCCATTTGCTAAATCGGTCCAAACAACATAATAGTAGTGGTTGGTGCCACATTCACTAGTTATAGCTGTTTCCTTAAAATTTTAAATATCCTGGGAAGCCCCTGTGAGTTCTCCACAGTGCCCTGGGACACCCTGGCAGCCAGTTGGGATCCATGGTTCTACACTGTTTCCAGGCCAGTGCTTAAAAACATTATATATACTCCAGTTCTTGCTTTCCCTTCCTCTGGGACCTTGGAGGCCATATGTTCCAGATGGCAAAGCTACAAAACACTGGAAGCCTGCCTGGGAAAAACTTTTATTGAGTTAAGCCACTTTGATATGTTGGATTCTCTGTAGCTAACATTGCTACTCCAACTCTGTACTGTCCAATATGGTAGCCACTTAAGGCTACTGAGAACTGGAAATATGGATGGATAGTGCCACATTTCAGGATTTAAAAAACCAAAGCAGAGTAAATATTTTTCCATAAAACACAACTTTATTATTTTGGTAGAACTACAATTCACTTTAACTGTTGCATTGCATAGGACAGCACTGTCATAGTGTAATGCTTGTACAGGAACGTGCATTATTTCTAGTATTACATATAAATACTTCAATCTAGTCAGTATCAGCAGATTGATTCAGCTCAGATGGTTTTTTTCTATGCACTGAAATAACATCACAATGTGTTTACTTGGATATTCTATGTAGATAGCACAAGTTCAAGTATACCTATGCAGACAGCACAAGTTACAGTGATACCTATGTAAATCATAATCATAAACTGACATACTTACTAATTTAATCATAATTAAATTATCTTCTAGGTTAAAAAAATGGAAAAATATTTAAATTTTAAACAAAGGCATATTACTGAGGCAGAATTCAGTGCAATACAGAAGCTAGTACTATGACTAGTAGAGTAAAGAAAAAGAGTAGAAGAGAGTATACTACGGCACATTCAATGAGAGGCAACTGCAACTTACTGCAGGCACAACAAAATGAAAAAGCTGTTGTATACAAAAGTGTTAAATACAGTAGACAATATTTAAGACAATAGTTAATATTTATGTCATTTTTCAGCAACGATCTAGTGAGTATGATAAGTATTCTCCTCATAGTCAAAAAAAGAACCCATGAAATTAATCATATGGAATGAAAATTAAATTTCTGTCAAAAAAATTTAAATAGTTTTTAACAAGATTTTGAGCTTGGAAACTTGCTCAGCTATAAGACAGTTTGAATTCTTGTGTACACACACAAAAAGAATCTTAGATGGAGAGATGATAAAAAGAAATCATTTTAGTTACGGTAATTCAGTTAGAAAATTATGAGGAAGACTTAAAAAGACATTTACAAAAATTGAAAATTTCAATTAACCCTCTAAGCAATTTTGCTTACAGAATACAAGAAGTTTCTAACATTATCAAAGATCAACTGATTCAAAATTTGAAAAATTTCAAGTATTTATCTTTAGCTTTAGATGAATTGTATAAGACATTGTCCAATGAAAACTTTGGGTATATTCTGTGTCAAAGAACAAAAATTTACAAGGAAACACCAATTCATTGCCTAAAAACTCAAATTCATGACAGATATTCTTGACAATTTTCCATTTGTCAAAGATTTTCAGCTAGAGATAGAAAAAAGTTTCTATCATAAGGATGAGACTCCAGCTATGTTAAGTCAAAAGACCAGATGTACTAGAATTTTAAAGCGAATGACGTTTCCCTCATTGCTTTGTTCCATTGTATGACAAACATTGAAAACATGTGTGTTCAGTTTTCTGAAGTAGACTCCAAGAAGAGAGTCATGGACACAGATGTTAAAATTCTTAAGCACATATGTGCAAATTTGATAAAATCATCATACCAGTTGTGGAACTGCTGAAGATAATGTTTTTAATGATCTTGTCTTCTTTACCAATGTTTCTTGGTTGAGTTATAAGAGAATTTTACAAAGATCTCCTGTACTAGGAATTCTAATTCAAGATTTTCTTGAAACAAAAGGAATGTTTACCAAACATTCAATAATCAAAGACGAAAAGTGGCAGTGTGATTCATGTCGCTCTCTAGTATCACACTACATGTGAACGAGCTAAATTTGGAGCTCCTTAGAATGGGAAAAATGTGTGACCTACTTAGGTGAAAGACTTTAGTTCAATTCTGATGAAATTGAAACATTTCCTCATATAAATAAAAAATGACTTAATACACTTTTCCAATATCAGTCAACATGGAAATTCTAAATGTAAACAATAGATTTGTGTACATTGGCTGCAAAATACAAGAAAAATGTGAAGAACAGTTTGTAGATATTGATAAATTTACTTTTGTTTCCATTTATGCAATACCTCACTGAATTTGATGTTAAAAATACTGAATTGACATAAGAGTGAATTTACATCAACACATACAGTTTTGAAACTATATTTTTGCTTCAAAATCAAATCAATTCTTCAAATAAAAAGATGAACAATTTTGTCAATGCTGATGCAAATATAAAAGGAAAATAATTTTTTGATACTTGATCCAATTACTAGAAAACTGTTAAGTAGATTTAGAACAACAAAGTCTGTTTGGAAGAACTTTCTGAATCTACTTTTCAACTCTGTTTTATAAATCTAAACACAGATTAAGTATTTCTAATGAAAATTTAGTGTATAAATTAAGATGTGCTGCAACTGTGTAAAATACACAATGGGTTTTGAAGGCAGTGCAAAGAAACAATATAAAAGGTCTCACCAATAATTTTTTATACTGAATATATGTTGAAATAATATTATGGATATTTTGGGTGATATAAAATACATTATTCACCTGCTTTCTTTTACTTTTTCAAAGTAGCAACTAGAAAATTTGCAATTACATACAGGCCCACATTATATTCCTATTGGACAGTGCTGCAGTAAATGAAACACCTTCCAATCAGCTTCTTAGAGCCCTCTTCTTAAATGTGAATAGACAAAGATCCCAGAAGTTGGAGGAAAGCCTCCAGTGTGAAAAAGAGAAAACAGATAAAAACAACTCAGAGGAGAGAGAGAGAATGCAGAGAAAGAATAACACTGAATGACAATATATTAGCATCCTCACAAAAAAAACTATTTCACTCATGAAACAAAAATAGATTATAAATCAAAAAGGAACAATCAGAGAATCAGAAAATGCACGTGGGAATATAAGTTTGACAACAGAAATAAAACATTCAAAACACTTAGTAGTAGAGTTGGAAGATAGAAATCTTCCAGAAAGCAAGATAAAAATCAAAGACAGGGACGAAGTGACGTCAGGGAAGGTGGGAGTAGGAAGCACCAGGAATCCATCTCTCTACCTAAACAATTGTACTGGTGGGAAGCAACTCAAGTGATTTTGGAATATAGGAGTCTATCTTAAAACTTGTAGTTTCCAGGGGCAACCCTGACTGGTAAACTGCAATTCATATTGGTGGATTCTAGCCTTTAGCATGGCAGCAGCTACCCATCCCACTGGCCAGTCTCATAGCAGGCAGCTGTGGCGATGGAACCTACATTTCTAGTTTGGCTTGCTGGAGCTAGGGAGGGCAATGAAGACCTTTTCCCCCAAACACTGGGGTTCTGGGTTCAAACTGTGGATGGCTTCTTCTGATGACAGAGGAAGAGCACAGAGGCAACCTGCCCTTCTTCCAACCCCTACTGCCTCAAAGTGGCTTCCAGAGTATCTAAAGGGACATTACTTTGCTTTTTTTTGGACATTGAAAGAAAAATAGCATATATGGGAGAATACAAAGCCACTGTCTCTGCCCAGGGAAAGACAGGCTTGGAAAAGACCTGAGAAAAGTTTAAGCATTCAACACAGACTGATTCCCAGCACAGAGAGACTCTAAAACAATCAAAACAAAAACAAACTCTGGGAAGACGGAGAATCTGATTTCCAGAGCTACCACACTATAAGATTCAAAAGTCTAGTTTTCAACAAGAATGAAAAATCACAAGGCATGCAAAGAAACAGAAACTATGGCCCCTTCAAAGAAATAAAATAAACCAACAGAAAATGTACATGAGGAAGCCCAGAAGTCAGACTTCTTAGACAAAGACCTTAAAACCATTGTCTTAGAGATGGTCAAAGAGCTAACAGTAAGGTTCATGATAGTGTTGGCAGATCAAGAGAGAAAATGAAGATTCTTCACGGCAGAAAAAAACGGGGAATGCGTATCCATTAATTGTTACTTCAGAGGGGAATGCTCTCCTTGGTCCCATTTTATGAAAAGACTATAAACCCCATCTTGAATATCAATGGAGAAAACCCCCTGAAGAGCTACACATAGATTTAGCAAATCTTGTAGATTATCAGAACCCCTCTATCGAGAGAGACACCTAAGGACTCCAACCTGGAAGAATCTCTCAACCTTAGAACCCGTAAGAAAGAGTCCAGTAGAGAGATCTCTCACCAATGTTTTCAGGGTGGAAAATATTCTGCTAGCAAGATGCAACTTACTGAGCACCAGAAGATTCAGTCGGGAGAAATACCTCACAAGTGCCCTGGCTTTGGGAAAAGCTTCCTTAGGTAAGACCTTTATAGACATCAACGTTCCACACAAGGGAGAGACTGTACAAATTTGCTACACTCTATATAAACAATAATTTGACAATGTTTTAAGAATCTTAAAACATTCCTCCCCTTTGATCAAGCAGTTCCACATCTGAGAAACCATTCTGAGGAAAACACAAAACAGCAACAACAAAAATAAAAGTCTCCGTCAATACACACACACACACACACAGACACACACACACGCGCACACATGGAACCTCCACTGGTTCCCATTGCTCTGATAATAAAGCACCAACTCCTCAAAAGGGCTGGAAAGGTCTTTATAATGCAGGCCCTGCATTGCAGCAACAAGCAGTGCAACTGACTCCCACCTCCACTTAAGTCTCAGAATCCCTTTCCAGTGTGCTCCCATGGTGCTATGTTTATATCTCTTTTTCAGCATTTGACACAGTTCATTTTAGCTGTTAGCTGCAATCATACTATGACCTGCATCCTCACCCACCCCTCCAATACACACACAACAGTCTTACACATGACTGGATTTTTCTAGGGTACAGAACATTTACTATTCATCTCCTCATCTCTTAAAGTGCCCTGTACATACTAAGTGTTAATAAGTGTTTGTAGCATTGAATTAAGAAAGATGTGAGACAGTTCTTAGAAACTAGGAACACAGAACATTACACAGATATGCCTAGCTATACTTCTGCGCATTTTCAAAAGATAATGGAAAAAAACAGTGAAAAATGGATAAGGAAATCTGATTTAAAAGAGAGTCGGGAAGCCATGAAGGGAGAGCTCACACACAGGCACCACTGGTTGCAGCCGGCATAACCAGCTGGAAGAAGGAAGATTCCCTCACCCAACAACAATGCACTAACCACCACTTGCAGCCAATGAGAAACCACCACAACCGTGAACTCTCGTTCTCCTCCGATGAACTTTTGTTCAAAATTACCCTCCCCGGGGCCGGCCCCGTGGCATAGTGGTTAAGTCCAACACACTGCTTCGGCAGCCCAGGTTCACGGGTTCAGATCCCCGGCACAGACCTACACCACTTGTCAAGCCATGCTGTGGAGATGACTCACATACAAAATAGAGGAAGACTGGCACAGACGTTAGCTCAGGGCTGATCTTCCTCAAGCAAAAAAAAAAAAACAGAAAAACTTGCAAATGATGTTAGCTCAGAGCAAATCTTCCTCACCAAACAAACAAACAAACAAAACTACCCTCTCCGATTTGCTCCTAACGAAAGCTGGCCTCCCCTTTGCCTCTTCGGACTTGCCTATGGTTCACCATAGTACACTCATCCCAAATTGCAAATCATCCTCTATTCCCAAACTCCTTTTTGCTTAAATAAAATTGCCCTTTGCTCTGTTTAAGGTTGACAGTACCTACTTCATTCAGTGTTATAAAGATTAAATGAAATACATTTATGTAGGCCCTACACGTAACAAGTTTTCAATAAATACCAGCATATTAAAAAAAGCTCAAGGAAGACAGGGGCAATGACAGGAAAATGATGTATGAACAAAAGGAAAATATCAATAAAGAGACAAAAGTCATATAAAAAGGAGCCAAAAAGAAATTCTGGAGCTCAAAGTACAATAACTGAAATGAAAAATACACTGAAGGGGCTCAAAAGCAGTTTGTGCAAGCAGAAGAATCAGCAAAACTGAAAACAGGACAACTGAAATTACCCAGTTTGAGGAACAGAAAGAAAAAAATGAAGAAAAATGAACAGAGCTGAAGGGATCTGCGGGGGGTCGTTGAGGCGACCAACATACATGCTGTGGAAATCCAGGAAGGAAAAGAGGAAGAAAGAATATTTGAAGAAATAATGGCTCAAAATTTCCCAAATTTGATGCAAGACACAACTACAAATCCAAGAAGCTCACAAAACTCCAAACAGAATAAACACAAAGATACACACACCAAAACAAATTATAATGAAATTGTCAAAATCCAAAGACAAAGAATCTTGAAAGCAGCAAGAGAGAAATGACTCATCATATGAAAGAGCTCTTCAATGAGACTATCTGCCGATTTCTCCTCAGAAACCCTGGAGGCCAGAAGGCTGTGGGTTGATAAATTCAAAGAGCAAACAGAAAAAGACTGTCAATTGAGAATTCTACATCCAGCAAATTTGTCCTTCAAAAAATGAGGAAGAATTTACTCAAGTAGGAATAGAAAGAAATTATTTCAACATAATAAAAGTCATATATTAAAAGACCACAGCTCGGGGGCTGGCCCATGGCTTAGCGGTTAAGTGCGCACACTCCGCTGCTGGCGGCCTGGGTGCGGATCCCGGGCGCGCACCGACGCACCGCTTCTCCGGCCATGCTGAGGCCGCGTCCCACATACCGCAACTAGAAGGATGTGCAGCTATGACATACAACTATCTACTGGGGCTTTGGGGGGAAAGAAAATAAATAAATAAAATCTTTAAAAAATAATAAAATAAAATAAAAACAATAAAAGACCACAGCTCACATCATACTCAATGGTGAAAAACTGAAACCTTCTCTAATATCAGAACAAGGCAAGGAAGCCCACTCTAGCCACTTCTATTCAACATAGGACTAGCCAGAGCAATCAGCAAGATAAAGAATAAAAGGCATTCAAATTAGAAAGAAAAGAATACTATCTTTTCGCAGATGATACACTTTTACATGCAGGAAACCCTCAAGATTCCACAAAAAAAACCTGTTAGAACTAATAAGCAAATACAGCAGTTACAGAATATAAAAACAAAATTCAAAAATCAGTTTCATTTCTATACACTAACAGCAAACAATCCAAAAAGGAAATTAAGAAAACAATTCCATTTACAATGTCAATCAAAAAAAATAAAATACAGGGCCAGCCCGGTGGCGGAAGCGGTTAAGTGCGTGTGCTCCACTGTGGTGGCCCGGGGTTCACCGGTTCGGATCCCGGGCGTGCACCGACGCACCACTTGTCAAGCCATGCTGTGGCGGTGTCCCATACAGAGTGGAGGAGGATGGGCATGGATGTTAGCCCGGGGCCAGTCTTCCTCAGCAAAAAAAACAGGAGGATTGGCAGGTGTTACCTCAGGGCCAATCTTCCTCACACAAAAAAATTAAATTAAATTAAAAACATAAAATAAAATAAAATAAAATACTTAGGAATAAACTTAACCAAGGAGGTGAAAGACTTGTACACTACAAAACACTGCTGATAGAAATCAAAAGATGACACAAATAAATGAAAAGACATCTCACATTCATGGATTGGAAGACTTAATACTGTTAAAATGTTTTATACTATCCAAAGTGATCTACAGATTCAATACAATTCCTATCAAGATCCCAGCAGCATTTTTTGCAGAAAAAGAGGAAACCATCCTAAAACTCATACGGGACCTTGAAGGACTGCAAAGAGCCAAAACAATCTCAAGGAACAAAAGAAAAACTGGAGGCCTCATATGTCCTGATTACAAAGCTACAGCAATTAAAACAGTATAGTAGCAGCATACAGACAGACATACAAACAAAATAGACAGTACAGCAATGCACCCATGTGTATATGGCCAACAAGGGTGCAAAACTACACAATGTGGAAAAGATAGTAGAAGCAACCCCAACCTAAATGTGTATGGATGAATGAAAGGACAAACAAAATGTGGCAGATGCACACAATGCATATCATTCAGCTTTAAAAAAAGGAAATCCTGTCATACACATACAACATGCATGAACCTCGAGGACATCCAGCCCATTCCACTTCTAGTTATATGCCTAAAATAAATGAAAGCAGGGGCTCAGATATTTGTACACCACTGTTAATAGCAATGTTATTAACAACCAAAATGGTGGGGACCGGCCCCGTGGTGTAGTGGTTAAGTTTGCACGCTCCACTTAGGCGGCCCAGGGTTCGCAGGTTCATATCCCGGGCATGCACCTACACACCACTCATCAAGCCATGCTGTGGCGGCATCCCACATACAAACCAGAGGAAGACTGGCACAGATGTTAGCTCAGTGACAATCTTCCTCAAGCAAAAAGAGTAAGATTGGCAACAGATGTTAGCTCAAGGCCAATCTTCCTCACCAAAAAAAAAAAAAAACAAACCAACCAAAATGGTGGAAATAACCTAAATGTCCACTGATACATGAACAGATAAACATAATGTGGTATACACATACAATGGAATATTATTCAGCCTTAAAAAGGAATGAAATTCTGACATACGCTACAACATGAACCTTAAAAACATTATGCTAAGTGAAAAAACCCAGACACAAAAGGACAAATATTGAATGATTCCATTCATATGAGGTACCTAGAATAGTCAAATCCGTAAAGACAGAAAGTAGAAAAGTGTTTACCAGGGATCTGGGGGAGGTAAGAGGAGAATGGGAAGTTACTGGTTTATGAGTAGAGTTTCAGTTTGGGATAAGGGAAAAATTTCAGAGAGGAATAGTGGTGATGATTGCACAACAATTTAATGTCACTAAATTTTACACCCAAAAAGGGTTAAAATGGTCAATTTTAGCTTACACATGTTTTGCCACATTAAAAAAAGAATCCTAAAGTAAATAAAAGTAAATCCATTGACAGGAGAAGCCTTGTCTTTTCCTGTGACCTGAAAGAAATTTCTTCAATAGAAACTCATTAAGAAGACACATTTTTAAAAGCAAGGTCTTCACTTCAAAGTTAAAATGTGTCATAGGGCTGATTTTAATACTCATCAATGTAGACACACGGCATAAAGTTAAATAAACGTTAAAAAAAGCAGTTCTACAGAGTCAAAAGAAGTTTAAAACCTTTTGATGATCTGATGTAATCCAAAAATGAATTTAAGTATTTAGATGACGGGTCAGATTAAATACCCTTTAGGCAACATACCTAAGCAGTTACTGAAACCAAGCTTTGGACAAATATCGTGCAGCAGGGTTTGAGGTTGTCCTCTGTGGCTAATACATGGTATTTAGAAAGTTCGTACTGCATAAAGGACTTGTATGTAAAATAAAAAGAACTAAAACTCAATAACAACCCAATTTTTTAAATGAACAAAACATTTGAATAAACATTTCACCAAAGAAGATATATGAATAGCTAAAGAGCACATGAAAAGATTCTCAACATCATTAGCCATCAGGGAAATGCAAATTAAAACCATAAAGAGATACCACTTCAACCACTAGGATGGCTATAATAAAAAAAAACAGTAACAAGGATTAGTGAGGATGTTCCCTCACCAAGAACCCTCATACACTGCTGCTCAGAATGTAAAATGATGTCGCTTTGGAAAACAATTTGGCCATTTCTTAAAAAGTTAAACAAAAATTTACCATACGACCCAGCAACTCCACCCTGGCAGCTACCTAAGAAAAATGAAAAGATATGTCCACATAAAGACTTGCATGTTAAGGGTCAAAGCAGCATTATTATTATTTTTTTTTTTTTGAGAGAGATCAGCCCTGAGCTAACACCCGTGCTAATCCTCCTCTTTTTGCTGAGGAAGACCAGCTCTGAGCTAACATCTATTGCCAATCCTCCTCCTTTTTTTCTTCCCCAAAGCCCCAGTAGATAGTTGTATGTCATAGTTGCACATTCTTCTAGTTGCTGTATGTGGGACGAGGCCTCGGCATGGCCGGAGAAGCAGTGCGTCGGTGTGCGCCCGGGATCCGAACCCGGGTCTCCAGTAGCAGAACGTGCGCACTTAACTGCTAAGCCACAGGGCTGGCCCCAAAGCAGCATTATTCTTAGCCCAAAACTGTAAACAACCCATATGTCCTTCGACTGGTGAATGGACAAAATACAGTATACCCATACAATGGGATATTGAACAACAAAAAGGAATAAAGTACTAATATGCTACAACATGGATGAACTCAGAAACACCTTAGAGAAAAACTAACAAAAGAACACATATGATTCCATTGATATAAAATGTCCAGAAAAGGCAACTCTACAGACAGAGAGTAGACAGATGAGTGGTTGCCCGGGCAGGGGCAGGAATAGGGATAAACTGTAAATGAACATGAGTGATCCTACTGAGGTGATAAAATGTTCTAAATAACGGTGATGATTGCACAACTCAATGAATTTGCTAAAACTTATTGAACTGTACACTTGAAATGATTTTTACGATATGTAGTTTATATCTCAAGAGAGTTGTTAAAAAAAAAAAAAGTTTATGTTCCAGATTCCCAACTGATATTGGTATAAAACATCCTCTTATGAATTAGGGAATATAACTAGTAAACATCCTGGAACAAGCCTCTTTTCAAGAATTTTTACATATTTAATTTCTATAACTTGTATCTTTTCAAAAGAAACAAACCAAGGTTTACGTCTTTTCAGAAAAAAACTTAAACCAGGGTAAATGGTTCTCATAAGCCATATTCCTTCCATGGCTAAAATTTCCCTGGTTGGTCCATTTAGCAGTAACTGTGCAAATCAATTTATCACACAGCAACATCTGAACTACAGGATTTGGGGGAAGTGAAGGCACAAGGAAGAAATAATAAAAATATTATCCAGAGGTAGCACTGAAAACCTAAACCCATTAAGTCATAGCAGATATTGCTGAGTCTCAGATGAGCATTAAGTATCTTCTCACTTCGATAAGCCCTGAGTCTTCTGGTTTCATTCTCTTTTTATAGGAGCGGCCTCAAATGTCAACTTTAGGAACTTTATACCCTCATTTAGTCAGTGGGGCTCCTCCAGAACCCTATCACCTGAGACCCAAACCTAACGGACTTCGGCTTTTTAGTTCCTTGTTCACAGTTAGAAGTCATTATTCGACTCCACCAATGAAATCTGTAAGGAATAATCCACTAAATTCTGTATACTCGATTCCTTTGAGGTCTAATTTCACAAGAGAAAACTTAACTGAACATTTATTGTGTATCATTTCTACATTCTTTTCCTGAATCTCACTATCAATGCAGCCTCTTGAGAGTTTAGGATACGTCTTCTCCAAATGGTAGGGGATCATACCAAATTCCTACAGCGGGCAAGTCACATTATATAAGCGAGAGAACTTGGCAAGTAGAAGAGTAGATTCCCCATCTAAAGGTAGCCACTGCTACCAAAACCAGCTACTGCGCCATCAAAATATGGGCCAGTGTTGTCAGCCTTTGTATTTTTCAAGACAAGCCTTTTTGTTTTTTTGGGTGAAATCCAGTTTTTAAATGGTGGCAACTAACTCCACACACACAATTACATACATACATACATACACACACACACAAGCACACACACCTTCCTGTGCAGACCAATGAAAACACGTCAAGGGGCCCAATCTTAGCTTGTGACCTTTGTCATACAGAATGTTTACACTCCCACTACAGGAAGCTGTACTTAGTAAAGGCAAAATTTTTAAAAATAGAATTCTATTTTGCAAAAGGCAATCTGTCCAGAATAGCTCTGTTTTCAGCACCCATTTCCTCCCAACCTCCCACAACCCCCAATCTGTTTTCCTAGGACTGTTACTCCCATGGCTCAGGTGCACGCCTTCGAGTTTCTCAATCCCTCAGCCAATGCCCAGAGGAAAAACAGGCTGGGATGCTTTGTCCAATTAAAACTTCCCTGAAGGCAAACTTGTTTGGGCTTCGCTGACTTGTTTCTGTTTATAACATTCTAGTAATTCCGGTGTCAAATATTCCAAAAGCATACTGCATTCTAAGCATTCAGTATCCTAAATGAGTAATTTTCTACTAGAGAAACTTGAAAATTCCAATGAATCAAAAAGGTTTAACTTATTCCCACAGCTTCAGAAAATATCAGAGTTACAAAAAAAAAACAAAACAAAACTCAAAAATCATTAGCCCCACCCCTTCATTCTACCAGTAAAGAAACTAAAATTCAGCAAGGTCAAATGATTTGCCCAAGGTTACAAAGCTAGTGGGTCAGCAAATTGGGACAGAACCTAGGCTATCTGACCCGGGTCAAGCTCTCTTTCTATTACACTACATGGCAGTGGAAGAGGAGGCTAGAAGGGAGGGAAATCTGAAGAAAAGAGGTTATAAGGTGGGTCCCGTGCACCCCTCCCCTGCTTTTTAAATTCACATTTGGCCTTTCAGAATCATTTCTCATCTCATACTACTTTCTTCACTTTCCACATGACTTCATCAACCCTAATGACCATCTACTAAAAGTTGACATCCTTGAAAGAGGGGTCAATGGGAAAAAGTATATTCTTCCTAGCTGCCAACCCATCCAAGTTGCAGCTACTAATTAATGCTGTGGTAGTTTACATCCCAGATTTTTAACAAGGGACCATTTTGACTAAGTTTCCCCCCACCCTACTATCTTCCAAGAATTACTCTCCAGAATGAAATCCCCGATGTCTGATGAGGCCTGAATTACTTTTAAATGTCTTCTCACACTCATTACATTCATATTCCCTCCTTCCAGTATGAATTTTCAGGTGTTCCACAAGGATTGAGCTTCGACTAAAGGTCGCTCCACAATAGTTACATTCATAGGGTTTCTCTCCAGTGTGAATACGATGATGCTCATTAAGAGATGAACTCTGACTGAACGATTTGCCACATTCTTTACATTTATAAGGTTTTACACCAGTATGAATTCTCTGATGACGACTAAGGAGTGAATGGGTAGGGAAGGCTTTCTCACACTGGTTACATTTGTAGGGTTTTTCTCCTGAATGAAGTCTCTGATGATAAATGACAGATGTAAAATGGCTGAAAGTCATCCCACAATCATTACACAAATATGGTTTTTCTCCAGTGTGAATTCTCTGATGTCTGGTAAGGCAAGAATTCTGTCTAAAGGCTTTTCCACACTCACCACATTTATAGGGTTTCTCTCCAGTATGAATTCTCTGATGTTTGGAAAGGGATGAGCTATGACTGAAGGATTTTCCACAGTTATTACATGTGTAGGGTTTCTCTCCAGTATGAATTCGCTGATGTTGAATAAGAGATGAACTGTCACTAAAGGGTCTCCCACAATCTTTACATTTATAGGGTTTTTCTCCAGTATGAACTCTCTGATGTTTAATGAGATGGGCACTCAGGGTGAAAGCTTTTCCACAATCATCACATTTGTAGGGTTTCTCTCCACTATGAGTTCTATGATGTGGTGTGAGTGATGAGCTGTCACTGAAAGCTTTTCCACATTCATTGCACATGTAGGGTTTCTCCCCAGTGTGAATTCTCCTGTGTTTGGTCAGTGAGGCACTGTAGCCAAAGGCTTTTCCACATTTGCTACATTTATGGGTTTTTTCTTCAGTCTCAGTTCCCTCATCTTTATTCAAGGTGGTGTCTTGACATAAATCTTTCCGACATTTTTCACACGTAGAGTGTTTTTTCCTACTAAGGGAGGACCTTTGAATAAAGGCTACCCCACAGTTACTGCACTTCTGGGACTTATCCCCCAAATGAATTTTCTGATGTTTCTGATGTTCAGTAAGAGATGAAGAATGACTTAAGACTTTCCTGACTTCATTACACTTCCGTGGCTTTTCTCCATTGTGTTCTTTGCGGTTCTGAATAAGGTCTGAATGAAAACTGAAGGGCTTCTTGCATTCATTATACCTCCGAGATTTCTTCCTTAAGTAGACTCTCAGATGTTTAATTATGTCTGAAGTTTGCTTGAAACTACTTCCATAGGAGCTCTTTTCTGGGTCAAATTCCTCACCCTTTTTGCCTCTCCCGTGAGTTTTCCTTTGTGTGACTGCTACTTGCGAATATTCCTTACTGCTACGATCCTCCTCTAATCTGCCATAACGTCTCGAGGATTCTCCCATCAAGCCATAATCACCACCCGTTAGGTATCTTTCTATTATTTTATCTAAAGTTGATTCTTCCATAAGAACATCTTGATTTCGAACAGATTCCTTCAATTCACCTCTAGGTTTACACTCTAAAAGAAATAACAAATAGAATATTTCCTGTTTGTAATAAAGAAAGCTGCTGTATTTGGGACTGAAATAGGAATAGAGAAAGTAATGACTATAAGGAAAATGGCTTGGACAGTTCTCAAATACAGTCTTATAAAACAGGGAAGGGAAAGGTGATACAGGGAAACTAGGTAAAACACAGAGGTTAGGAAAAATATTAAGGAAGATGAAAAGTTTGTGTTTCATAGTTAGAAATGCAAGTCCTCACCCTCATTTCAAATTTCTATATTAGGTTCAAACTTATTCTCCCTATATCCAATCTATTCTCTTTCCAAACAATAATAATGATAATGCAGACATTTACTGAATACTTACCAAATGCCAGGTCCCATATCAAGCACTTTACTTGTATTTCACTTAACCTCCACAACAACCCTATGAAGTAGGTCCTATTATTATCCGTTTTATGGATGTGACAACTAGGCACGTAGAAGATCAGTAGCTTGCCCAAGGTCACGTGCTGTAAGTGGCAGAGCCAGATTTTTAACCTAGTTTGATACCAAAGCCCATGCTTTTGATCCCTATACCACACTGCCTCTCCCTAAGGCCGCCACACAGCACAAAGTTTATAGAAAACATTACTCACATCACAGATACACAACATCATCTATACTAGACTTTCAAAGGTCACCACAATCCAGCCCTATCGACCTTATGGATACTCCAATCAGGCATCCATTTACTGCCCCTCTACATTACAGCATTTTCAATCCTATTCTTCCAGTCTGAATACTTCATACTACCTAGAATGCAATCCCATAGCACCTTCACCACTGCAAACGTATAAATTTGACAGGGCCTCGGGTTCAAGTCCCACAGTCTCCACAGAGCTTTCTCCAATACCATATTCTTAGCGTTTATTCTCTTCTTAGAACTTTGAATTCCTTTACTAACCACATCATTCATCTTGGCTCTTAATCATGAGATTACACTGTCACTTTCAGAAAGCTATTTTGTAAACAGGTAACTATAAAATACAAAATCCTATTACCCAGAAGTTTAAAAATCCTATTACCCATTGTTTCAAAATCGTGTATTTTCTTCTAGAAACTTTTCTATATATTTTAGAATAGAAAAATTACACGTAATATGTAGTGTTACTTTTTTCATTCATAATTCTTTCCCATCTCATTGGTAATTCTTCATAAAGATAATTTTAATCAGTCACATAATAAACCATCATATAGATATATCATAATTTAGTTATTCCCTTACTGAATGTTTATCAAACGATTATTTCTTCAGAAGAGTGTCATAAAAATGGAATTACTGAACCAAAAAGTAGAAAAGTTATACCATTATATAATATATGATGAAAAGAAGTACCTGAGTATTCATCTCTGATCAAATCATCTTTCTTTAAATCTTTGCAAATTTGATTCACAATAAATAGTATCATTGCTTTAAATGTATATTTCACTGTCGACCAGTGACTAGGAACGTTTTCTTCATGTTCACATCTATTTAAATTTTAATTTTGTCAGTTACTTTTAATGTTATCAGCTATCTACTCAAGTTCTTTGCCTATTTTTCGAACACACTCAGTGTTCCTTACCGATTTGCATGAGCTTTTTATAAATTATGGCTACTGACTCTGCTTTGTCTGTCAAAAACTTTTTTCTCCAGTCTGTTGTAAATGACTTTTTAAACAAAGTGTTGGGGCTGGCCCGGTGGCGTAGCAGTTAAGGGCTCGTGGTCCGCTGTGGCGGCCTGGGGTTTGCAGGTTCAGATCCTGGGTGCACACCAACGCACCTCGTCCAGCTATGTTGTGGCGCCATCCCATATAAAATAGAGGAAGATGGGCACGGATGTTAGCCCCTGGCCAATCTTCCTCAGCAACAAGGGGAGTACTGGCAACAGATGTTACCTCAAGGCTGGTCTTCCTCACAAAAAAAAATAACCAAGGTGTACATCTAAATGATGCTTTTTTACATAAGTATCTTGTGAGGAAGGGCAAATATTTATACCAAGGCTGCTAGATTTTACTCAAAACAATTTTCGAATCCATTTTTGGAATTACTCTCTCAAATCCTACTTTAACGTAATAAGACAACTGCTGTCCTTTCTTTATGTAACTATACTAGAAACAGCCAACAGGCTGACTAAAATGAATGCTAAGAAGATGGAATAGAGCAAAGTGAATTGTTTTTTCTTTAAAATAAACCAACATATTGATATATAAGTAAATGATTTATTTTTATTTTTTAAAATGTCAATTTATTTATTGTCAAATTTTAAAGGATGAAAAAAAAATGTAATCCCTCAAAGATAACCAGTGTTAACATGAATATTCGCCAGAAATTAAAATTCCATATATATCTATATATTTAGACATATACATGTATGTGTGTATTTTTCTCCTTTTAACAAAAGTGGGATTATACTATATGTGCTGTCCACTGGATGAATTCCTACTTATCCTTCAAGATTCAACTCAAACATTAACTAGGCCCTTGCTCCTATGTTTTCCCACTGCTTCTTATACATGCCATTATTATAGTATACACTCATTACTGACACTTTTTATTTTGGTATCTGTTATCTACAGCATCCATAAAAACGTGCCCCCTCATATCCCCTCCCTCTAGGGCACTTACCTAACACCCCTGCTGCTGCTCTATGACTCCACCATGGCATTCACACCAAGGCCACGTTCCCACAGGCTGCTCCCAGTCAATGACAAAGATAGCGGGGATACTTAGGCAGGCCTGTTTCCGTGAGACATGGGGCTTGGAGAGGCGACTCTGGCTGGAAGACTCTTTTTTGGCCTTGCCAAAACTTTCCTAAAGTGCATGTCAGTCTAAAACTCTTCTTACCCACCCTTCCTCCCTTCTCTCACAAGTGTTAGACTTGCAACATGCTCTGACAGCTCTCTCAGCCTCTTCCAGCTCCCTCTCCATTTTCCTTCACTGGAATTTTCCCCAGTAAGTCTCTGGCACTGGCTAATCATGTCTTGACACCTACTTTTCAGAGGACCCAAATTAACAGTCTCCCCTGTTAAAATGAACATTCCAGGAAGGCAAGGGGTATGTTCTCATCATCTTTCTATTTTAGCATCTAGCCCACCCAACATTTCAAAAGCTCTTCCCAAATGACTTGGTAAGCAACTGTCTAATCTCCTTGTCTACTTTTCACCAACTCACCTGATCTGGAGCCTTTTAAGACTTCTTTTTGCAGCAACCATGGTAGTTCAGCCCACGTTAGCTGGGAAATCAAATCTAATTTGGAAACTGGAAAGCCTGCTCATAGAGAAAAGAATAGTAAATGGCTATTTTTGCATAGAACAAAGACATTCCAACCTTCACACATAGCCTCAGGGAGAGAAGATGCTGTCAAATAGACATCAATACTGAAATGTGAGGAGAAAACTGGGGAAGGTGTGGCCTTGATGACAGAAAAGTGATGCTCCACATTTCCAGTTCAATGAAGCAAAACTCTTTTTGGGGGAAAACGCTGCAGAAAAGTACATTTTCAAGACCCATTTTTAGGATTAGTCATACTACCCCTACATGCCCAGCCAAAACAGTTAATAGCACTTATCTTTTAATAATAGTGGACAAAAAGATATCCAGCCTATATGCCAGAAGAGAAGATGTCTTTACCCACAAACTCTAGGTTCCTACAGTTCTCCAGCAGCACTTCCTTATACAGCTCCTTCTGAAAAGGCTCCAGCTTCCTCCACTCTCCTCTGGAAAAGTTCACAGCCACATCCTTCAATGTCATGGATTCCTAGAACACCAAACACGGTCTTTTTGCATTGGATTATTCCCAAATAGATACTAAGGATTCAGAGACATGGTCAGGATATAAAATAATAGTTTTGATAGTATTCAAGTTTTTAAGAACTCCAAAGCAAGCTACAAAGTAGCTATTATACGACTATCACACGTGATACAGACCAAGATTATGACACAATCCCCTCTTTTTCCATTTAGTCCCTGGTGTGAAATGCTGTACATGGATTCTCTGAAATGTCTAACATTGATCAAGTTCACCTTAACACATTGATTGCTAAGATTAACAGAAAAATATTAAATGAAAGATACAAATTACATTCCCAAACCCAAATTTGCAAAATTAACATGAGCTAACCACAAGCAATAGCTAATCACATTAAGAGTAATATCGGGGCCGGCCCGTGGCTTAGTGGTTAAGTGCACGTGCTCCGCTACTGGCGGCCCGGGTTCGGATGCCGGGCGAGCACCGACACATGGCTTGTCCAGCCATTCCGAGGCCGCCTCCCACGTACAGCAACTAGAAGGATGTGCAACTATGACATACAACTATCTACTGGGGCTTTGGGGAGAAAAAGGGAAAAAAAGGAGGAGGATTGGCAATAGATATTAGCTCAAGGCCGGTCTTCCTCAGTGGGAAAAGAGGAGAATTGGCATGGATGTTAGCTCAGGGCTGATCTTCCTCACAAAAAAAAAAAAAAAAAGAGTAGTATCAGTGACTACATTCCAAATTTTGATTTCCAGTTTGTTATAAGTTGCAATTATTCTGTATCACAATCAAACAGATTCTTGTATTCAATAACATATTCACACTTGCAATTACTCCAAATTACAAACAAGCACAGTGACTCACTAAAATACACTCTCTACATGGGCCGGCCCCACGGCTTAACGGTTAAGTGCCCGCGCTCTGCTACTGGCAGCCCAGGTTCGGATCCCAGGCGCGCATCAACGCACCGCTTCTCCGGCCATGCTGAGGCCACGTCCCACACACAGCAACTAGAAGGATGTGCAACTATGACGTACAACTATCTACTGGGGCTTTGGGGAAAAAAAAGGAAGAGGATTGGCAATAGATGTTAGCTCAGAGCCGGTCATCCTCAGCAAAAAGAGGAGGATTAGCACGGATGTTAGCTCAGGGCTGATCTTCCTCATAAAAAAAATAATAAAATAAAATAAAATACACTCTCTATAGCACCCTCTGCAAGGCATTTTAAGAGGCCGTACAGCAGAGTGGCTATCAGCACTTGTATTTGCTTCCTGTGGGTGCTGTAACAAATTACCATAACTTTGGTGGCTTAAAACCACAGAATTTTATTCTCCCACAGTTCTGGAGGCCAGAAGTCTGAAATCAAGGTGTCGGCAGCGCTGCGCTTCCTTCGGAGGCTCTGAGGGAAAATCTGTTTCTTGCCTCTTCCAGCTTTTCTGGTGGCTGCCAGCATTCCCTAGCGTTCCTTGGCTTGTGCCTTATTGCTCCAATCTTCACGCCGCTTTCTCCTGCTTGTGTGTTCAACCTCCCTCTGTCTCACTCTTATAAAGACACTTGTGATGGCAATTAGGGCCCACCCATATAATCCAGAATAATTTCCTCATTTGAAAATCCTTAACTTATTCACACGTGCAAAGACCTTTCTTCCAAATAAAGTGACATTCACAGGTTCCAGGGATTAGGAAGTGGGCCTATTTCGGGGAGCCGTTATCAGCCTACTCTAGCACTATTATTTACTATTGTGAATAAAATTTTTTCCTAGCTGGTAATTATTGGTATATAGGAAACTTACTGATTTGTAACCAGTTACTTCTCTCAACTAATTGTATGAGCTTCAGTATTCAGATAATTCTTTGAGGTTTTCCAAACAGACAATAATATCTGTTTGGATAATATACATTTGTCTCTTTCATACTAATACCTACCTCTTTTCTTTTTTATCTTACTGCATTGGCTAGAATATTCAGAAAATATTAATAGCAGTAAGGTTAGACATTCTTGTCCTTTTACAGGCATTGTGAGGATTGCTTTTTATTTTCCAACACGATCCAGCTGGAGATGTTTTTTTACCATGTTAAGGAAATGTAATTCTATTTCTACCTAATTTTATCATGAATAATTGTTGAATTTTAGTATATAATTTTTTTGCTTTTATTAGAGTCCAACTTGTGACAAATTCTAGTAACTGAAATAAAATAGCATGTGAAGAATAAGCTCTAAGAATGTAAAGAATGTGAAGAAAAGGAAACTGCCTTAATTATTCTGGTATCTTTATACCTCTCAGTAGGAGCTAAGTTAAGTATTCAGTTACGAATGAAAACCAGTGAAAGGAAGCTTACCCATGACTCAGTATTTGAAGGGACAGAAACTGTTTTATCTTCTTCACGGTTCTCTTCTTGGGAATTAAGAGAATCTTGAGACACTGGATCTACAAAGGAGGGGAAAAAAACAGTCCAGTCTTTCAGATAGATTCCTCAGACTAGAAATTCTTACCTATGGCCCTCTGGAGACAAAGGTCAGAAGAAACAGAAAAACAGCTTTCCCCACTCTTTCAAATACACAGAACAGCCACAGATACAGTTTCCTAGTAAAACCCAAGCTTTCTCCCCTACCCCGGAAAATATCCTTTCAATTCCTAAGCTCAAAAACGGACTTCCTTTATTCTATATACCCACGGTTTTAATTTGCAATAATACTGGTTTTTAAAATATTTATAAGATATACTAAAGTAAAACAGCATATTTGTTTTATGTATTAATTTGTTTTCTCTGCAGTCCCAGCACAGTGCCTCACACGAGTCACTTTACAAACCAAAACACCAAGCTGGTCTCAAGAACTAACTCCATCTCTGGGGTCACCAACAGATTCCCGCAGACAGAAATCAGGAATCTGAAAACATGAACTGAATGCATGAAATACCCTAAGGTGTCAACAGTTCTTCTTCTAACAAGGGAAAAGCGGTTTTTAAAATCATACTTCACTTTCTCATGAAAAGAATTTTAGGCAGCTTATTGACTAGACAATCAATAGAAATTAAGAATCCGAATTATGTAATCAAAGAAAAAAGAGGAATTATTTTAAGGAAACTGTTTACAGAATGCTAGAGCAATCAATTCACGAACTTTATTGCAGGGGCCTCCACACTGAGGCCCTAATTTTGCAGAAGCCCATGTTGCAGCGCCAAACAAGCCAGAGAAGACCCAGGAAACCCAAATTTTAGATACGCCAATTAGCTGTGTGACCACAAATTAAGTCTGTGGATGTAAACGCTATTTCCCCCGCTATCTCAGAACTCTTGGTAGAATACAAACTGTCACACATATATAATGAGAGCCTGATCGTAAATAATGTGCCACAATTATGTGGCATATCTGTAGACTATTAGAGGGATTTTATATAAGTTGAACCACATGCCCTTAAAGGTGAAGTTTATTGATGAAGTCTTTCATCAATATTTTACAATAGTATAACTATGTTGTAATTCAGAGTTTATATTTTATACATATAGTGTATAATAACGTAATTATAAAACTATAAGTCAGCTGTTCCTCCCTTAAGGCTGTGGAACTGCACTATCCAATAGTGTAGTTGCTCACCACATATGACTATTTTAAATTTAAACTTAACTAAAACTTCAATTCCTTATTTGCACTAGCCACATTTCACATGCTTAACCTGAAGGGCAAAAACAGTGCAGAACCCATTTCCATCACAGCCAATACTGGACAGCCCCATTCTAGAAATGTGCTACTGCACAAGCTGGAGCGAGAAGTTGACACCTGGGCTGGATGATACGCTTGTGACTCCAAACATTTTCAGATAATTTCTTTCTCTCCTGTGTTCTAAGGTCCCCTATTGCTCAAGGGTGAAAGGAAAGAAATCACTATTTCTTGAGCATCCACTATGTATTATACTTTATCTTGTTTAATCCTCACCACAAAACTAGAGAAGATGGGATCTCCTTTACATAGACAAAAAATTAAAGTTCTGAGAGGTTACGTAACTTGCCCAAGATCACGCAGTAAAAGGCAGGGCCGATTCAAACACAGTCCCAACTCCAAACTTAAGACTCCTCTTTAGCAATAAATCGCTTTCTTGGGGGGTGTGTACTTTCATACCTTGAGGAGACCTCTCCCACTTCCTCCCTCCATCTATGAATCTCACCTTCCTTTTCTTCAAGCATTTGAGTCAAATCCTCTATTAGGGTCACCACTTCCTCACTACTCTCAGGATGCTGTGACTTTACCCAAATCCTGATCTCCCCAGGCAAAATGGTCAGGAATTGCTCAAACACCAAAAGCTCTAAAATTTGTTCTTTCGTGTGGATGTCTGGTCTCAGCCACTGAATGCAGAGCTCCCAGAGTTGATTCAGGGCTTTCCTGGGTCCAGCCACTTCTGAGTAACAAAACCACCTGAACCTCTGTCTGAAAGACTCTGGGTCAGCAGTGTCTCCTCTTAGGACAGCTTCTGGATTCCCGGGAGTCTCCATTCTTAGGACCTTGTTTTGTTCACTTGAGGCCAGAGTTTGAGGGTCTGGGGAGATGGCTGTCATCACGTTCAAGGGTACTACAGCTTGCAACGTCTGTCACCAGCAGGAAGCCAGTCCCCTTTAGACTCTAGTTGAATATCAGCACAGTCCACCAACAGGCACTACAGACGGCAAAATATCAAGGGTTCCAACGATGCAGTTTATGGCTTTGCAGAAACTGTCAAGAAACATAAGATATTAAATAAGGAAAACAAATTGTTAATCCTAAACACATTGTTCTCGGTTCGGTTCAGATATATATACACAGACACATACATACTCTCAGACGCTTAGAACAGCCCTGTCCAAGTACTATATTAAAAAATTAATTCTCTTTGGAGGTAAAAAGCCAAGGAGTTACTTAAGGGTAATTAAAGGTATCCTCCAAGAAAACAGTTTCTTCAGACTTAATACTCCTCATAAGTAAAATATATCTGAAAAGGCTGTTACAAAAGGATCCAATCACAAACCGATCCAACAACTCCTGCCATCTCTCAGCGAATGGCCCCCCAGCTGAAGGGGGGGGGGTGACCATTCCCCACCAGCTGCTCAACTCAGAAGCCTGATTTCCTATTTGCCTCTGAAATTGCTCACATTATCAATAACAAAGTTCTGGTGGTTTTATTTTTTAAGCACCTCTCCATCCTATCCTACTGAAACTACCTAAGTACAGGCTTCTTCAATCCAGTCTCACACTGCAGCCTAAAGATTCCTTCTATTATGCAAAATATGGTTCTATCACTCTCCAATTGTCTCAAGATAAAATTCAAACCCAGAGGCCATGCATGATGATCTGGAGACTCTGCCCTGATGACCTCATCTCTTGAGCTCTAGCTGCCTCTGATGGACACTGCAGCCATAAAGAGATATCTCCCCATTCCCAGACACTCTCCATCCCCTTCCAGCCCTTGCACTAGAGCCATTCTCTCTCCTGGCAATGCTGCCTTATTTCCCTTTCCTGCCAAACTTGTACGCATTTTCTAGAACCTGACTCCTTTCAATTGTCACCTCCCGTGTGAAGCTTTCTCTGATCTCCAAGTACGCTTCTGCAGGGAGTCTGTCCTGTGTTGCACGCATTTTTTCACTCTTCAAATAACTGAACGTCTACAATGAAGTGGGAACCCAGCACTATGGAGATAGGCATGAACAGGTCAGACAGGGTCCCCAACCTCCCTCACAGAACACCCAGGAAATGATAATACAGCCAGAGATGAGCTACGATGCCCCAAGTTAAATGACACTCTCCTCCTGTTGCAATACCAATAATTACCCACCTCCAAGCACAGAGCCCAGCAAACAGTATGCATGACGTCATTTATTCCTCTGCCAAATATTAGGCGGCTCCCAAGTACCGGGCGCCGTGCTGAGCACCTGGGACTCTGCGGTGACTGAGACACTGGTCTCGGTCTCCCAGGGAGCTTTCAATAGAGGCTCCGCGAAAACGTGACGCAGGCAGAAAAAACTTCTCAAACGAGGGAGAGGGTGGATCTGCCCCACAGGGGACGTTTGGCATCGTCTGAAAACATTTTGGTTACCACAACCGCGGAGGAGGGATGCTACTGGTACCTAGCGGGTAGAGCCAGGGATGCTGCTAAGCATCCTGCAATACACGGGACTGCCCATCTTCCCCCCCGGGACACACAGCAAGGAATTTTCCCGCCCAAAATGTCCAAGTACCGAAGTTTCGAGACCACGGGCGCACGGAAGGGACGGAGGCAAGCTCCGTCATTCAGGAGAGTGCCCACCTCCCACAGAAGCTGCAGCATTGGGAGGGCACAGCCAGGGCAGCCGGCTGCCCTCGGCCCCCAGCCCGCCCCTAGTACACCCTCGAAGCCGGCGACCTGGCCACAGCCCCCAGACTAGGGGCCCGAGACAACCACTACCTGCCGCAGGACACGCAGCCACGACCAACGCCACCGCAATGAGCTTCTAGAAGCTGGTCCTGCAGGAGCTGCGCGCGCAAGCCGGCGGGAGGGGGGGGGTGCCGACACTGCGCCTGCGCAAGGGCGCAGAACTACGATTCCCGGAATGCGCTTGTGCCGCTTTGCGAAAGTCCTGTGCTTTCCATAGGTTCCCACCCTGGCCTGTTGCGCGTGGTCATTGGGAAGCTGCTGGTGGGCTCGGCCGCAGAATTATTGCTGCGCCAGAGGCCTACAGGCCTAGAACCATGTCAGGTTTTCAGACCTGTGATGGTGTGTTTCCTTGGTAACCCCAAACCATCTTCCCCTGCTCCTCTTCCTACGCTTTCTGAAATCCAGGCTGGAAAAACCACCGCAGAGGCCTGTTAGTGACGCGTTCAATGGAAGCCACAATGCTGCAACTTGAATTAAACAAATATTAATTTTATGAACTCCACACCTGCCGCCCTGTCCAAACCACCATCATGTCTCATCTGGATTATTGCAATAGCTTCTTAATTTTACTTTTCTTCTCTTGTCTATTCTTCATACTGCAACCAGAGAGATGCTTTAAAAACGTAGAACAGAATATGTCCTTCCTCTGCTTAAAACCCTGTGAAGGCTTCCCATTTCACTCAGTAAAAAGCCAAATCTTTACAATGGTCTCCAAGGCCCAACGGAATCTGGCCACCCATAACCTCCTTGACCCCCTTCCCACTCCCAGCTCCAGGGACAATGGCCTCCTTGCTGGCTGTCTCCTTCCAACCCGCCTGGCGTTTCTGGCTGACATGCTCCTCCCCTAAGTAGCCGCATGGCTGACTCGCCCACCGTTCATATCTTTTCAATGAAGCTCTCCCACCAGGCTGCTTAAACTGGAACCCTACATTTCCACACTCCTGTTTCCCTCTAATGTATCATATAACTTTCTTATTTATTTATTTACTGCTTATTGTCTGTCTTCTTCACTAGAATATAAATTCCACAAGGATAAGGATTTTTACCTGGTTTGATTCATGAATCTCCAGGCCCTAGAACAGTACCTTGTGCATAGTAAGTGCTCAATAGGTATTTGTTGAATATATGAATGGATTACTGAGGGCATAGCGAAAAGGGCTGAGAAACTCCAGAACTGTTTGGAGGGTTCTAATAACTAGATGACTTTGGAGGGGTGGAGTTGGGAGAGAAAGGCATTCTAGAATGAAGGAACAGGGTGAATCAAGGCCTTGAGGCTTTAAAAGAACAGAGCAAGCTCAACTAAATGAACCCCTGGGTTCATCTCACAGGCACCAAGGCAAGCTGAGGAAACAGGGCTGCCCACAGTGAAGAAGAAACTATCCCAGTCCCAGGTCTGAATTTGTGTGCTTCTCTACCCACCTCCCCTTGGCTGGCTGAAGATGGAGGAGATATCAAAGAGAAGCTAGAGAAAGTAGAGGAATATGAAATGAAATTGGCTCACTAGCTTAACTGACAAGTCAGAGAAACTTTAATTAGTGTTTCTCAAATTTTACAGTACCTTAGAATCACATGGTGTTATTCATTTGAATACACATTTGGGGACCCTCCCCCCCACAACCTGTTGCAGGTGATCCTTGGACTATGCTTTGAGAAACACTACACTAGTTGAAATATTCTGTAGTTAAATGACATGCTACATATGAATAAATTACCAGGAAAGAATGACCCCTTCTAGGGCCGGCCCCGTGGCTTAGCGGTTAAGTGTGTGCGCTCCGCTGCTGGCGGCCCAGGTTCAGATCCCGGGTGCGCACCGACGCACCGCTTCTCCGGCCATGCTGAGGCCGCGTCCCACGTACAGCAACTAGAAGGATGTGCAGCTATGACATACAACTATCTACGGTGGCTTTGGGGGGAAAAAAATAAATAAATAAAATCTTTAAAAAAAAAAAAAAAAAGAATGACCCCTTCTTGGAACTGGTGGCCAAACTGTAACTTTTGATTAAAAGCAATCATCATGGGGGTCCGACTCGGTGGCGTAGTGGTTAAGTTCGTGCACTCTGCTTCCATGGCCTGGAGTTCGCAGGATTGGATCCTGGGTGTGGACCTACGCACTGCTTATCAAGCCATGCTGTGGCAGCATCCCACATATAAAGTAGAGGAAGATGGGCACAGCTGTTAGCCCAGGGCCAATCTTCCTCAGCAAAAAGAGGAAGATTGGCAACAGATGATAGCTTAGGGCTAATCTTCCTCACCAAAAAAAAAAAAAAAGAAAAGCAACCATCATGGTAAAGAGTGGTGGATTGTGCGTCAGTAAAGAAAAAGAAAACTATAAATCAATTAGTTTCACTTGTAAGCAATCTGGTGGGATCTCTACCCAGGATAAGCGTACTCAGGAATACTTAAGCAAATAAGTGGGCTTTTTGTTTGTTTGTTTTTTAGCTGTTTTGGCTTCACTATGGAGAATAGATTGGAAAGAGGTCGGGCTGGAGGCAAAAAGACTAGTCTTGTTGGGAAGTTGTGCAGTAATCCAGGTGGGATGGTGGTGGCATGAAGTAAAGGTGGTCTAAACGGTGATGGACTTGTCGACTGAAGTAAAGAGTCCAGGTGGTGTTAGTGAAGGAGTTTATTCAATAATCAGTGTGAGGACTTGGAACCCCAGGAGTAGAGTTCAACAGAGGGCTCTGATGGAACTGCTCCGAGAGGTGTGAGTTTAAGTGCAGCTTATGTCTCTTTCACAAACAGTGTACGTGCAGGGGAGAGGAAAAGAAAAAAAAAAAACTTACAACTAGATTTCATATATGTCAAAACAAGGGATAGAATACATCTGGGCTTTTCTCTAGATTATACATTGAAGGTAACATAAACAAGAATTTCTTGACTATACATCAAAAAAGTTCAGAGATGCTGACATTATCTACTTATGGAAACGTGAGGCCGAGTCCCACGTACAGCAACTAGAAGGATGTGAACCTATGACATACAACTATCTACTGGGGCTTTGGGGGGAAAAAACTGAATAAATAAAATCTTTATCTACTTATGGAGGGAAGCAAGGGCTAGGATCGTGAATTATTCCCTCAATCTCTAAGAAATGCAGCTGGGAAATGTGAGAGCAAGCTACCCTTTATCTTTTCCTGTTGTGGCTCTGTCCAGCTGGCGTCTTCAGTCATGAGGTGTGGGGGTTGCAAGGTCATTTTGGCACAGGCTGAAGATGGTCTGCACAGCTGCTTCACAGTACGGTATGGAACTGACTTAAAGCCTATGCAGTTCGCTTGCTAGATTCACCTGTTAGACCAGGGAGAGGGGTCCCAAAAATCTGCCCACAAACTAAAAAAGACAAACCCAGGGCACAGTAGTATCAACAGATAGTAGTAGTAGGATTCGGTGATTTCATGCAAATATTGATGGGTGGGGACAAAGAAAAGATCAAAGATGATGCATTATGCGGCAGATTATATTTTATAAAGATGGCTGCACCCATGTATATCCCATCTGGATATATATTCTTACAATGCGATGTTAATGTCTTTCTGCTGAGAGGAGGTATCGATGTTTCCTCCCCCTTGAACCTGGATTGACCTTTGTAACTCCTTGAGCCATCTATTGGCTGTGGAGGTGATGCTGCCTGACTTCTAAGACTGGATACGTTGATGTAACTTGCACCAGCGTCCCAGAAGCCCCACTTCCCCTTATACTCCCTTTCAGTTACCTTCCCAAGGGTACCGGTATTTTTTTTTTTTTTTAATATATGTGAGGAAGATCGGCCTTGAGCTAACATCTGCCAATCCTCCTCTTTTTGCTGAGGAAGACTGGCCCTGGGCTAACATCCATGCCCATCTTCCTCCACTTTATATGGGACGCCGCCACAGCATGGCTTGACAAGCTGTGTGTTGGTGCGCGCCCGCGATCTGAACCGGCAAACCCAGGGCCGCCGCAGCGGAGCACGCACACTTAACTGCTGCGCCACCAGGGCCGGCCCCCCGGTATTCTGACTTATAATGGAGTAGAACAGTTTTACTTATTTTCATGCCCTAGAATCTAGAGCCTAGATAACTAGAATCATATGAGATGCACTGTCTTCTTTCATTTACATTATGTCTCTGAGATTTATCAGTATTGTTGCATGTGGTTATAAATCAACAAAAATCATTTATTTTCATTGCTGCATAGTATTCCCCTATGGCCTATTATTTATATTAAAGTTTCCTGTTTTAACAGCCTCTTGCCCAGCTTCTGTTCTCCTATGTGGAGGTGGGGAGAAAGTATGTATGTGTTGTGTGTGTGTGAAGGGGCGAGTCTATCTGGTTTTCTTGTCTTCCTTCTAGAATCATCCCACTTTAAAGAAATTGAAGAGCCAATATCCAGCCTCCTCCCACCCCTATTGTACAGAAAATGACACCCAGTGCAGGGAAGGGGCTTGCCCAAAAGTCCCTCAGCTGGTAAATTGGCAGCTGACTGGCTGTGGCAGAAACATTTCAGGAGGAAGGAGCACATCTTCCCCCATAACTACAGGGAGGAGGGCAGCCTAGGACTCTGATCAGGAGTCCAAGAGAGGAGTTTTAAAAGTTGTTGCTGGGGTCGGGCTGATGGTGCAAGCAGTTAAGTGCGCGCGCTCTGCTTTGGCGGCCTGGGGTTGGCGGGTTCGGATCCCGGGCATGCACCAATGCACCGCTTGTCAAGCCATGCTGTGGCGGTGTCCCATATAAAGGGGAGGAAGATGGGCACGATGTCAGCTCAGGGCCAATCTTCCTCAGCAAAAAAAAAAAAAAGAAGAAGATTGGCAGTGTTAGCTCAGGGCTGATCTTCCACACCAAAAAAAAAAAAAGTTGTTGCTGTTTAAGTGCCAAACTCAATCCAAAAGAAGTATTACGGATAAAGGGGAACATTCCTTTTTTTTTTTTTTTTTTGTGAGGAAGATCAGCCCCGAGCTAACATCCATGCCAATCCTCCTCTTTTTGCTGAGGAAGACTGGCCCTGGGCTGACATCTGTGCCCATCTTCCTCCCCTTTATATGGGACACCGCCACAGCAGGGCCTGACAAGCGGTGCGTCCGTGCGCGCCTGGGATCCGGCCCGGGCCGCCAGCAATGGAGCGCGCACACTTAACCACTACGCCACAGGCCAGTTCCAAAGGGAACATTCCTGTTTGAAGCTCTTGGGTCCCCATCCCAGGCAGTCTTTGAGGTGTCTCTTTAGGACCCTGAGGGCCCCTGAGCTCCTACAATCTGAGCTTGGTCAAGGACACTATGTCCTGGCCTCAAGGATGCCTCGCCTCCTCATGCCCCTCTCCCTGGCTCAGCTGGGGCTCCAACCATCCCAGAGCCAGTTAGAGGCCATTAACTCCTCTCTGGGAGAGCTGACCATCTCCTGAAAAGAAAAAACAAAAAACTCTCCTGCCTAGCTATGTAGAGTCATGATGGGGGAGGGGAGGGAGTATCTTCCAGAAAGAAAGAAGGAAAGAAATAGCGAGCAAGCTAGCTAGCAAGCTACAGTAAGGATCTACTAGAGGGAAAGAGGATGAAGATACTGAGCAAAGGAACATTCTATAGAGTAAGGACTCAGAAACTAGGAGGAAACACAGATGGAGAGATTAGCCTTAAACAGCCAGAGCCGGGGGCCACTTTTCATTGTAACAGAAGGGAAGGAGGCAAAGAAGGGTGTAGACACAAGTAGGTATGTAACTGATGGCATCTGCTAAGAGATCATCTACTGAGATCTCAGCAGAAGTAGGTGGGAGTGGGATCTGAAGCTTGATGAGAGTAGGTTAGGTTTGAGATAGCTGCTGGGGAGAATATGAGCTGACCAGGAAAACACTGAAAGATTTCCCTGCAGTGTTAGAGACCACCACTTTATGTCATGTCGATATGTACATTGAATGATTTTTCTCTACATGTGCAAAGTAACTCCAGAATGGGTGCAGAGAAGAAGGATGGTTGGATTAATCCAGGAGATGGGGTTTGTAGGGTGAGTTTGACAGGAAGGTAATGGGACAAGGAGTTGAGGATACGAACAAAAGTATGTTTGAAATGATGAAAGATAGAATCTAATTTAGATAAGGAAGATGAAGATAAGAGTTAGCTAATATAAAAGAATAAAGTAGAGAGGTCAAAGGATAGGAGAAATCAAAGCTTAATAACCAATATACTCATAAAGTTAAACATATACTTATTATATGACCCAGCAATCGCATTCCTAGGTATTTACTCGTGAGAAACGAAAACATATGCCCACAAAAATATCTGTATGGAAATGCTTATGGATGCTATATTAATAATTGGCAAAAACTGGGAACTACTCAAATGTGTAGCAACTCGTAAACAGATAAACAAATTGTCTTACATTCACACAGTGGAATACTACTCAGCAACAGAAAGGAATGAACTACTGATGTATGCAGCAATATAGCTGACTCTCAAAACCATGTGCTCAGTGAGAGAAGTCAGACACAAAACAGTACATACTGTATGATTCCATTTATATGACATTCTAAAAAGACAGAGTCACAGGGACAGAAATCAAATCAGTGGTTGCCAGGCTCTGGGAGTGGAGAGTAGGGACTCAAGGGAACTTTTGGGGGTGAGAGAAATACTCTATAGCTTAATTATGGTGGTGGTTACATGATTGCATATGTCTGTCAAATTATATACTGTGTACATTTTTCAAATAGAATTGTACACCTGAAAAATGTGAATTGTATTGTAAGTGAATTATGCCTCGATAGAAATGAAAGCATATTTGTGTATGACTGTTCACAGCAGCTTTTTTTTGTAATAGTTAAAAACTGGAAACATCTCAAATGTCCAGCAACTGGTGAATAGATAAACAATAAAAGATAGTGGTGCAGCCATTCAATGGAATACTACTCAGCAATGAAAAGGAATGCACTGTTGATACGTGCCAAAGCCTGCACGAAATCTCAGAGTGAAAGTCAAACAAAAAAGAATACTTAGTATATGATTCCATTTATATAAAATTTTAGAAAATATAAACTAATCTATAGTGACAGGAAGCAGATCAGTGTCTGCCTGGGAGGGGAGAGGTAGAAATTACAAAGGGCCATAAGGAAACTTTTGGAGGTGACAAATATGTTCATTATATCAATTGTTGTGATGTTTTCATGAGCGTACACGTATGTCAAAACTCATCAAATTGTACTCTTTAAATATGTGTAGTTTATTGTTTATCAATTAAACCTGGATAAAGCTTAAAATTTTTGTAACTCAATAAACCTGACTTTCAGAAAAGAATGAATATATTGGAATAGTTGCGTGAAAGGCAGAATGACAGGCTAGTGGGTAGGCTAAAAGGTGAGAAAGCTTAAGTGGTAGAAGAGTTGTAGGTGGTGACCATGTCTAGGGTGTCCCTGTGGGAGTGCGTCACTGCAATGGACTGAAGGTGAAGGGCAATGGAGAAAACACGTTCAAGGAAATGAAAGGCCCAAGTGTGGGACAGCTCCATCAGTGGGTGTTGACATCCAGGATGCTCCAGGGCTTAGGATGGAGAGGAAGACCTAAGCTAGGTAGAACATTGGTCTGGGAGAGTCAGTGAGGAGCTAGGGGGATGCTAATTTTATCACCTGACCCAGTGGAATGTGAGCTATAAGGGACTTAGCAGTTTATACTGGAGATGGCTGCATGAGGAAAAACATTATCAGGTAAGGTAGGAAGTAGGAGTGGGTTCCCTGAAGCTGTTGAGGATAGGGATGTCATAACTGCTAAGCAGGTTCCAGAGGGCTCGGTCGAGGGTTTGGGGTGCTTGTGAGAGGCTGGGTCAGCCTGAGAGGAATGTACAGAAGCGTGGGGTTTGTGACGCAGGGACAGAAAGATCCTTAGGGGTGGGGGGTGGGGGGGGTGTGGATTGAGGATTACAAGAGAGAGAAAGCGTTTCTTAGACTGGGGTATTCAAGCTGGGTTTCAGCAGTTATTTTTCCTCTGTCAGATAGTATCAATAGGACTGTTTGCCTACAAATAATCCCTGCTTCATAGATCCAGTTCCAAAGGTAATCTGGGCAGAGGCACAGTGTATCTCTCTGGGTTGGGATTGGAATTAAACAATTCTTTGAGCTCCTGAATACAAAAGCTGGATTCCCATGAAACATACTAGGTACTCATGACCCAGGAGTCAGTTCTTATCTTTGGAGCTGGCTGGTTGCTAGATGCTGGATGCCAGTCCTCCCCAAAAGGCCCCATTGACTGGGCCCTGATGCTTTCGGGGACCAGACAAGGGCAGGCTGCAATGTGGCCAAATGATTTTCTGAGTGCATGAACCTTACCTAGTCACAGTTGATGTCTTTGGCTTAGAAATGTTCACCTTTGCTTTGACCTCCGCTGGGTGAGTACCTATTTGCTTTACAACTTGACTTTTGTCTTAACTGACAACCTTTGTTCTTCTGTATCACTCTTCCTATTATAAGGCAACTACAGTACTTTTTGAAAGTAAGTGGGTGGGAAGGGAGAGATGATACATAACGTTTGTTTAGACAGCTCAACATATTCAAAACTCATCTTAGCTTTTTTTTTTTAATTTTATTTATTTATTTTTTCCCCCAAAGCCCCAGTAGATAGTTGTATGTCATAGCTGCACATCCTTCTAGTTGCTGTATGTGGGACGCAGCCTCAGCATGGCCAGAGAAGCGGTGCGTCGGTGCGCACCCGGGATCCGAACCCCGGCCGCCAGCAGCGGAGCGCGCACACTTAACCGCTAAGCCACAGGGCCGGCCCCTCATCTTAGCTTTTCTCTGCCTCCAAACCTATTTCTTTACCTTGGTTAGTGACATTGTCTACTCTGTCCCTTCTCTAAACTAGAAACCTCAGGATTGATCTCTCTGTCCCTGAATCCCTACATCCTATCTGTCTTTGAATTAATTGTCTTTTGAATTTGAAATTCAACTCACCGTCTCTATTACTTTTCATCTGGAATATTGCAATAGCTGCCAAAATACTTGCCTTCCTTTTGTTCTTTTCGTCACATTTATTCACATTTATTAAACATCTGAGTATACAAATGAATTGAATATGGTAGGAGAGTATAATATAATTGGACACCAACAGTCAAGACAAAAACGAATCACAATAGATTACTCAATTCCTATCGTCTCCGAAAGACAGCATAGAAGTTTCCCTGAGATTCAAACTTTTTCCTGGTACCAAATTCTAAGGAAAGTTTTTCCTTGAGAAAGGACATTGGAAAACATAATGGTCAATTTCTTCAAATGGATTTTCTTTTTTAGAAATTTTTAAAATGTTACTAATGAAGCAAAATAGTTCTGTGAGCCTGAATAAAAGCCTAAGGTGAAGCACTACCTCTGAAGGCTAGTGGATCTAGCTGAGATAAAAGGAGTGAGGCATTGTGGAAGGCAGAAAAAATTGAGCAGTACCTTCAAAATTATGAGGGAAAGTTATTTCCAACTTAGAATTCTATCCCAGCCAACCTGATTGTTTCAGTGTAGATCAGAGACATTTTCAGAGATACAAGTCCCCAACATTTACCTCCCAGTCTTCCTTTCTCAGGAAACTCCTAAATGAGAGATCAGCAAGCTATGGCCCTTAGTCCAAATCCGGCCCACTGGTTTTGCAAGTAAAGTTGTATTGGAACACAGCCATGCTCCTTTGTTTATGTAGTGTTTATGGCTGCTCTCATGTTATAATGGCAGAGTTGAGTAGTTATGACAGAAACTGTATGGCCCACAAAGCCTCAACTGTTTACTAGCTGGCCCTTTACAGAAAAAGTTTGCCAGTAAGGTGCACAGGGAGTAGGAAGGGGAGATGATGATGGGAACAGGTAGACTTTAGAAAGATAGAAGCGGGCGGGCCCCGTGGCTTAATGGTTAAGTGCGCGCGCTCCGCTACTGGAGGCCCGGGTTCGGATCCTGGGCGCGCACCAATGCACTGCTTCTCCGGCCATGCTGAGGCTGTGTCCCATATACAGCAACTAGAAGGATCTGCAGCTATGACATACAACTATCTACTGGGGCTTTGGGGACAAAAAAGGAGGAGGATTGGCAATAGATGTTAGCTCAGAGCTGGTCTTTCTCAGCAAAAAGAGGAGGATTAGCACGGATGTTAGCTCAGGGCTGATCTTCCTCACAAAAAAGAAAGAAGAAAAAGGAGTCAAGACTGACAAGAGATGATGGAGTTGCAAGAAATGTTTGATGTTTAAGAGATGTCAGCAAGGCTAAGCTGTCTTGAAATACCACTAAATATAATATGAGGGGGTGGGGGGGATGAAATGGGTGAAGGGGGTCAAAAGGTACAAACTTCCACTCATAAGATAATAAAGTCCTAGGGATGTAATGTACAGCATGGAGACCGTAGTTAACAATACTGTATGGTATATTTGAACATTGCTCATGTTACCGCACAAAGGGCACGATCTGCTCTCCACGAGACAAAAGCCACTTGTCAAGAGGCAAGGTGGTGGCAGAGAAAGGGCATATTATTACAGCTTGCTAGCAAGGGGTAAGATGGCCAACTAACGCCCAAAAGAACCATCTTACAGAACAAAGACTACAGGCCAGTTATATAGGGGTTGGTCTCCAGGTGGGGGAGGCATCTGGTCTCAGGGTGGGGGCATCCACCTGACCTCAGTGTGGAGGTAGACATCTAATCTTAGTTCCTGATAATCTTTTGTTTTACTGGACAGGCATCAGACACCAGAGCAACGCCCTCTACCCTGATGTTTCAATTGTCATTGTTGATGGCTATCAGCATAGACTTGCCTGTGGGTCATCACATTCCTAAGGAACTCAAAAGAACAAGGTTATCAACTTATAGCAGCTGGGAGGGGCCATAAAATCCACAGAGCATGTCTGGGTTAGTTAATCAGAGGTCATTGAAAGTTACAATAGGGTTTCTTTTCTACAATATGGCTTCCCTTATGTCAACCTTGTGTTGAGCTGGTATCACTAAGAGAGTAGATCTTAAAAATTCTCATCACAAGAAAAAAAATTTGTAACTATGTGTGGTGATGGATGTTAACTAAACTTATTGCGGTAATCATTTCTTAATATATACATTTATCAAATCATTATGTTGTACATCTAAAACTAATACAATGTTATATGTCAATTATATCTCAATTAAAAAAATTATATATATATATATATATACATAAATAACATGAGAAATCACTGGTAAACTTTGAGAGTAATGGTGGTGATCTTTATCAGGGTAAAGTGAAGAGGCCAGACGCCAGAATGCAAAGAATTAAAAACCGAGGACTTCTTCTTACCGAAAGATGCCTTAAAGAAAGTTGACTCAGGCAAGCTATGGAGAGGAAGTGACAGACTAGGGCTGTTTTAAGGAGAAAGAATATTTGCTATTTAGACTAGTGGGATGTGGTTGCTATTATTTGTCTTATTGTTCAACTTTTCCATCACCCTTCTTCTCTTTATAATCCCAACTCCCCACCACAAGGAGGACAAGTGAACCAAGCTCCCACATATAAAGTGGAGGAAGATAGGCATGACTGTTAGCCCAGGGCCAATCCTCCTCAGCAAAAAGAAGAGAGTTGGCAACAGATGTTAGTTCAGGGCTTAGGGTGAATCTTCCTCACCAAAAAAAAAAAAAAAGAAAGAAAGAAGGAAAGCAGCCTTTTGTTCCTTATTAAAGATGCTATAATTATAATAACGAGAAATAGAGCATGCATAGATTTGTAATTAAAACATGACTGATACCGAGCAATGGGCTTGCTCTGCTTGCTGTGATCTGAGCCAATTAATCACAGTGAGTCGGAGACTGAGAAATGAAGTTTAATTAGATTACCTGGCAAATTGGAAGACAGGTGACTAGTGTCTCAAAGACTCATCTTCAAAGATTACAAAATCTTGAGGTAGTTATATAGGGAAAATGGGCAGTGGGGAGTCCAGGGATGTTGGTCTCCAGGCATGACGGGCTCCAGGCATCACATTGTTCCATTCTTCTGTCAGCTGTGATGGATACCTTGTAGGTGTGTTTCCCACCTGTGGTCAGCCTGTTCCTGGAGAGAAACTCATAGAACAAAGTTTTTAATTTATCAAGCTATTGGGGAGTACATATGTAAGTGGAGGCCATAAATCAAGAGAGCATGTGAATTTTTTGGAGTACGTGCAGAGCTGCGAGTAGTCACACGGAGGAGGGGCTGGGGCCATTTAGAGTAACAAGACGACCTCACTTATGCTCACTTACATAACCTTTGCCCCTTAAGAGTTAATCTCTTATTCATTGTGCTCCTCCAGTCATTAGAATGTAAATTTTTTCTTTTTCTTTCTTTCTTTTCTTTTTTTTTTTTTTTGCTGAGGAAGATTCACCCTAAGCTAACATCTGTTGCCAATCTTCCTCTATTTTGTATGTGGGCTGCTGCCACAGCATGGCCACTGACAGACGAGTGGTGTGGGTCAATGCCTGGGAACCAAACCCAGGCCACCAAAGTGGAGCACACCAAACTTAACCGCTAGGCCACCAGGGCTGGCCCAAATATAAATTTTTTCTAATCATCTCTTTCTTCTGTTGTTGAGAAATGTTAGGCCCACAGAGTACTTTGGATTCCCCAAGAATTTACATCAACAAGATTCCCCAAGAATTTATATCTCATCTATTATCATTTTGACCTATGCTTTCTTTTAATTTTGACCAAGGTTGAATCAAAGTTTGGAGCTTATAAATGCTAACTATAAAGGGGTGGCAGAGAAAGATAAGGCAGTGAAGGTAAGTGATAAGCAGAAAAGAATCAGAAGAAAGTGGTGTAAGGAAAACCAACAGAGGTGAGTTTTGAAAGGGAGGATGGAGTTGATAGTTCAAATAAGATTGGGGGCCGGCTCCGTGGCTTAGTGGTTAAGTGCGTGCGCTCCGCTGCTGGCGGCCCAGGTTCGGATCCCGGGCGTGCACCAACGCACCGCTTCTCTGGCCATGCTGAGGCCACGTCCCACATACAGCAACTAGAAGGATGTGCAGCTATGACATACAACTATCTACTGGGGCTTTGGGGGAAAAAATAAATAAAAATTAAAAAAAAAAATAAGATTGGCATGAAAAAATGTCCACTAGAGTTTGCAAGTCCAGTGGGTTGAGGAAAGAAAAAAGGTGCAGCTTGAATATAAGAATGGAAAGAGAAGCGTTGGGTAGGTCATTTTTTTAAGGAGAGACTAGGGACAGAATAGGATAAGAAGAAAAAACACTGAAGATGCACTGTTCTGGAACAACGGTCATCTGGGAGTGGATGAAGATTTTCTTAGGATACCTGGGCATGCATAGTATTAAGAGAATCAATCTCTAGATGGTATACATTCTTTCTTCAAATTGCTGTACCTAAGAATGCCTCTAAATTCAAGGTGTCCTATTGCACAATGGCCCTTCTCTCACTTTGCAAAAGCAAACCATACCTCTCAGCCATCTCCAATCTAACTATGGTTACTTGCCCACCTGCAGAGGAAGAACTGGAAATCTACCATCAAAGGGACAATTTGATATACCAAATTAGGTAATGAGGAAGTGAAGTAGTGAATGACAACAACTGGGTATCTTTTTTGCAAAAAGCTCCTATCTTTTCCATTAAGAGATACATTTCCAATAAAACTTTACTTTTTTTTTTTTTTTGGTGAGGAAGATTGTCCCTAAGCTAACATCTGTGCCAATCTTCCTCTATTTTGTATGTGGGATGCCACCACAGCATGGCTTGATGAACAGTCCACAGGTCCATGCCCAGGATCCAAACCAGCAAACCCCGGGCTGCCTAAGTGGAGTGCACAAGTTTAACCACTATACCACTGGGCCGGCCCCAAAACTTTACTTTTTATGTCTAGTAACTCTCAAAAGTTGTAACATAAAGGGGCAGGCCCCGTGGTGTAGTGGTTAAGTTTGGTGTGTTCCACTACAGCAGCCTGGGTTTGTGGGTTTGGTTCCTGGAGGCAGACCTACACCACTACACAGCCATGCTGTGGCAGTGACCCACATATAAAGTAGAGGAAGATTGGCACAGATGTTAGCTCAGGGCTAATCTTCTTCAAGCAAAAAAAAAAAAAGAGGAAGATTGGCAACAGATGTTAGCTCAGGGCTACTCTTCCTCAGGAAAAAAAAAGTTGTAACAAAAAATATGCTAACCACTGATACTTAAAGCTTTAAAAAGACTTGTAACATATTCATGTTGTTTTGATAAGTTGTGTACTATAAATGGATTACTCAATTATAAGTATTTTTTTAAATGACCATCGAAAAATTTTGTAATATTTTAATTTATATACATATTTTTGTTGAAGAAAAGGATGATAAAGTGAACAATAAGACTTTCAAGGTTAAAGCTGTATTGCATTAGTATAAATTATTGTGGGGGAAGTAAAATTGAAATATAAATTCAAGAAGAAAATGCAATTATGTAAAATTTCTGATGATTAAGAACTTGTCTGGGCGGGCCCCCTGGCTTGGTGGTTGAGTGCGCGCGCTCCGCTGCTGGCGGCCCAGGTTCGGATCCCGGGTATGCACCAACGCACCGCTTCTCCGGCCATGCTGAGGCCACGTCCCACATACAGCAACTGGAAGGCTGTGCAACTATGACATACGGCTAACTGCTGGGGCTTTGGGGGAAAAAAATAAAAAATAAAAATTATAAAAACAAACAAACAAAAAAAGAACTTGTCCGTGTAGGGTTTTGTGTGTGTGTGTGTGAGGAGGATTAGCCCTGAGCTAACATCTGTTGCCAATCCTCCTCTTTTCGCTGAGGAAGATTGGCTCTGGGCTAATCCATGCCCATCTTCCTCTACTTTATATGGGACGCCACCACAGCATGGCTTGACAAGCAGTATGTCGGTCCGAGAGAGGGATCCGAACCTGCGAACCCCAGGTGGCCAGCGAAGCGGAGCGCACAAACTTAACGATACACCACTGGGCTGGCACCGTCCATGTAGTTGTTAATAGATGATGGTAGGCATCAAATCAATATCTTATTCAGGAAAAATCTTATTTGGATTCTATACATATTTTTTAAAAAGTGAGAGAAGGGTCTTTATTTTAAAATGCTATGGGGGCCGGCTCCGTGGCTTAGCGGTTAAGTGCGCGCGCTCTGATGCTGGCGGCCCGGGTTCGGATCCCGGGAGCGCCCCGAGGCACCACTTCTCCGTCCAACGCGAGGCTGAGTCCCACGTACAGCAACTAGAAGGATGTGAACCTATGACATACAACTATCTACTGGGGCTTTGGGGGGAAAAAACTGAATAAATAAAATCTTTAAAATGCTATGGGCCAGCCCTGTGAATGAGTGGTTAAAGTTCCCTGAGCTCCACTTTGGCAGCCTGGGTTCACAAGTTTGGAACCCCAGGCTCGGACCTACACTGCTCATCAGCCATGCTGTGGTTGCAACCCATGTACAAAATAGAGGAAGACTGGCACAGATGTTAGCTCAGGGCTAATCTTCCTCAGCAAAAAAAATAAATAAATAAAAAGCTAATATTTACAGTAGAATTCATTGTCAAAATTGCTTTCTTTTCAATTATTTAAGTTATGAGGGAAAATTTTATTTTATTTTATTTTTTATTTATTTATTTTTTTTATTTATTTTATTTTTTCCCCCCAAAGCCCCAGTGGATAGTTGTATGTCGTAGCTGCACATCCTTCTAGTTGCTGTATGTGGGACTCGGCCTCAGGATGAACGGAGAAGTGGTGCCTCAATGCGCACCCGGGATCCGAACCCGGGCCACCAGCATCGCAGCGCGCGCACTTAACCACCAAGCCACAGGGCCGGCCCATGAGGGAAAATTTTAGATGCCAACCTGAAAATGTGTGAATGGATTACATTGTTTTTCAAAATTTGCAGGGGCTACATGAACAAAAAACTTTGAAATCACTGTCTAAAGGAAACAGAGGAGATAAGATCTTCTGGTATAGGGACAAATGCCATCCCTAGAGGAAAGGTTGCCACAGCCTCTAAAACGCAAGGTGTACTGTTGAGGTTGATCCTGATGGGGCTTTTTCTGTAGATCTACATTGTTGGAAATGCCTCATAGAGTAATTATGTGGTTTCCTGTACTCACAGAACTATGTGTTAGAGCTGTGGGAAAGAACTACAAGGCAGAGCTGCTAAAACTATGAAAGACATAATAGTCAAATTTTTTTGTCTTAGGTATTGGCATATCCCAATGATTTGTACTATTCTAGGGTGAGATTGCTTAGGAGTGAATATGATTTGAACTTACTCACGTTTAGAGGGTGTCTGAAATTAAGAACCAGGCAGATCCATGAACTCTGACCCTAAACATGGCCCTAAAGTAAATTGGTTGAAGAAACTGGATCCCAAAGATTACAGGTGGGGAATTTTTAAAGAATGCCCATATTCTTTAAGTCCAACGGAAAGAATTGTGAACGGACTGAAATGACAACCATGGATTGAGCAAAATTTCTTTTTAAAAGGGCTATCTTGAAGATTGTGACTCGAACTTTGGAGGAACTAAGGTGATTGGCAGTGGAAGTGTCACCGACTAATTACCCCGAGGAGTTCAAGGGAGGTTTCAGAAGCATTTAACTGTTTCTCCAAATTGTTGTTGTTGTTGTTGTTTTTTTGTTCTTTATGTTAAGGATGCAATCACCAACCATCCTGAACCAGACTGAGCCCCACTGCAAGAGCAGCGCCTGCTCAGATGTGCTGAGAGATGCCAACTGAGCCTGTGCAAGGGAATACCCACGTCTCCCTTTTGAATATTCATTCCCCATCTGAAATAAAAGGCCCCTGCTTCCATTTGTCCAGGGACAGCCACAACTTTGGAAATGGTTCCACGTGGCCTCCTATTTGCTGCAAATATTTTTTACTTTGTGTGACAACTACTTCTGGTGGAGAGTGTGATTTTTTTTTTTTTTTTTTTTTTTTTTTTTTTTAAAGATTTTATTTATTTATTTTTCCCCAAAGCCCCAGTACATAGTTGTCTGTCATAGCTGCACATCCTTCTAGTTGCTGTATGTGGACGCGGCCTCAGCATGGCTGGAGGAGTGGTGCCTCGGTGCGCACCGGGATCCAAACCCCGGCCGCCGGCAGCGAAGCGCACGCACTTAACCGCTAAGCCACGGGGCCGGCCCTGATTTTTTTTTTTTTTTTTTTTTTTTTTTCCTGAGGAAGATTCGCCCTGAGCTAACATCTTTTGCCAATCTTCCTCTTTTTTCGCGTGAGGAAGATTCACCCTGAGCTAACATCTGTGCCAATCTCTCTCTATTTTTTGTGTGTGGGTCGCCACCACAGCACGGCTACCAATGAGTGGTGTAGGTCTGCACCCTGGATCTGAACCCGTGAACCTGGGCCACTGAAGTGGAACGCACCAAACTTAACCACTAGGCCATGGGGCTGGCCCCTGGAGAGTTTGATTTTAACTTGCCAGGAGGTGAACCCACTTTGGTTCAGTAACAGAAGGAATCACAACATGTGAAATTCCTTAAATAAAAATTTATTGACTTTAAATAATTTTGGCTATGTTACACATAATAAAAAAAATCCTTTGTACTTTTTGTGAAAATAAATAAATTAATTAAATAAAATACAAAGTGTACTATACTATTGGACCAGGTCAGCTTTCTGCCTTTCTCCAGTGATATTTGGGAGGGAAAAATAAAGTGAATGGTAGGGTTTGCCCAAAGTTGGGAATTGATTGGCATTGTCTGTAAGATAGAAACCGAGGAAAGAAAGACTTGGAGGTGCTAGTAAGAATTCATTGTCATCGTTGGAGTTTAGGTTAAAAATGGAACAAATAATGTGTAGGAGAGGACACACAGATCAGAAAGTGGTCAAAATGTTCAAAGTGATGATGAGGATCTAAAATGCACTCGAAATCCACAGGAATTGGAGAGTAAAACAGTAGAAGGAGTCTATATGGTGGTTAGAGACTGATGTTTCTGAGTATCATTTTTAGAAAGTGGAACGTTCTGAGTCATGATGTGGTTTTATGTGCAGTGAAATATGGTCTTTAATCAATAACTGACTGTAAAGAGCAGAGATGAACATCAGTAGTGTGCGGATTCTGTTGACAGATTGAATCCAGTCCCTGACTTTTTAGGCGACCAAAGCGAATACCGCATAAGACTTAATCATATAGAATTTTGGCTTGCCTGGAGATCTTTAGGAATGGATAACTGAATCACTTGGGACAGCTGGATTTTCTAGATAGTTTATAATTAATCCTTTTAGGCACCTAAAATTGCTCTTATAATCATTTTAGATGAAAAGCTTGGTAAAATATACTCCATACTTCCTTAATTTTTTTTTGGTGAGGAAGATTAGCCCTGAGCTGACATCTGTTGCCAATCCTCCTCTTTTTGCTGAGGAAGACTGGCCCTGGGTTAACATCTGTGCCTATCTTTCTTTACTTTATATGAACGGGATCCAAACTTGCGAACCCCGGGCTGCCAAAGTAGAGCATGTGAACTTAACCACTATGCCACCGGGCCGGCCCCCATTCTTCCTTAATTTTTGATGCTGATATGCTGGACATAATTTTACTATTTCTTGATGTAAGGATTAGCATCATGAACATCAGTTATTCAAATGAAATGATTTCAGGGCCTCTGGGGTGGGTAGTGCTTTTTATACTTTACAGATCTTCCTTGACTTATGGTGGAGTTACATCCTGATAAATCCATTGTAAATTGAAAATATCCTAAGTTGAAAATGCATTTCATGCACCTAATCTACCAAACATCATAACTTAGCCGAACCTACCTTTTTTTTTTTTTTTTTGTGAGGAAGATCAGCCCTGAGCTAACATCCATGCTAATCCTCCTCTTTATGCTGAGGAAGACTGGCCCTGGGCTAACATCTGTGCCCATCTTCCTGCACTTTATATGGGACGCCGCCACAGCATGGCCTGACAAGCGGTGCGTCCGAGCGCGCCAGGGATCCGAATCTGGGTGGCCCGCAGTGGAGCACGCGCACTTGACCGCTACACCACTGGGCTGGCCCGAACCTACCTTCAACGTGCTCAGAACACTTAGAGTAGCCTACAGTTGGGCAAAATCATCTAACACAAAGCCTATTTTATAATAAACTGTTGAATATCTCATGTAATTGATTGAATACTGTACTGAAGGTGAAAAACAGAATGGTTGTATGGGTACAGAATGCTTGTCAGTGTATGGGTCGTTTACTTTCATGATCGAGTGGCTGCCTGGGAGCTGTGGCTCACTGCCGCTGCCCAGCATCAGGAGAGTATCATACCGAATATCGATAGCCTGGGAAAAGATCAAAATTCAAAATTCGAAGTATGGTTTCTACTGAATGCATATTGCTTTCGCACCATCGTAAAGTCAAAAAATTGTGTCAAACCATTGTAAGTCAGGACCGTCTGTATAAATAACCCCAGAATGCTTTCCTTTTGAGTTCCTATAGCTTCTTTTCATAGTTTTCCCACTTCTTCCCTTGTTTTTTCAGGTGTCCATTAGCACTTCTGTCATCCATGTACCTGCCCAGAAGAGTGCTCTTTGATATTCTGCTTCTAATCTGCTTTGACTATGGAAACAAGATTATTCACCTTATTAGAACTGCACACACATTCACTGTGACTAGGGCCTACAAGGGGGGAGAGGGGACTTTTTTTTTAAATGCCTATTTTTTAATTTTTAATTAATTAATTAATTATTTTTGTGAGGAAGATTACTCCTGCGCTAACATCTGTTGCCAATCCTCCTCTTTTTGCTGAGGAAGATTGGCCTTGGGCTAACATCTGTGCCCACCTTCCTTTACTTTATATGGGACTCCTCCACAGCGTGGCTTGACAAGCGGTGTGATGGTCAGTGCCCAGGATCCGAACCTGCAAACCCCTGGCCACCGAAGAGGAGTGTGCAATCCTAACCGCTATGCCACTAGGCTGGCCCGAGCAGACTTCTAAGGAGTAGAAGATGTAAGTTTTTAGTTCTTGGATTTTGTGATATCTTTTTTTTTTTTTTTAATAAATTTTATTTATTTTATTTTTTCCCCCCAAAGCCCCAGTGGATAGTTGTATGTCGTAGCTGCACATCCTTCTAGTTGCTGTATGCGGGACTCGGCCTCAGGATGAACGGAGAAGTGGTGCCTCGATGTGCACCCGGGATCCGAACCCGGGCCACCAGCATCGCAGCACGCGCACTTAACCACCAAGCCACAGGGCCGGCCATGTGATATCTTATTTTGGCTTCTCAGTAGCCTCTTCTCTGCCCCCTGGTCACCCCCTCCCCCAATTCCTTCCTGTCTGTTTTCTAAATATACTTTTTAACTGGCAAGTCCATGTAGCATGTCTGACTACAAGTGTTTTGTTTTTTTTTTTTTGTTAGGAAGATCAGCCCTGAGCTAACATCTGTGCTAATCCTCCTCTTTTTGCTGAGGAAGACCGGCTCTGAGCTAACATCTATTGCCAATCCTCCTCCGTTTTTCCCCCCAAAACCCCAGTAGATAGTTGTATGTCATAGTTGCACATCCTTCTGGTTGCTGTATGTGGGACGCGGCCTCAGCACGGTGGGAGAAGCGGTGTGTCGGTGCACGCCCAGGATCCGAACCCGGGCCACCAGTAGCGGAGCGCGCGCACTCAACCGCTAAGCCACGGGGCTGGCCCCCCTTCCTGTCCGTTTTTGAAAGTTGAAGTAAATTCTAGATAGGAAGTATCTCCAGGCCACTATTCAAACCAGTGTCTAGTAAGAATATGAAGCTATTTAGTAGGAAAAGAAAACTATAAGTAGTTTGAAGGGAGAAGCAACTATATAAAAGCTTAGAGCTTTAAAGAGTAGTGATTAGAAGCAGCATTGTAAGCTGCTATAAATTACTATATATAATGAGATGTTAAAGGCATCTTTTTTTTGCCTACCAATTTCATGTCTATATATAGAAATGTGACTACATAAACATATATATATAAGAATGTCTTACAGTAGCATTGTTTGCAATAGTAAAAAATGGTAGACAATTTAAATGCTCATCAATAGAGGAATGATTAAATGAATTTTGTCATGTACTTATCATGCAGCCATTTAAAACAATGAGGTAGTTCTGTATATACAGATCATAGTGGCTAAGAATGCAGACCCTGGATCCACACTGCCTGAGTTCAAATCCCCATCCACCACTTTCTAGTTTGTGGCACTTTAGATATGTTCCTCAACTATCCTGTGTCATAAAAATACATACTTCATAAGATTGTTGTGAGGATTAAGTGAATTCATCCATGTACAACACTTTAAACAGTCCTTCGAACAATTAGTATTAGCTATTATTATCATTACTGGTATGGAAGGACACCTGTGGTATATTGTTTGGTGAAAAGATCAAGTTACATAATAGTATGCATAGTAGGATTCCATTTTTGTCAAAACAAACAAAAATCTGTGTGTACATACATATAGGTGATTTGCACACATGTGGACTGTGGAATTTATTTATTTTTTTTAGAGAATAAACTCTTTTTTTTTTTTTAATTTTATTTCTTTTATTTTTTTCCCCCAAAGCCCCAGTAGATAGTTGTATGTCATAGCTGCACATCCTTCTAGTTGCTGTATGTGGGACACGGCCTCAGCATGGCTGGACAAGCGGTGCATTGGTGTGCACCCGGGATCCGAACCCCGGCCACGGGCAGCGGAGCCTGCGCACTTAACTGCTAAGCCGTGGGGCAGGCCCTGGAATTTCTATATAGGAGGAACTTATGAGTTGCTAACTGTTCTTGTCTGGAAGTTAAAGTTGCCTAACAAACTTTTTTTTTTTTTTTTTTTTGGTGAGGAGGACTAGCCCTGAGCTAACATCTGTGCCCATCTTCCTCCACTTTGTATGGGACGCTACCACAGCATGGCCTGACAAGCAGTGCATCGGTGCGAGCCCTGGATCTGGATCCGGACCTGATCTGGACCCGGGGTGCCAGCAGCAGAGCGCGCACACTTAACTGCTACGCCACGGGGCGGCCCCAAACTTTTTCTTTTTAACTTAGATTCTATATTTTGTTTTGGGTAGCTTTAAAAGGATCTATTTGTCATTACAGGAAGTCAAAGTTTCCTCAAACCAGTCCTTGGTGCATCCACTTTATACATAATATTCACAGAAATGGTCATGAAAGGTTGTATGCACCAAACTGTTAACAGGAATTATTTCTTTTCTTTTCTTTTCATTTTTTTGGTGAGGAAGATTATCCCTGAGCTAACACCTGCTGCAACCTTCTTCTATTTTGTACGTGGGACGCTGCCACAGCAAGGCTTGATGAGTGGTGTGTAAGTCCTCCCCTGGGGAAGCCCAGGCCAGCTAAGCTGACCAGGCAAACTTAACCACTACACCACCTACACCCTAATACGGATTATTTCCAGGGAGTAGCACGAGGGGATCGTGGGCAAAGAGGTGGGGGACAACTTTTACTTTATACACTTCTGTATTGTATTCTTTGCAAATGGTTCACTGTGCATTGATTTTGTGTTAACGTCAAACAATAGAGACAAAATCTCCTCAAAAAAAAAAAAGGATTGGTTAACTTAACGCACTAAGTCATTAACAAAAAAAGAGTGGTGGTGGTGGAGAGCTTTTTGAACTAATATGGAAGAATGTTTATGGAATTACATACACACCGATACAGAACTTCATTATGGGTATGCACCCCCTCCCCATCCTAGTTGTTTTTGGGGCTGTCTACATTGCACAGAGACAAGGCCTTGGAGGATGCACTCAACTGTACCTGTTGACTGTAGTTTTCTCTGGAGAGCGGGGTAGTGGGGAAGTGGGACTGGGAGGAAGGCCTTCCACTGTTAATTTTATGATATTCCAAATCATTTGAAATTTTTACGAAAATCACGTTTAATTTCTATAATAAAAGCAATAAAAGAAACAAACGTCTATAATGTTTTGTAAGTACCTTGTACTTTACCTTATCTGGAATGACACACTATATTCATTTTTCAAGACATTAATTAGGGCTTTACAGATTTCTGCTTTTAGGAATAAATGCAATTTCAATCCATTTAGGATCTTGATTTCTTCCACCTATACAAAAAAAAAAGGGGGGGGGAATCTATCTGATCTTGTACCTAATTTGTTATGACAGTAGGATCACTTAAAGTACAGCAATTATGCAATCCCTTCATTTGCATTCCATTTTGCAAGTGTTTTTCACGTCCGTGACCTCACGGACAAACTTAAGGTATAAAGTTAAAATCGGTATATTGAAAATAAATCTCTCGGGTTACCAAAAAGAACGTAGCTATTAGAATAAAAAATATTTTAAAAATAGCTCATGTAAGCACATATACTTGAATTTGAACTTTAAAAATCTTGGTTCATTTAACTTTTCGTAGGGCTTAGTGATTTTCCTTCACCCAGTCCTAGTCTCGAAGAGCATCAGAAACCTGCACTTGATCACTGCCTTTGAGAAAAGGCGCCCGGGGGTCCCGGGCCGTCCGCGGCGCCGGGGCTCGGCCGGGACTGAGTCAGCGCCGGGGCCGAGAAGTTCGGCGGGAGGCGCAGGGCGGGGCTTCCTCCCGCCGACTCCGAACCCAGCTCTACTTTTCCGAGTCCACGTCTCTTCCTTTGGACAGGCGTGTTTCTTCAGGTCGGGCCCAGCCAACGTGACAGCTACAGAGCTTTAAAAAAAGGAGAACTTCGGCCCCGCCTCGACGATCTCCCCCGGCCGGAGCAGCCCGGGCCAGCTCGGTGCAGCCCCTCACCGCCTGCGGCGCGCGGCTCCTCGGGGCCGAGCCCGCCGAACGCCTGGCTTCGGGGCGCCCCCCTCGCGGCGCCGAGCGCAGCATCCCCGGCATGGAGACCGGCTCGGACTCAGGTCAGAGGCCCGCCCGTCCGCCCGCCCCGCGGCCGCTGCAGGCTGCGCCGGCGCGGCGGGGCTGCTAGGCCGGGCCGCCGGCGCAGGCCTCCGCGTGCCGGGTCCGCGCGGGGAGCGCTCGCGGGGCGGGCGGCGGCAGGTGGGCAGGACGAGCCGCGAGCGAGCGAGCGAGCGCGGGCGGGCGCGCGAGGGGCCGGCGGGGGGGCCGCTGGGAGGATGGCTCAGCTCTTTCTAAATATAAAACCGGCGTGAGTTGGGCGAGCGCGGCGCGGAGCCGCAGAGCCGCCGCGCGGGCCGGGCGCACCGGGACTCGGCCGACAGGCGGCGGCGGCCCCGCAGAGGCGCGAGGCTGCAGGAGCGCCCGGGTCGCGAGCTCGCGGGGACGGCGAGAGCGGCGCGTGCAGCGGGGAGGACGCGGGCGGCGGCGGCGGGCGGGCCTCGGGGGCGCCGAGCGACCGGAGGCGGGTGGCGGGCCCTGCCGCCCCGCGGGCCGCGGGCCCCCCCCCCCGCGGGCCCGCGCCCTCCCCCTCCGCCCCTCCCTCCCTGCCCGGCGCAACATGGCTGCGGCCGCCGCCGCCGCCTCCCAGGACGAGCTGAGTAAGTGGCACCGCGAGCCCGCGGCCGCGAGCCGGAGCCGGCGCTGCGCGGGGCCGGGGGCGGCGGCCGGGGCCGGGCTGCGGGGCTGGGGCGGGCGGGCGGCGGACGCGGCGCGCGGGGGGCTGGGGCGCCCGGGCCTGGCTGGCGGGCGGGGCGCCGGACGCCGCCGCCGCCGGCGTTTGTAGGCCTCAGGTTTGCACCGTCACGTTGCGAAATTGAAACCGGAGACCCGGGCGGAGCCACCTCTCCCCGCGGTCCGTCCCGGCGGTGGGGGGAGCCCAGCCCCCTGCCCGCGGCCCCCGGGCTGGCGGACAGGCCGGAGCCCCATGGTGGGGGGCTGTGTCCGCCCGTCCCGTCTGACCCCTCCATGGCCCTCGGCCCCAACTGCGGGGCGAGTTCTAGAATTGGAGCTTTCGGGGAGGGGGAGATGGTGCCTTTCTGTGACACTCGAGAGATCAGCAGAAAGGTCAAGAATAGGCGGTGACCCTCAGGTGGAGCAGGAAGGGCGGGAGGGCAGAGAGGGTCGCGGCGTTGGCCGCAGGAGAAACTACGGGTGACAGCGCTTGCAGAGAGGAGAGCCAGGGCGCGCTCGACCATAAACGTTGCGATTTTCCAGGGGACGGCGATCCACGTCCGGGGAGAGCGGGGGTCGCCCTGAATCCCAGGCCGCCCCGCCCGCCGCCCGGGTGCGCCTCGATGCTTTGTGGGAAGTGTAGTTCTAGGGCGCCGCAGGCCCACGCTGGGGTCATAAAAACTGAATTTTCCTAGGACACGTAAGATAATCTGTGATTGCGTTTGGGGTGGTCAGATGAAATGCTTTACGTTGAGTTTTCCTTTTTTGTTTTGTGCTTCCTCAGTGCTGCCCTTCACTAAGACAAAAACAAGAAAGATGTTATTCAGAGATGATGTGAGTTTTAAATGGAATGAAGCATGGGTGAGGTGTCACAAGCTTTGTGAAGTTTCTCTTGTTACAGCCCCTTCTGAATTTCCGTATGAAAGTAGTCATAAACATAATAATTTCTGTTTCTTTAGTGCTTGGCAGTTTAAAGCTGCTTTTATACACATGATCTCATTTTTGCCCTCATAACAACCTTGTGAGGCAGGTAGGTAGGAATTATCCCTGTTTTAAAGAGGAGGCAGGTTTAGGGAGATTAAGTTCCTTGCTGCTTTGACACAAAACTGGAGTAGCAGGAGTAATGTTTGCAGTACACGATTGGTGTGACCCTGGGCAGGAGGGAGAGTCTGGGTAGATAGACAAGGTCTCATGGTCTGGTGAGAGAGAGACTCTGGCTGATAGCCACGGAGTTGGTTGCTTGTCTGTCAGTTCCAAGCTGGAGCACCACCAGGCCTTCTGGGGAGATCAGTTCCCTGCCTTTTTTCTTCCATTTTTTGTTATTGTGGTAAAATACACATAATATAAAATTTGCCATCATAACCATTATTTTTGTGTGTGTGAACCATTTTTGTGTGTGTGTGTGTGTGTGTGTGTGTGAGAGGAAGATCAGTCCTGAGCTAACATCCATTGCCAATCCTCCTCTTTTTGCTGGGGAAGACTGGCCCTGAGCTAACAACCGTGCCCATCTTCCTCCACTTTATATGGGAAGCTGCCACAGCATGGCCTGACAAGCAGTGCCTTGGTGTGCGACCAGGATGCGAACCCCGGGCTGCAGCAGCCCAGCGCGCGCACTTAACCACTACGCCGCGGGGCTGGCCCCATCATAACCATTTTTTAAAAACTTGTTTTATTGAAGTCACATTGGTTTATAACATTGTGTAAATTTCAGGTGTACATCATTATATTTTGGCTTCTGTATAGACTACATTGTGTTCACCATGAAAAGTTTGGTTTTCATCTGTCACCATATATATATGTGCCCCTTTTCCCCTTTTGTCCTCCTCCCATCCCCCTCTGGTAACCACCAATTTGTTGTCCGTATCTGTGTGTGTTTGTTTATCTTCCGCATATCCATCATAACCATTTTGAAGTGTACAGTTTAGTGCTATTAAGTACATTCATATTGTGCAGCCATCACCACTATCTCCAGAACACTTTTCATCTTGCAAAACTCTGTACCCATTAAACGCTATCTCCCTATTCCCCCCTCTTCCCAGCCCCTGGCAACCACCATTCTACTTTCTGTCTCTATGATTTTGACTACTCTAGATATCTCATATAAGTGGAATCATACAAGATTTGTCTTTCCGTGACTGGCTTATTTCACTTAGCATAATGTTCTCAAGGTTCATCCATGTTGTAGCATGTGACAGGATTTTCTTCCTGTTTAAGGCTGAGTGATATTCCATTGTATGCGTATATCACATTTTCTCATCCGTTCATCTGTCAGACACTTGAGTTGCTTGTACATTTTAGCTATTGAGCTTGTAGGTTTTAGCTATTGAGAATAATGCTGCTTACAAACATAGGTGTCCAGATATCCCTTTGAGATGCTGCTTCCAATTCTTTTGGCTACATACCCAGAAGTGGGATCATATGGTAATTCTATTTTTAATTTTTTGAGGAACCACCATACTGTTTTCCACAGTGGCTGTACAGTTTTATGTTCCCACTGGCAGTACAGAAGGGTTCCAGTTTTTCTACATCCTCGCCAACACTTGTTGTTTTCTGTATTTTTTTTCTTCTTTTTTTTGGTGAGGAAGATTCACTCTGAGCTAACATCCGTTGCCAAGCTTCCTCTTTTTTTTGCTTGAGGAAGATTAGCCCTGAGCTAACATCCCTCCCAGTCTTCCTCTATTTTTTATGTGGATTGCAACCACAACATGGCTTAACGAGTGGTGTAGGTCTGTGCCTGGGATCTGAACCCACAAACCCGGGCAGCTGAACCAGAGGGTGCCAGACTTAACCACTACGCCATGGGGCCGGCCCCTATTTTCTGTATTCTTTATAGTGGCGATCTCAATGGGTGTGAGGTTGTCTGATTTTTTAAATTGTTATGCTGCATGATATCTAAGTTCTTGTTGTGCCATTAAACATATTAAAATCTGATTTACCATTTGGAATGGGGAACAAAACTAGAGGAAGAATTGGATATCATTCTAAAGTGGCTGATGTATTTGTATATATGCAGTGTGCTTCTGCGTATCAGGTACGTGTTAAGGTGCTGGTAGTACTTCTGGTTAAGGAATTTACTGGCTTTCACAGCTACTGGAAAAGTTAGGAGCAAGTAATTCTAATCCTTGCTTTTCTAATCCATCGTTTTGTTTGGTCATATCATCAATCATCAACCACAGATACCTGTTGACTTGGTTTCTTTATTTCTTCAGGAGAGATTAAATACTTGGCACACACACATATACTGGCTAAGAAGTGTCAGATAAACGACTTTTGGTTTCAGAATGGCTATTATGAAAGAAGAGATGGTTGTTAAAAAGGTGCTTTTTAAAATTCCTCCATAAAAAAAGGAGCTAAGTATGTGAATATTTGCTGGCTATTATTTCTGGCTAGTAGATAATAAAAGCAAACTACTAGATGCCAGTATTGTTTCTTTTTTCCCTAATATTTTATTGTAAAAATCTTCAAAAATACAGAAAAGTTGAAAGTGAGTATTCATATAGTCACTGCCTAGATTCTACATTTGATATTTTACTAGCTTTATCACATATCTTTCCACCTTTTAAAAATCCTATTTTAATTATTTTATTTTTTAATTTAAAAAAGATTGTGGTAGAATACATATAACATAAAATTTATCATGTGTACATTTTTTTTTTTTTGGTTAGGAAGGTTAGCCCTGAGCTAACATCTGTTGCCAATCCCCCTCTTTTTGCTGAGGAAGATTGGCCCTGGGCTAACATCAGTGCCCATCTTCCTCTACTTTATATGGGATGCCACCGCAGCATGGCTTGACAAGTGGTGCATCTGTCCGCACCCGGGATCTGAACCTGTGAACCCTGGGCCACCGAAGCGGAGCGCATGAACTTAAGCACTACGCCACCGTGCCGCCCCCTTTGTGAACATTTTTTAAATGTACAGTTCAGTGGTATTAAGTACTCAATCCACCTTTTTTTGATGCATTTCAAAGTAAATGCAGCTAGTACACTTCCCCCTGAATATTTCAGCACCAGCATTGTTTTAAGTGCTTTATATATATTCTTCTATCATCAAAATGATCCTAAAAGATAGGTAAAATTATTATCACTGTTTTATGGGATGGAAAACAGGCTTTTTAGGTTCCAAGGTCCCGCTGCTAGTAAGTGGTGGAGTTGGAATTGGATCCCAGGTGCCTTAGAACCCGGTGTGCAGTCATAACCAGCTTTTAGGCCATATTATCTTGGTGAACCATAGTCGGAGTGTTCCTGCTGATGAAAAGATCAAGTGAGTTGCTTTGCTAAATTCTCATCTAGATGTTACTGTAATCCAGCTATCTGACTGCTATTTAACATTGCTATGGGGTACAAAAGAAGCACCAAAGCCTCCCAATGGAATTATAATACCACTGAGAACGAGGGAAGAATGCACGTAAATAGATATGTAAGGACCAAAATATATGGTTATATGATATAGATAATGCTAGAGTAGTACTATCTGTGGTTCCCAAGTCTGTTATTTAGAGGTGTCTAGTTGGTAACACTGTGTTTCTATGCATATCAAATTAGCATTTTTTTATTTTTACGTTTGAATTGATACACATGTCATAAATTTAAGTTAAATGTATAGCTGCTTTCAGTTGTATCTGCCACCACACTTTGCAGGAGCTCCTGAGAAGTAGAATTAACTGTTAGGTTTCTCTTTTCTGTCTTTTCTTTTTTTTTTTTTTTTTAGTAGTAGTGACGCATGCAAGTTGCCAAAAGGTAAGCAGGATAATCTTGGGTTGGGATTTGTTAGAATTTATCCTTTCACAAATATGTAATTGTCACTTTGAGTCAGATGATTGTCATAGAATCATAGTAAAGGGAATGTTTATTGAAGGCTTAGCATGTGTTCTGATCACTTTGTACATATTAACTGCTGAATCCTTAAAACAACCCTGTGAGTTTGGTACTATTATTGCCCCAGTGGTGAAGCTTCCTCATATTACAGAGTTAGGGCTTGAACTCAGATTCTCTGATTCCAAAGTTTATGTTAATTCTGCTCTACCACTGTATTACTCTCTCTGAAAGGGAAAATATACAGTTTATGACAAGGTCAGCATGGATTTTTTTTTTTCCATGTCTTACTAGCCTCCAGAAGGAATCTCCTGTAGGGTGTAAAATGTGGCAATATTTCGATGTTCTTTGAATAGAACATTAGATTTTGGGGTTAGATGCCAAAATAGAGAACAGTTAGCTCTGAATGTTGAAAGCAGTTCTGCAATCTAGTTTGTTAAATTGCTTAAGGTCATAGTCTGTAGTTCTTTCTTTATATTTAGGCTGATATAACTGTTTGGAATGAAATGAAATTCAAGGCAGGGCATGTGGGCTAGTTTTTCTTCTAATATTATCCTCTGCCCGTTCATGGAAAAGTTGACATTGTAGTTATATTTCAGCAGTGGGGAGGGAGATTTCTGACAGAGGGAAGGAAGCATTTGAGACTTTTCACCTGGTCAGCTGTTTAGTGGTTTCATATTCTGGGCTTTATAATTATAAGGCATCCTTAGAATCTGATCTCCATTGGGATAAAGACAACTCGTGAAGGAGTAACGGCCTGTAATCTTGAAGCACGTACTGCTCAGTTTGACCATTTGACATAGCCATGGGAAACTTCAATTGCAGAAGTTGGCCAGGTAATCAGCATGTCACATACCTTCTGAGAGAGTCTCTGCCAGTGTAGGAATCCTAGTGGCTCTTTTAGAGGATGAGACGTGGGAAGCTCTGTGTGTAGCTGTGTAGGTGAAGGTGATTCTGTGGGCAGACTGAAATAGCTCCGGAGAGGTGGTGGCTTTGATGACAGCCAGGCATGCGGCTGAGCTGATCTCTGTAGAAAGGCTAAATCCCGCCTGTATCATTTGAATTTTGGTTACTTAACCAAATAGGAAGGTTAAAATGGAAAATAACGATGATATTTGTAGTTTTTATCAACTTCTATTCTGATTTTTCACTCCACCCCCATTTTGTTTTGTATTATGCTTTCAGTAAAGTGTAATTTAATAAAGGCCAGTGTTTTGAGAATAGTTGGCCCTGGGGCTTTGACCTTGTTCAGAGGTAGATGTTAAAGTGGTAGGCACTGCCAGTGTGCTCACAGAGTCTGATCCAAGTTGCCGGTCCCTGGTTTCAGGCCCAACCACTCTCTACCTTGATGCTTGCCATCTTTTATGGCTTGTTTTTCCCACGCATTTTCCAATTCAATAAGCAAACTTTAAAAAATTGAGTGACTAACTTATTGTCCTGTCCTCACAGCGCTTGTAATTCAGTGTAGAAACAGATTTATATATAAATATAAATAACTGATATGAAGCATGATATGAAAAATGCTTAACAGTTCTTTGGAACATTGAGGAATGAGAATAGCATTCCAGGCTAAGGTAACAATAGCCTGAGCTAAGACATTGAGGTTGGAAAATATCAAGCATTTTCAGAGAAAGTTTGGGTAAGTCTGGTGTGGTGGAATGGGGGTGCTATGGCTACGTTAAGTGCTGGAAAAGGAGATAAAATTTGGAGTTTGAGCCTTGGCCCTTTCTGCCTTTTACGATTTGGGATCTTGGGCAAATTACCTTACCTTTGTAAGTCTCAGTTTCTTTCTCATAAAGTTGGGATAATAAGAAATACTCATAGTGTTGTTAGGATTAATGTATGTGAAAATGGGCTGTATAAACAATTAAGCTCTATGTAAATTATTATTATTATTTTTATTTGGGAAGGCAGTGGGGGATGAAGCTGGGAAGATAGATTGGGACCAGCTTGTGTAGGAATGCCAACACAAGTAGTTTAGACTTTGTTCTGTAGACAGTAGAGAACCATCAAAGGCTTTTAAGAGGGGTGTAACATGAGTAGATCTGTTTTATAAGGATAACAGGTGGCGGTGGTGTAACATTGGTTGCAAGGATCCAGAGACTGAGAGCAGCAAGACTCTTAGGAGGGTATCACAGTGGCTCGGTAAAAGTAATTTAGGGTCTGAATTGGGACAGTGGAAGTGGATTTGGCAACGAGGTAATATAATCTAGAATCCCTAAAACAGGCAGAAATTACTGGCCAAGCAGATGGGGGTTATTCAAGAGAGGGAGGAGTTAGAGATGATTCCAAGAATCTACCTGAGAGATTAGGGGGGCAGAGAGTGTAGCCTCTAGACAGATTTAGGGAGGTGGAAGTGGAGAAAGGAGAGAACAAGTTTGTGTTCAACAAATAGATTATTTGTTGAGTGAATGAGTTGAATTATTGAGGCACCCACATTGAGTTGTTGGGGGAGACTTTTGAATAGTGGCGAAAACCTCTGGCAGTGGTCAGAGCCGGTTTTGAGTCTTGGCTCGGCCACCTTTTAGTTAATGTTCTTGAACAAGGGACCTAACTTCTGGGCCTTGGTTTTCTCATCTGTAAAATGGGATAATAACAAAACCTGTTTTACAGGGTTGTTATAAGAATGAGAAGAGATATATGCGTGTTAAGAACTTGGCATAGTGCTAGGCACGTGGATTGCAGGCGCGCGGGAACTTGGGTTCTGAAGCTTGGGAGAGGGTGGGGGTGGTGGTGGAGTCACGACAATGGATGGATCAGCCAGAGGACAGCCGTCTGGGGGCTATGCGTACTTAGGGATGAGAAGAAGACAAAGACGACCCAGGGAAGGGGATCAGGAGTGCTGAGAGAGGGCAGGGGTTCCCGGGGTTATGACTGTTAACCATTTACGTTCTCAGTTGTAATGTGCTGGTAACATGTGTGCCCGCCCACTAATACTCTTCTTGTAAAAGTGTTGTATAATTCAGATGCTTTCTTCCAATTTTAATGTAAGGTTTTGTATGTTTATGATATATATGTATATGTACATATATGATAAAATCAATGTTGTATTGGTACTGGAGTTTTCTTAGTCTTCAGTGAATAATTACTAGTGTATTTTTTTATTCAATATTAGCATATTACTTCTACATAATAAATTTTATTCATGGACATATTTCTTACTCTTTCTCCAATTTGGTAAACACTATAATTTTTCCTCATAGTGAATTTGCAAAGCAGGGCATCAAATGAGGAGATCTTAGCATAGAAATAAAAAGTGCTTATTTTTTCCTTAAAATGGTAGCTGTGAGTATAAATCTTTTAATTGTTTTTTTTCCTGGTGTTCTAAATAATAGATTCTTTATACAATTGCATATGCACGAGTGGATGAACATACCATTGGTGATCCAGAGGATTTTTGTCAAGACTGGATAAACCATGTATCACATTGATTGTAGAGGTTAGTAGATTTAGTTCCTTAGGTTGTGTGCATTTTTCTGTAGTAGCATTTAAAAATGCCCAGGTTATTAAGTAGCAATTTCCTCCCAAGATCTTCATGGGTTTTTCTCCTTTTCTAGCTATCCTGAGGGAATCAGTGACGTTCATGTTAATTTGTATATGCCTGAAGCTTTTGTTCTCTGTAATGATAAACATAAGTAAAAAAAATAGCAAGAGAGAAAAAAAGATAAAACTTAAAGATGTTACTTAGCATTGTGCTCAAGGATAATACTATGAGTTTTAGTTCACGAGTAGCGTTGTCTGCCACAACCATGAAAAATGATTTTACTTGCTCCAGGAATGTCATCATGGAGTTAATTGTTTTATTTATGAAAAGAGATATTGAAAGAGGCATCATCCTGATAGTAGGATATTCCTAATTCTGCCATTTCAACGTGAACTGTGATGGAAAAGCCGTTTAATTCTACTTCATCCTGAGGCCGAATGAGAGTGTGGTGTCAGTTTCACTCTTAGATGATATTGGATGATCTTTTGATTGCAACTCTGTAAGTTCAGATTGTAATTCTCTGATATCATGAGGCCAATATCCAGTGAGTATCTGGGATTTTGTAGCTTCAATGTAAAGGTGCATTTTTTTGCTATCTTCTAATTTAACTATTGGATCCCCCTTCCCCCAGGGCATTTGACTGTTTTTCAGTTTGTATATTGCTGATGATAGTGTATGATGCCTTAATTCATTTAGGTGGAATTTTGAGGGATGGAATGAATGGAATATTGTGTAAACCAAAGTTCAACCTTAGATAAATTTATTTTTGCTGTTTCACATATCTTCATTCCATCTTAGAGAAATGGAAAATTGGGAGGTTGGCCGAATGGTTTAGAAGAGAAATGAGGACATTGTTTATTCGCTCCTAGATTCTTTCTGTCTTAGAGCTTTCGGGCCTGTGATACATGTGTTAATGTCATTATGATATACTGAAGGCAAGCAGGTCAAAGTACAAATGTTGGCATTTAAATAGTGACTTAAATAAAGAACATTCTAGAGTTTAAACATCTAAATGAGCATTATCTAAGTAATTAGCTACTTTGGGTGGGTCTTAGCTATCATACATTTGACTTGTATGTAGTCTGAACTCTTGCATAGTATATATTACCTCCTCTAAACCGGCTTGCATAAGCTGAACTAATCTTTCTGCTCATCAGTTTACTAACACTGATTTTTGATTGGGTGTCTGCCAGCCGCTGTCTCTGGGTGAAAGGGCCTCCTTGGGAGGTGGGAGTATTTGTGGACCTCAGTGCATCTGGAGTCTGGCACTTACTCATTAAATCTGGGGTGCAGATGAGGGCTGCTCTGTCCTCACTTGGCCCATCCCTACCAAGCAAACCCTATGACTTCTTCCCTCCTTCCCTCTGTGTGTCTGTATGTGTTGGGGGGGTGGTGGGAATAGGGTGTGTGTGTGTGAGCACGGAGAGGTAGCCTTGCTGTGTGCTGTGGTGGGTTGGTAGGGGGATTAAAGTAGCCTGACATCCTATGCAGATGGTTAGGACTTCAGAAGAGGCAGGAGAAGGAAGACTCCCCTTCCCTGCTCAAAGAGTCTAGTCACTAGTGCATCCTGATGCAGGGGTTTCCATATTGGAGTACCTGCCTGGGCCCTGGGAGTACGATTGGTGGGCTAGGGGACAGGAAGATGGCCTATCTGATTGCCTTAGTTCTGGGGGAAGGGGTACCAGCAGGGACTGCGACAGCAGGAACCTCCTGCTCAGGACCTCATTGCCTGCAAAGGTTCTTATCTGTTGCCCCCTGGGGCTGCCCTGGCACATCTGCTGGCTTACTCTTACAGGTTCAGGCACTCAAGGGAGGCTTGACTCTTTGGTGTCTATTCTGAATTCCTGAGGAAGGGGTGAATTGAGTCAGGGACTCATCCTGACACATTGGCTGTGGCCAGGGTACAAAGTCACGTTGTACATAGTTGTCTAATTTGGCTTAGTATCATTTCCACCCGCTTCCTCTGCTTCAACCACGCTGTAATTTAGCATATGAGAAGGAACATTGGGTTTGGAGTAGGACTGCCTGGAGTTCAAATCCTAGCCCTGCCACTGACTATCTTTGTAATCTTGGTGAACATTCTTAATGAGTTCTGGGCTCTGTTTCGTCATCTGTCGGTTGGAGCTAATATTACGAACTTTAATAAATAGTACTTTAGAGGGAGGTACTGTGTTCTAGTGTGTACTTGGAGGGTAAAGACCTCTCTAGGTACAACTTACGATTCTGTGTCTCATTAGCTGGGTGACCTTTGGCAAGTCAGTCAGATCCTGAGCCCCAGTTTTTCATCTATAAGTACAGATAGTAGCTGCTCACCTCACAGCGTTTTTCTGAGGCTCAAAAGGCCGTGTGAAACTGCTTTGTGACTATAATGTTTTTACATATGTGTGAATCAGAAGAAAGGAAATAACATCAAGGAGAATGTTTCCTTGTGAAATTATTCTGCAATAATCTAGTATATTTCCATGGTAACTTGACAGATCTTTCTCAAAATATCCTGTAGCTTTATTAATTGATTTAAGATTCTATGGCCAGTGGTCTAGGTATTTTCAGCTTTCCCTTTCAGTCTCACCTTCCACTTAAGGCCTCTAATCTGATTTATAATTTAAAATTTACTTTCATCTTCTGAAAAAATAATGTTCCTTGTAGAAAATTTAAGCAACCTTAAAAAAATCCGAAACCTGTCACCCTGAAATAACCATTTTCTCTTTTTAATTCACACAAATAATTCATGCTGGTGAAGTAAATTAGTAATGACATAGAGTTAAACAAACAAGTTAAAAAGGAATCTTCTGGAATTCCACCACATGAGGATAATCACTACTTTAAATATAGTCCTTTCTCTGTTCTTTTTGACAGCGTATGCTTTTCTTGTATACTTTCTAAGGAATGTTTTGATGTTCAAGTTGTCATGAAAAGGTGATGCAGCTTAAGGAAAGTGAATTATTGCTTTTTCTTTTTTTACATGTTTTTTCCATAAGTGATGATGTGAGTGAAAAACCAGTAATTGCCTTTTCTATTTCTGTGAGAAAATGGCCCTTCTTCCTTAACTCAGAATTCAAAGTTATATTTGGAGAGATTGGAAGAATGAGTGATTTATGTGGACAATTTTATTTCTCAGGAATAATTACACGTTTTCAGAAATATCAGTGGTTGATGGTGGATTACACTGAAGTCCTTAAACCTTTGCTGGTTATTTCTTCTTTAGAGGGGCAGAAGGAGGGAAGGTCCCTTCTTTCTCTTTAGATAGAGAAACTAAAGGCAGGTGAATAATATGAATTAGAGAATTATTTAATGGAACGTTAATAAATATATTTATTTTTAGTAGATTCTTTTCCTACACGAATGTAACAGTTGACATAAGCTAAACTGGAAATTGTTTTTTGTTTCGGGCTTTAAGAATCTCAGTGTTTTTGATGTTTCCTTTGAGAATAAATTTTTTTTTAAAGACTTTTTTTAGAGCAGTTTTAGGTTTACAACAAAATTGAGAGGAAGACACAGATTTCCTGTATACCCCTACCCCACAGTTGCATAGCCTCCCCCATTATCAGCATCACTCACCAGAATGGTTTTTTACCAAGGATAAACCTACATTGACACATCATAATCACCCGAAGTCCAGAATTTCTATTACGGTTCACTCCTGCTGTTGCATGTTCTGTGGGTTTGGACAAATATATAATGACATATCCATCATTATAATATCATAGGAGTATTTTTGCTGCCCTAAAAATCCTCTGTGCTCCTCCTATTCATCCCCATCGTCTCCTTTCTCCTGGTAACCACGAATGTTTTTACTGCCTCCGTAGTTTTGCCTTTTCCAGAATGTCATAGAGTAGTTGGAATCATACAGTATGTAGCCTTTTCAGATTGACTTCTTTCATTTAGTAAATGCATTTAAGCTTCCTGCATGTCTTTTCATGGCTTGATAACTCATTTCTTGTTAGCACTGAATAATACTTCATAGTCTGTATGTACCAGTTTATTTATCCATTCACCTACTGAAGGACATCTTGGTTGCTTCCAAGTGTTGGCAGTTATGAATAAAGCTGCAATAAACATCCGTGTTCAGGTCTTTGTGTGGACATAAGTTTTCAGCTCCCTTGGGTAAATAACAAGGAGTGCTATTGCTGGGTCATTATGGTAAGGGTATGTTTAGTTTTGTAAGAAACCACCAAACTGCCTTCCAAAGTGGCTGTATCATTTTGTATTCCTGCCAGTAAATGTTCTTATTTTTGTTCTTCCATATTCTTTAAGGTTCCCTTCGAGCTTTAAAATCCTGTGATTTAAATTTCTTTTTTCATCCTTGAAACATGGCTTCTTCTAAAAAATTTGATCAGTATATTATTTTTCTAAAAAAAGAACTGTATTTTTACTGAAGAACATTTGAAAAGTACATGAAAGTACAAAGAAGAAAAATTAGTGATGTATGTTCTTCTCTTGTTTATATAGTTGTATCATAAAACAAAATTATTGTGGTATATATATTCTTTTTAAAATAATGAAATATCTCAAATATGAAGAAAAGTATAGAGAGTAATCTTAGGAACACTTATGTGTGTCCCACTCATCTTTGTCAAATCTTTACATTTTTTGCTGTTAGCTTTTGGTCTTTTATTTTTTGAAGAAATAAACATTACAGATAGAATTCAAGCTCCCTGTTACCTCTTACAAATTTTCCTTTCCTTCCCTTTTTTCTCTCCTCTCCTGTTCCCTTTTTCTTCTCTCTTGTCGCCTTGCCCAGAGATTGTTACTCCTGTGATGTACATATGATGTGCAGTTGCATATATTGCATTTAAAAATGACTTTACCTAAGCAAAACCGCGCTGTACATATCCTTCTGCACCTTGCTTTCTTTGGTCTTAGTTTTTTAGATATTGTCTTGTTGGTCCATGTGACATGTAACTCTTGTTTATTTTCACTGTTGTATGACCCTGCCACCATTTGTTTATCCATTCTCATGTTGACTGACATTTAGATTGTTTCCGTTTTTTTGCTTTTACTGACCCTATGGCTATGAACAGTTTCTTACAGGTGTCCTTGTGTTTGTCTCTCCCTGAGAGTTTTTTTCAGGATAATGATACACAAAGTCTGGTCTGAGGATCAGGGAATTATTTCTTGCAAATAAGGAACTTGCAGCAGAATGTAAATCAACTACCATTGTTAATTTATGTAACGTTTCTTGTCCCAGTAAGACCTTCTCAATGAAGGAAGAAGTGTTCCTCCCTCTTTGCTGCCTGGTGCCAGTTTGCAGCTGAGCTGCTCTGCATGGCACAGCTCTCGGGTATGTTCCTCTGGAGTAGAATTGCCAGGTTGAAGGGTGTGTGCCTCTCCAACTTTGCTAGAGGTGATTCTGCTACTGATTTGTTCTTCAGAGAGTCTATCAGTGTATACCCCACATCAATGAACTTGATTACCTCTTGGTTTGTTTCCAGTCTTTGCCAACCTTTGGTACTGTTAGGTTTGAAAAGTTTTTCTGATGTGAAGGGTGCAAAATTGTATCTCATTGTGTTAATTTTGCATATTCCTGATCAGTGTGATTGAGCCTCTTTTTATGTATTATTTAGTGTATGGGTCTCATCTCTGAGTTACCTGCTTATATTCTTTATCTATTTAAAAAATTTGGATTAATTTGCTTTTTCTTGATTTTCAGGAATTTTTAAAGTATTCATTTAAAAACATTGTGGCTATTTATAGCTTATCTTTTTACTTTTTGGTGTGTTTTATGATATTTTGAAATCTTAACCTGTTAGTCTTTTATGCGTTGTGCCTGAGTTTTAATTTTCCCGTGTCAGTTTTCTTTTAAAAGCTTTAAAATCTTGCTTTTTATACTTATGTCATTAATCTACCTGCAAGGAATTTTTAGGTATTTTTTCTCTGTGGGTAAACAGATTTTTTCCAGTTCTCATTAACTACTCCATTTTTTCTTTCCTTAGTTCTTCTGACTCCATACTCAGTTTTCTTCCTATTTTTGTCTGTTGCCTATCATTCCCTTTTTTGGACTCTCCTTCCTTGATCCTTAAATGCTGTTGTCTTGAGCAGTCGGTCTCAGGCCTTCTGTTACTTTCTTTCACCGTGCAGTTACCATATACATGCATTACCATATACACGCGTTACCATATACACGCGTTACCATATACACGCGTTACCATATACACGCCTGGTAAAGCTGGGCAGCATGCTTGCCTCCTCCTTCACTCTTTATCCCCGTGACCAGCATCTCCGGCGCATGGCAGGATTTCAGTAAATACTTGAATGAGTGCGTGAGTGAATGACTGATCTAGGTTGGGGAGTTAATGCTTCATCGTGAAAGTTAGAGGGTGCTGGGCTTGAAGGAGGAGAGACTTGGTGAGCAGGGAGAAGGAGGAAGGGTGAATTGCAATTTGACACATTCGTTGTTGACTTTTTTCATAGTAGTGAGCTTTCTCTAGTGTATTTTCTGACCTTTGAATTTGTACATTTTCCTTTTGTGATAAATACCACCTAAAAAAGAAAAACCACCCGAATGAGACAAATTCTTATGCCCTTTTGGTGATTCTCTCAAATAGGGCTCCCTGTGTAAGGTGTAGTATATATAGCATCATGCCCTATAGAAAATAGGGTCATTGTAGACAGTCGCATGGTGTAGGCAAGGATTTTTAGACTGAAGGTCAGAAAACCCCATTCTAGTTCTTGCCCTGCTGCTAATTACCTCTCTGACCTTAGGGGAGTCCTTACAAGGACTTGTTATGTGCTTTTTATGTTAAGCAATCTTTCAGACCTCTCCAACTCTAGTAGAAATCTTTCTTTGTCCAAGTTTCAAAATAAAATTTTTTTCCTGACTTGTGCGGTAGCTACATGGGTATTTATAATTCATTAAACTGCACACTTCTGTTTTGTACATTTTTCTATATGTTTTATTTCACAATGAAAAAGATTTTAAAAACTCACAAACGACTAGGTTTTTTCCATCCCTCCATGTGCCAAAAAAATTCCAACTGGATTAAAGACTTGAATGCAGAAAGCAAAATCATAAGAGCTAGAAGAAAACATAGATAAATATACGTGTCCAAGTCTCCATGACCACCCCCAGGTTCAGTGAGTCGCTAGGAGGACTCACAGGACTCAGCATACACTTGTACTACTCACGGCTAGAATTCATTACAGCAAAAGGATACAGAGCAAAATCAGCTAAAGAAAAAGGCACATGGTGCAAAGTCTGGGAGAAACCAGGTGCAAGCTCCCAGGAGTCCTCTCCCGGAGGAGTTGCACAGGATGTGCTTGATTTCTCCAGCAGCAAGTCGTGACAGCATGTGTGGAATGTTGTCTACTGGGGATGCTCACTAGAGACTCAGTGCTGAGGGTTTTGATTTGGTGCTGGTCATGTGGGCACCTTCTGCCTAAGACACACCAAAAGTCCAGAGTCCCAGAAGGAAGGCAGGCGTTCAGCGTAAACCATACTGTTTGTACAAACAGTTTAGGCACAGCGAGCCCCTCTTATCAGTTCTGGGAATGGTGGGAACCCTCCTGAAATCAAGTTTCCAGATGCTAGTCTTGGGAAACAGGCTTTTCTAAGGATAGCAGTCTCAGGCCTGCTATGTCTCTTCTGCACAATGCAATGTTTTTTATAATCTTGGAGTAAAAAAGGCATTTGTAAGCATGACTAGAAACTCAGAAGCCATAAAAGGAAAGAAAAATAAATTTATCTTTAAAAAACTTAGATATGAAAAGAAAGTGCTAGAGAGTCACAAGGCATACTAGGAAAAAGTATTTGCCACATATGGGAGAAAAGGGGGAGATTTTTTTCCAATATATAAAAGCTCTGACAAGTCAGCTCTCAAAAGAATAGTGAGAATAATTTGCTGAAGATATTTCAGATGACCGATAAATATTTGACAAGATACTTTACCTCTGTAATAAAATAGATATAAAGTAAAAAACAGTGTGATTTTTTTTTTCATCTATCATATTCAGCTAAGATTGATTACTTAAAATCTTTGTAAGATTGATTACTCAGTGTGGGAGTGGGTGTAGGGAAATTGGTACTTACATATACCGCTGGTGGTATAAATTAGCACGTATACTGCTGGTGGTATCAAATAGCACAGCCTTTTTGAAGAGAATTTTTCCAAAATCTATTAAACTTGATGACACTCCTTCCCTTTGACTTAGCAGTCCCATTTCTAGGGTTTTAGCTTATAGAAACCCACATGAGCACACAGATGCATATGGATAAGGGTGTTCTTTGGAGTGTTATACGTAGTACTGTAAAACTGGTCATAACACAGAGGGTTAGTTAAATTATACTACTTCTATAGACAAAGTTGCCATGTAGCCATTATGAATAATTAGATCATTTTGTAGTGCAATGGAAAGATATTTAAGATTTTATACATATCCAAAATTTTTTTTAGTGTAATTCATTTGGTATTTAAAACCTGACTTGAATGGATATGAGGATCTTTATAATCTTTCATTATCCCATGTAGTGTGAATGTTCATATGTTTTATTACGGAAATATGAGTGTATTTGATTACAGGTACTGCCCTAGAACCCACTGGGTGGATAGGGTTATTTGAAATACACAGTATATACAGTGTATTTTCATTCTAAAATCTGAAAGATTGAGGCATATATTGCTCCAGGGATTTCAAATAAAGGATTTGTGTTAATTAAAAGGAAAAAAAAGGCAAGCTCTAAAATAGTATGTGTCATATTCCAGTTTTTAGGTTAAAATAATGTTAGTGTATGAATAGGAAAAAATAATAGTTCAGAATATAGTCCCCACATTTAACAGTGATTATCTGAGCGGATGGCAATGTCTTTAATTTTCTCATAAGTGAAATTAATTCGATATGAGTTTGAATAAGATAAATAACATCGAAATTATGAAGGGAATGGAACTTGCTCCTGACTCTGAAGTAATGTTTGTCATATCTCAGATGCTTTTGTAATGACCCAGACCATGTCGGTTCCTACGACTAAAAACTGAGTCTTTGTGAAAGGCTAACTTGAATTTTAGATTTTTTTTGAGTGTTCAGAACTTTTGGTTACATCCCTTCTTATTTTTTTTTTTTTTGTGAGGGAGATCAGCCCTGAGCTAACATCCGTGCTAATCCTCCTCTTTTTGCTGAGGAAGACCGGCTCTGAGCTAACATCTATTGCCAATCCTCCTCCTTTTTTCCTTCCCCAAAGCCCCAGTAGATAGTTGTATGTCATAGGTGCACATCCTTCTAGTTGCTGTATGTGGGACACGGCCTCAGCGTGGCCGGAGAAGCGGTGTGTTGGTGCGCGCCTGGGATCCGAACCTGGGCCGCCAGCAGCGGAGCACGCGCACTTAACCGCTAAGCCACGGGGCCGCCCCTCCCTTCTTATTTCTGAATAGACACTTTTGGGGTGCTAGGCGTAATTTGGATTGTCACTTTCATGAGGCTTTGTTTTCAGGGTTGAAGGTAAGGGCACAGGGTTTAAATTCTTTCCATCCCTCTAAAAACAGGATTCAGGGACCATACTGTTGCTAAATCTTTGCTCTTTATTTTGCTAACTTTGACAGGTGGAAAAATTTAGTCGTTGATTATATTTGCACTTATTTACATTTCTTTTCGTAAAGTTTGAACATGATTGTCTTTTATTTAAAGTGTAGATGTGTTTTCAAAGATGACGTAGCCGTGTGAATTGATCCTCCTTGAAGGGTGTAGACGGCTTTAACTCTTCTCAGGTGTACTCAGCTTGTTTTAGAAGGACCCCCACATCATGTTTGGTGTCCTTTCTTTCAGTCCCACATTCCCATCATAAATAAGTTGATTGCATTTAGAATGTTACATTTTCCTTTCTAGTGAGGGAGAGTGCAAGTCTTAGGCACTATACTGGGGATATATAGGAAGCACCCAAATGATTGTATGAAAAATTAAAAGGACCAGATATCACTTGGTTTTTTAAGTCCTTGGCACAGTTCTCTAGGTCATTTTGTCAAGAAGAATTTAACTTTCTGCCTTCTTCCACAGAACAATTCTCCTATGGTTTCTGTAGCTAAAATCTGTAGGCAATTTCCGTTGCCTAAGATCTAGAAGGCACTAAGGCAGGGCCTCCTTACCCGTAACCTCCATAAATACTGTGGATTGAATTCACTGTTCTAAGAACTTCTTTCACAGCAGCGTTCACCTGTTACCAAATAGGATCATTTGGTCTGATAATCTCCGAGTCAGCCTGCCTGCCTTTCTTCTCTTCCTTCCTTATTCTTTTCTTCCTTTATTATTAATTTTAAAAGCTAAACTCGAGACTTTATTTGGATTTCACTGGTTTTTTTCCATTAATGACCTATTTCTGTTTCAGGATCCAACCCAGGGCACCACACTGCGTTTAGTGCATGTCTCTCCAGCCTCATCTCGTCTGTGACAGTTTCTCAGTCTTTCTTTGTTTTTCATGATCTTGAAAGTCTTGAGCAGTACTAGCCAGGTATCCTGTAGAATGCCTCCCAACTTGGGTTTTTCTATTGTTTTACTCATGATTAAATGGGAGTTGTGGGTTTTTGGAAAGAATACCACAGAGGTGAATGCCCTTCTTGTCACATCGTATCAGGGATCATGATATCCACATGGCATCACTGATAATGTTAACTGTCATCACTTGGTTAAGATAGTATTTATCAGGTTTCTCCACTGTGAAGGTAACATTTTCCTCTTTCCCTCTTCTATTCTCTGGAAGCAAGTCACTAAACCTAGTCTACCCTGGGGGTGGTGAAGGCAGGAATTAAGCTATACCTTCTGTAGAGTGAAGTATCTATGGACATTGGAGTTCTTCTATAAGAAGGACTTATCTCTTTCCCCCGGGTATTTAATCATTCAGTCACTTGTGTCAGTATGGACTCATGTAGATTTATTTTATACTTTGAGTTATAATCCAGTTCTGCATTGTTTATTTTGTTCCTCAAATTGTTCCAGCTTTGGCCATAATGGGGCACTTTCAGGGTGGTTCCTGTTTCCATTTGACGTGTGCTGGGTTGGGCCTCATTTTCTTTCAGGCACTACAAGATACTTCAGGTTCATCTTGTTTTATCCCTGCTCCAGCCCCAGAATCACCCGTTATTTCAAGGAGCCTGGAGAATGGTATTAAAGACCAAGATCCAAGTGCTGGGTGTGCTTGTTGCTACTAGGGTGTCGTGGCCTCTGGGATCCCTCAGGAGATAGATAGATAGATCGATCGATCGATCTATCTATAGTTATGGATCGATCTACTCCAAAATAGTTAGGGAGAATTGCAAGCATGTGCAAAAATACAGATTCTCAGTATCTATCACGCAACTTGAACAATTATCCATTAGTGGCCAAACCGGTTTTTATTTATATGACCCCTCCCCATTCCTCCCCCTTCCACCCCTGATTATTATTATTATTTAATGAGGACCTAAATGAGGCTATGACTTTATTTTTATTTATTTATTTTTATTTTTTAAAATAAAAATTGTATATATTTAAAGTGTACAACATGGTCATTTGATATACATATGCATAGTAAAATGATTACTATAGTCAGGCTACTTAACTTTTCTTCACATAGTTATCATGGTTTGTGTCTGAGGAAAGCATCTGAAATCTCTTCTCTTAGCATATATTCAGTACACCCCTAATTATTTGATGTAAATCTCAGTAACTATATTATTTCACTTGTAGATATTTCAGACTTTATCTCTGAAAAATAAGGACTCCTTTAAATAAAATTGCATTGACGTATAATAGATACAATAGAAAGTATGAAAGTATAGAGCTTGATAGATTTTTATAGATGTATGTAACTGTGTAAACTGTCATCCAGATGGAGATATGACATTTCTAGCCTCCTACAAGGCTCCCTAATCACCACTGATAATTTTTATAAGAACCTTTAAAAAACAAACATAACCACAATACCATTATAGCACGTAAAAAATTAATAATAATTCCTTAAAATCAAATATCCAGTCATTTGCAGTTGGTAGGTTCCCCTCCCCACGACCTCCTCTCCCCCCCTTCCCTGCAATGTATTGGGTGAAGAGACTGAGGCAACTTATTGGTTGCTTGTTCTGTAGTTCATCATAGTGTGGGTTTTGCTGAGAGCATCCCTGTGGTGGTGTCTAACATGTTTTTTCTCACAGTCGCTTTCTTGGTGGAAACCTGTCTCTCACATTCTGCTTAGGTAATCCCAGCGTAGTACTGGGCAGTGATTCTGTCTTTGGAGGAACTTCAGTAAGATGGTTTCACCAAGTATATATTGTCCCTGGTGTCTGATTAAACTTCTCCTGCCTTGCTCTGCTAGCTAGATCTAGAAGATTTCTTCAAAAATTTTGTTTCCTTTCTAGTATCGAAATCCTTTAGAAAAATGGAGTAACTTTGTATGTAGGAGAGAATTTTATTATTCTTGGCTTTGTTTTCCCCTCTTCTAGAGATTAAACGACCAGGACAGTATAATTAGCTGCTAAACCTTTTTAGTTGTTTCATAGCTATGTCAAAATCATCTGCGTACAGGGCTAGCTCTGGTTAAAGTTCTGACTGAAGGATCTGCAGTATAGAAAAAAGATTAAGCTATAAACATAATTAGTCTTGGTTGTGTTTGATTTGCTAAGTTCTCCTTTTTTTTCTGTTTATATTATAGATCAGCTTGAACGGGTCTTTTTACGACTTGGCCATGCTGAAACAGATGAACAATTACAGAGTATTATATCTAAATTTCTTCCTCCTGTTTTGCTCAAGCTATCCAGCACCCAAGAAGGAGTACGCAAAAAGGTAAGCATGTTGGGACAGTTGGAGGAATTAAATGGTGAATTGATGGATATATGGTATGAAGTGAGTTTTCTGTTCCCATTTATTGAAATCTGGGTTCATGATCCTAATTATGGCCTTTCAGAAGGGAAAGTAAGTCTAGTACCAGCTTACATGATTTAAAAGTAGCTTTTGTATGCTTAGCACAGCAACATTTAGCAGCAAATGCACACTTGGCATCAGTGCCCGATGATATAATTGAGATAATTATTCTGACTGTATAGAGGCTCTTGATCTAAAATCCATGCCCTTGATTCCAATATGAAAGTCAGGTGGCAATGGGGCGAAAATGTTCTTTCATCATTGGCTGACTGTGACTATGACCTTAATTAAAAATAAGCGAAATAAATTTTTTTAAAAGCAAGATGTTGTTGTGTAGTTCCTGTTTTAGGATTCTGTGAAGTCCTCTTACCAAAAGTTGGATAACTGTCACATCCAGATTTTCTTTTTTAACCTAAATATTCCTCATGGAACATTTGCCCCTTTCGTTTTTAAAATAGTTCATTAGTCTTCTGGTGTATTTATAAAATACTAGACCTTCGAGTCTTTGAGCTTTCATCAGGTTTCATCTCTCGGGCCATTCTCATTGATTGGCAATGGCTTCCTGTAGGTCTGCCCTAAGAGGGATTCTGAGGGTTGATTTGGGTTCAGGGAAGAAAGAGTATCTTTAAGAATGTCTGTTATGTTTGCAGGAAGGAATAGGACATTCTTGTCATGTATTTGACATGCCTGTTGTTAATACTGCTTTGCTGAGATAAATATGTATTTGATCATGTCACTGTCCTATTTAAAACTCTTCTGTGGCCTTCTGTTACCCTCAGGATAGCAAGATATAAAAGGCCCTTCATGAGCTGGTTTCTGCTTACTTATTTGGCCTCATCAGTCTTGTCATTGATTTGGCAAATATTTACTGAGTGCCTTTTACATGCCAGGTGTTAGAGATACGTTGGTGAAGGAAAGAAACATCTAGTTTGACAGACCGGTATTAAACAATCAGGCAAACAGTATCTAGTTATAAACTGTAATAAATGCTGAGATGGAAAAGGATCCTATGAAAGAGTATGTTTGGGGACTTGATTTAAATTGAGTGTGGGGCGTAAAGAGGGTCTCTGCGGTCTGAAGGAAGTAGCCAGGCAGAGAGGTGGGGAAGACCATTAAAGACAGAGAACGCCCTGTGCAGAGAGGTTCTGAGCTGGAACAGAGTGTGAGGCCTTCAGGGAGCTGGAGAAGGCCACAGTGATGCACCCACTGTGCGAGAGGAGGAGTGTGGGAGATCAGGCATCGGGGAGAGGAAACAGGGATTCCAGTGTGCGGTGATTTGAAAGCTCATGTATAAATAATTTCAGTATGTGAAATTTTGTAATTGATGAAACTAGGAATTAATTTGTACTGATTTTCAGTTATATAATTTTTGGATTCCTAACTATCAGTTTCATAATGCATGTTAGAGTTAAGCAGGATATCCTATAAGGTAGCTGGTCATTTGTGGATAAATTGGATAAAAGAAAAATAAAAGTTTTAGATTTCTACTGATACATCACTAGAGTACATTTCCCTATTTTAAGGAAAATGAGGTTTGTTATGTAGAATTCTACTTTACAGCTAACTTTGTGTATTCAGACTTGTTAGAATAGCTAAAAATTGAAGACTGATCATACCAAGTGTTGACAAGGCTGTGGAGCAATGTAGACTGCTGGTAGAAGTGTAAATGAGTATACTGCTTTGGAACACTGTCTGGAAGTATTGGAAAGCTTATCACATGCATATTCCATGACCAAGCATTTCTAATCCTGAGTGTAAATACAACGGAAACGTATATATATGTGCACCAAAAGGCATATCTAAGAATGTTCAAAGCAGCGTTATTCATAATAGCCCAAACTGGACATAATCTAATGTCTATCAATTGGAAAATGGATAAATTGGGGTATTTTCCCACTAGAAAAATGGAAGTGAACCACTACTATGAGCAACGACAGATGAATCTCAAATATAATAATATAGAATGAAAAACATTCAGACACAAGTTCACCTATGTGTTCCATTTATATAAATTTAAAAATGGTGTTAGAAGTCAGGATAGTGGTGACCTTTGGGGAAGAGGGATTAGTGAGTGGGAGGGGGCATGAGGTGCAGGGCTTTTGTGGTTCTGGTGGTTACAGAGGTCTCTTTACTTTGGGAAAATTTATTGAGCCATACACTCTCAATTATGCACCTTAGCTATATGTTATACTGCAAATAAAAAATTTATAATGAATAAATGAATATAAATTAATGAGTAATAAGGAGAACGGATATGGACAAAATATTATACACCTGAGGCTGATAATTCTGTAGTCTTACTGACAGAGGTTAACCGTTATCTAGTTAGCCAGGGGGAAGGACTGGTTCAGTTGATTTCTTGATTTTTATGGGTTTATAGAGCATTCCAAAAGTGAATACCCAAATTTAGGAAATTAATCAATATTTTAAGGTGATAATATTGCTAGAAGAAAATTAAGTAGTTATCCATTTAAAACTTAAAAAAAAGTTTGTCATGAAAAAGAAAGCATGTCATTGTGGGCATGATTGTCCATCACCATCAGTAATGATTTTCCGTAGAGCCCTTCTAGGAATCAATCTAGATTAGATTGTCAGAAGAGGGCTATTTCCTTTAGCCTGGTTCCTCCTGATTCTTTTCCCTGTCATCCAGCTGTATCACAGGTCTGGACCAGATAGGAAGTTTGGATGAAGTATGCATAGAAATGCAAGTTTCTAGGTCTCTGTAAGGTATCAGGGGTCCCAAGGATGTCTCACACTGACAGATACTTTAGATGAATTGAGCTCAACTATCAGTGTTTGAAAAGGTTAAAAATATGGGCTCTGGAGTCAGAACTTGGCTGTGCCACTTGCTGGCTCTGCATCCTTGGGCAAGTTAACTTCACTTCCCTGAGCCTCTGCCTCTTGATCTGTAAAATGGGAATGACAACACCCGCCCTCTGCATGTTGTGAGAATCAGATGAGATAGGGAATGCAAAGTGCTGTGCACAAATGTGTTCTGCAAAGAAACTGCTTGATAAATGTCAGCCATTTCATGATTATTATTATCATTCATTTGACAGATATTACTTACTTAAAACTCTTTAGTAAAATCAGATGGTCTTTAGAATAAAGTAAACGTTCCTCAGCATTTTACCCGAATCCTTTTGTAACCTGGGTCCTGCTGTTCTCTCTTACCACTCTGGGTTTCAGACAGGTGCAATGTGCCGTGTTCTTTTAGACCTCTCCACCTTCTTATAACTGATGCTCTGCTTGGAAGTTTATCTGGTTGTCAGGACTTAGTGTTCCTGTCACTTCCTCCCCGATCTGGCAGACACTTTCTCTTCTGGAAACCCATAGTATCTTGTACATTTCTCTTTTTGTCTTGTACAAGACATCTTGTACATGTCTCTTTTTGTTATATTCATGGTGTGTCTAAGTCAGTTTGGGCTGCTATAACAGAATACCATAGACTGGGTGAGATAAACAACAAACACCTCACAGTTCTGGAGGCCGGAAGTCCGAGATCAGGGTGCTGCCAGCATGGTCGGATTCTTCGTGTGGGAACTATTCCTGGTTGACAGAGGGCTGCCTTTTTTTTTTTTTTTTTTTTTTTGTGAGGAAGATGGCCTCTGAGCTAACATCTGCCAATCCTCTTCTTTTTTTGCTGAGGAAGACTGGCCCTGGGCTAACATCCATGCCCATCTTCCTCTACTTTATATGGGACGCTGCCACAGCATGGCTTGACAAGAGGTGCGTTGGTGCGCGTCCGGGATCCAAACCGGCGAGCCTCAGGCCGCCAGAGCAGAGCGTGAGCATTTAACTGCTTGCCCCACCTGGCCGGCCCTGAGGGCTGCCTTCTTGCTGTATCCTCACGTGGTGGAGAGAAAGAATTCTAATCCCTTCATCCCCTTCTAAGTACACCAACCCCATCTTGGGGGCTCCATCCCCATGACCTCATACAAACCTAATTACCTCCCCAAACCATCACATGGGGGATTAGGGCTTCAGCATATGAATTTGGGAGAGACACAGACATTCAGTCCATAGCATGGTGTGCTGCAATCATTTGTTCACAGGTCTTCTGGGGGACTGTTCCTCAGTATAGGCCCACCTGGAATCTCAACTTTAGTGGATAGCATTTTGAAACCAGACTGATATTCCATACTCCCTTTCTGGGATGTCAAATTTCTGTCCTTTAAAAGAACAAAGTAGCTACTATTCATCAAAGTAAGTAATTTTTGAGAAATGAATTTGTTTTTAAGATGTGATCAGTAATTTCAGGTTGTATCTCTCTGTATTTTAGGTAATGGAACTGTTGGTTCATCTGAATAAGCGTATAAAAAGCCGCCCCAAAATACAGCTTCCAGTAGAGACACTGTTGGTTCAATACCAGGATCCCGCTGCAGTTTCCTTTGTCACAGTGAGTGTTCTCTTGGAATATTCCTATTAAATTGTTGTCTTCATGAAAATTAAATGTAAAAAATGTTAATGCTGTGTGATGACAGGCGATGTACTTTTCCTGGCCCTGTTGTTCCTAGCATTGAGGCAGAATCTATTGGAACTTATCTAACATCTAGATTCTAAATCTTTGGAGGTACCTTCTGGTCTAGACATCTGGTCTGTGCCAGCTCTGGATGTAATAGCTCCATTACAGGTGTTCCTTTCTTTAAGCAAATAGAAACACTGTGTGCCAGTAAAACTGCCAAATAAAATGTCATTAAAGGAATAACCCTATGAAGCCTGTTATAAAGTTAAGAATCCTTTAGGAAAGCAAATCTTTATCTTATGCATAAATCCAGATATGCATTTATGATTTGCTTAAAATGAGACATTCATGTAAATTATAGTGGTACAAACACAGCACTCAGTTTCTCTTGGTTCATCATCCATTGCTCAGTTATTATAGTGAGGAACCCAAGAGCTGCAATATACTGAGGTGGTTGTAGTAATTGACTAGTGGGGAAATGGCAGCCTGGGATTTAACATGTGGTCTCCTCTTAGCTTGAAAGGATTAATGCGACAAACTGGGATATCTGATGCTAATGTGTAGTGTGTAGGTTTAGATAGATCAAATGATTATTTTTTATTTTCAATGAAAATTTATTGCATATATGAATGCTGTTCCCCCCCCAGCTTTATTGAAGCATAATAGACAAATGAAATGTATATATTTAGTGTGCAACGTGATGATTTGGTATATGTATACATGAGTGCTTTAAATCACGTCATGTTCCCTCACACGAAGCCTATTTTAAAGCAAGCATTTTGAATAAGTGGGGCTGGAATTCTTTCTGAGATACAATTGTTGGTCAAGTTGTAAAACACGTGATAAACATAGGGAGAGAGGATGTGATTTCTTTGTTATAATTCCCTAAGTTATCAACCGTATGTTTTCGTTGAAACCCTAGAGTATTTCCTTCACACTCACTCGCTTTTCTCTCATTGCATTAGAATTTTACTATAATTTATGTCAAGATGGGCTATCCTCGCCTACCAGTGGAGAAACAGTGTGAACTGGCCCCTACACTTCTCACTGCCATGGAAGGGAAGCCGCAGCCCCAGCAGGATAGGTATGCTCTCCTCACTTATCTTATCTCCCACCTGCACGAGTCGGCAGCTGCCTTTCAAAAATAGGTTTGCACGTTTGGTTTCACTTGGGTGACTGGGAAGTCTTGAGCTCCTTCAGCTGACAAATAATTGAATTTCCTGTGTTACCTCAATGTTACTGTTTTGTGAATACTATTGTAAAGTTTCTTGATATCAGCATATTGAAAAGTGTTCACAACTAACATTTTTCTCAATCTGAATGCATTTTTTGGGGGCAATTATTTTGAAAAAGCGAATTTCATGTGATTGCACCAATTAGAGTTATAAAATGCTTTTCATCAGAACATTTCTGTCTTGGAGGCTATAAAGTTCCAGGGCAGTTTTCTTAAGGAACAGATCACTCGTTTACATTAATATGGGAATTGGAGAGTGAAAAGGTTTGGATAATATCCTTAGTTTCTAGGGTTAGCTCAGAGTTCTATATCATAACCCTTTAGGGGTGAAAATCATCAGAAAGAGTGCAGAAGTTGTGGAGGAAAGATGGAATTAAGTAATGTTTTCAGTTCACTCTTTTAGAGCATTTACATTTTTAAAAGAGAGACTGTAATATAAATATATACGAATAAAATTAATAAACTAATATTACAGGCACTGTTTGAAATTGTTTTCATGTGTTTGAAGAATAGCAAAAGGTTTAGTGACAGAAGGAATTACTGAAGCCATGTTACTTAAATTCACACAGTGGAAATTTTCATATTGTATTCCAAATATTGACATGATTGATTTTTTAATTTCTTTAGATTTAGAATAACTTTATTTTAATTAACTGTGGAAAAGAAAAGTTTTTTTGAAAGGACATGTTATAAGTTTAGCTAAGGTTTACTGTAAACTCTCTTGTGGTAACTTCAGATATTAACACTGAGTGCATATTATGTACATTTTTTTCAGGTGTTTTTGGCAGTTAAGCCAGATTGCTTAACTCCTAGTTGTCACTCAATATACTGAGCTTTCAATAAGAAAGAAATCTAGGCCAGTCCCTAGTCCCTTAGGACTTTGTAAATTAGTGGTATTGAAAATGAATGGCCCTTGCTACATTTGCCACTTCTTGTTATGTGATTTTTGTTTCGTCTGTCATTTGCATGTATAAAAACCTGATTTTTTAAGTAGTTGCAATAAATGTAATTGTTTTTTCAGCTTAATGCATCTTTTAATACCAACCCTTTTTCACATGAAATACCCTGTTGAATCATCAAAATCAGCTTCTCCGTTTAATCTTGCTGAGAAACCAAAGACTGTGCAGCTGCTTTTGGACTTCATGCTCGACGTCCTTCTGATGCCTTATGGGTGAGTGAAAACACAGAAGCCAGACAAGGCAGCCTCATTCTTGACTGCTTTGACTGTGTGGAGTTAAGTACTATTTTATTTCATTTATTTATTTATTTTTTATTTTTTTGTGAGGGAGATCAGCCCTGTGCTAACGTCTGCCAATCCTCCTCTCTTTCTGCTGAGGAAGACTGGCCCTGGGCTAACATCCGTGCCCATCTTCCTCCAGTTTTTATGGGACACCACCACAGCACGGCTTGCCAAGCAGTGCTTCGGTGCGCGCCCGGGATCCGAACCGGCGAACCCCGGGCCGCCGCAGCGGAGCGTGCACACTTGACCATTTGCGCCACTGTGCCGGACCCTAGTACTGTTTTAAATGATTCAACTTTCACTTGAAAATGGATGTCTCAGAGGTTTTTGCTGCAGCCCTGACCTCTCCAAGACTCCAGCCCCACTGCTTATGACCTTTAGGTGTAGAGTTGTGTTGTGATTTCAGACTCAACCGGTCCAAGCTAAAATCAGTCTCTCCCCATAAAAATAGTTCCCCTTCTTTAATTACTATCAGTGCTGTGATGATTCTCTTAGCCATGTAGGCGTACAATGATAAATTGCCTCCAGCTTTTCTCTTTCTTGTTGCTACAATATCAGTTCCATAATACCTCCTCCTTCCTTGATGGGTCCTGGAACCATTCCTGCTGCTACCATCTAGTTTTGGCTCCTTTCAAGTCTTGTCTTGACTTTCTCACCGCTGTTCTTCTTCAAAACTCTCTACACTGCCGGAGTTTCCTGATTTTTAAAACACAGATATCAGGTCACACCTTAAAATCCTCAGGCTTTTGTTTTCTAGTCATGACATACACTCATGCATTTCATGCACTCTTATGCGCCCTGGCCTTTCTGTGTTTTAAGAGAGTACAGTTGTCTCTGCTTAGAATGCTTCCCCATCAAAAAAAAGAAAAAAAACAACAAGAAACAACAGCCAAAAAAAACCAATTTGAAAAAGCATCTCAAACTAGCTTAGTAAGATGTCAACTACGTGTCTCCCTGACATAAATTTCTTGCCCTAGGCAGAGGACACTGTTTTCCATGTCTTTGTAACAGTGAACACCCGTCTGTATTGCTGCTTTGTGTTTTGTTTTGTTTTTTAGCTGAGGAAGATTCGCCCTGAGCTAACATCTGTGCCAATCTTCCTCTATTTTGTATGTGAGTCGCCGTCACAGCATGGCTACTGAGACGAGTAGTGTAGATCCGTGCCGGGGAACAAAACCTGGGCTGCCAAAGTGGAGCCCACCAAACTTACCACTAGGCCACTGGGGCCGGCCTGCTACTTTGTGTTTTTATCACATTGGTGACCTGTCCACCTTCGCTAATAGATTGGGAGCTCCTTGAAGTCAAGAGCTGTTTTTTCTAGCTCTGGTCCCTGGCATAGTGCCCAGGTTGTGATCTGCTTCAAGCCTACTTATTTTCTAGGATGTCCTGCTGCCAGAGAGATTTTTTTTAAATGGTTGCTTTCATTATGTTTCTTCCCTGATCAAAAATAGAGTATACACTATAAGCTTGGCATGTGGGGCTCCATGTCATCTGTCCCTCAATCTAGGCACAAGAGAGTTCATGCTGTACAATTTCTCTCCTCTCCTGTTTGCTCTGCTCCTACCTCTCTAGTTGGGTGGCTTTATTTTCTGGACCTTGAAACATTTCCACTACCTCTGTTCACTTCCACTACTTGTGTCGTATCATCTCTTATTTCTCTGGGGTTTCTTTGTCATCGGATAGATAACATGTCGAATGCTGTAACATGTGTTGTGCTGTCATTGTCTGAACTTGCTCCACTGGCAGAGACTCACTCTTACTGGTGTTCCAGTAATCCTGATGTTCCTCTGTCTTGTGCTTAGGATGGTGTTTTGCGCAGTGTTAGCTATTCAGTAATTATTGATTGATTCACCTACTGCTGCCAGTCTTGCTATAACTTAGAAATAAATGAAAACCTCCTTTTGTAGTTGTTAAATCAAGCAGCAGCCAGAATTGGCAGATGACGATGGCTTTGGCAAATAAACTGTGAAATCCAAATTTACCTTAGGCACGTAATGTACCCAACCCAGTGAGTCCCCATATTTTTCTTACCAGTTAGAATTTTCTTTGTTTATATAAAGATTAAAATGATTCCTTAACAGGTTTTTTTTTTAATAGATGAATTTAGGAATTGAATGAATATGGCATATAAGTAATGTGGAATAATTTGCTATGCCATGAAGGCTCTAAGTGTTTTCTTTAATTTTTATTATAACAGGTATTTTATTTTAATATCCAGTCTGATAATTTGTCAGCATAGAATTTTAAAGTTTGAAGGGACTTGAATTAATATTTATATCAAAATTTTCATTTTATAGATAGGGAATACCAGTTTAATTGGATCAAAATGAATTTACCAGAAATCTTATTTTCAATCTATAGAAGGTAAAAATGAAATAGAATGATAAATCAATAAATAAGTAGTTGCAGAGGACTTTGGACATACAATGGGAAAACTTAATTCTTATGACTTTTCCTCTTTGGACCCTTTTGAATTTTTTCATTCTTGGGGTGCTATGTGCTTGTGTGGTAGGTGGTTTGGAGGTTTCAGTGGATTTTCTAATGCACGGAGAATTGAAGGTGAATTGCAACTTGACAGAAATGGGAATGACTGTAAAAATATTCTCTACTTCGGGTTAGAACAATAATTTTTTTACCTCTTACAGTCACCAAACCTTTCTCTGTATTTGTCAACTAAAAACTCAAAATTCAGTGAGTCCATAGTGGCTCTTAGAACAATTGTTTTTAGGTTGAGAGTGAATAAAATATTTATATTCATTGTTGATAACTGTTATAGTTCATTTGTAACCAAGTTGAGCAGATGTACTCTTAGGGTTAATGGTTAATTTGCTGAAGTGGATACCTTTTTTAGATACTTTTAAAATTTTTATGATGAAATTTTAGTTTCAAGTGTTTATTCTTCTGAAGAATTCTGTGGGAGGAAAGTATCTAGTTGACTGTGTTATGTATGCGTGTTTATGTATTTGTTTTAATAGAGGGGTTAAATTTCTATTTCCTTTTCAGATATGTGTTAAATGAATCCCAGAGTCGCCAAAATTCATCTTCAGCACAGGGTTCTTCTTCAAATAGTGGAGGAGGTTCTGGAATACCACAGCCTCCCCCAGGAATGAGCTTTTATGCAGCTAAACGAGTTATTGGTGATAACCCGTGGACACCTGAACAGTTGGAACAGGTATCACACACTTGTTTGTAATGGAACTTAACCCTGTACACTACTAGCCCCTGTGAAGGCCATGAAAGCACATGTAACATAACTGCAATGTATTCAGGCTCTCTAATGAAATATGTTTGAAAGGAGCGATTGATGTAATGTGTTCTCTTCGTCATGTCAGTTATTTGTTCAAGCCCCAGGGAAAGGGAGGGGTGGGAACTGCTCTTCAGTTTTTCTAATATTGCTTAACATATTTCAAGTATAAAATACAGCCCACTTATAAATTGAGAATATTTAACTTCTTTCATTTTAGTTTTTAATTATAGGTTTAATAATCATGTAGCTGCTTTGGTGCAGTTAAAATACAATTTATCTTCCATTATTCAGCTTTTTAGGGCTGTACATTTTCTGTAAAGTGAGGAACTCCTCTACTCACAAGTGACAGTATGGGGGAAAAGCGTGACTCCCTTTTATATTTCTTTCTGGGAATTTAAAAATTGGCATTAAGAATTTTATTCTGGATTTAAACAGGACACAGATGTTCTCTGAGCAGCTTTTATAAAAGACTGGTGCTCTACAGAGAAGGTGCCTCACTGTGTCTGTGTCATCAGGCACCTCAGGGAAGAACAGATGAGATCAGTATGTAATTATTTTGGAATTCAAGCAACATGGGTTAGTCTTCAAATCCTTCCTTTGTTTCTCCATGGCAGTCTAAATGATTTGATCCTTTTCTTTTGGGGAATGTAAATGACCACTGATGAAAACAGTGTTCCCAGGAGAGGGGAACAAGGCAAGTGGGGCATTCTTGCCACTCACAAATTGATAGAGTGATTTGTTCAGTGAGGGTTAAATTTGATTAGATTTGCCTCTTCATGTTTTATAGATTCTTTTTTCTCCTTAAACCATGATATAAGTAAGAAAGAAAGGTGAATAGTACCAGAAGCTCCTCTTTATTGAGTGTGATCTGTGTGACAGGCACTGCAATGAGTACTTTGACTACCTTATCTCATTTAGTCCTCACAGCAACCCAGTGAGGTCTAGAAATTGTTAGTTCCATTTCGTAAAAGCAACTGAGGTTTTGAGATTCACCCCGGTCTCGCTCCTAGGTTTAGGCTCTGAATGTAGGTCTCTCTGAGGGCTAAAGCTGTAAGTGTGGGAGAATAATTGTTAACGTTACATTGCAATCTTGCTAATTTCTAAGGGCCTCTGTATGCCTTTTGTCAGTTTCATAATGTAGTGTTGAAGTAAATAGGTTGGTTTCAAGGGTGAAAGCTGTTTTTCTCTAATTTTTAAATCTCTCCTTTGTTTTACATATTTTTCTTCCTGCTAAAACAGCTTTTATTTGTTTCTAATGATAAAGTTAATGACAACGTAAAGATTCGAGCAGTATAGAACATTATCAAGAGAAATTAAAAATTACCTGGCATCCTGCCACCCCCCTTCGTCATTCATCTGTAGACTGCTCTGTGTGTGTGCACAAATGCAATTTTATGTAATGCGTTTTTACATAGCACTTAGTACATGATTCGTAGTTCACTTTTTCATTTAACAGTATATGAGATTTTTTTTTAAATGCCATCCTTTTGAATGTCTGTATAAAATTTAATTATATGTAAACCACATAATAGTTTTTTAACTAGCCTCCTGTTGATGGACATTAGTATTGTTTTCAGTTTTCTTTGCACATTTTTTTGTTTGTATCTTTGTGTAGTTGACTTCCATAACTGTTCTTTTTATGGCTTAAGTAAACGTTTGAGTCTTTTCTATTGTAGCTCTTGTTACAAATAACTTGTGTTAAACAAAGGGAGGGAAGGCCGGCATTTTTATGATCTGTTTGTATACCTTTTTAAATTGCATCCTTTGTCATTTAATAACTGTAAACTTGATCAATCCTAATTTGTATACATGAGAACTATTATGTAACTGATTTTTAAAGGTAAAGGTAAAGTATTACTTTTCAGGTATATTTATTCTAAATAGAATTAGTTGTAGTGAAATTCATAGCTCCTTCACATTCCATGAAATTCTAGGGAGACTCTCTCTTTAGTTTGTGTTTCATTTTAGCTAGTCAATTAGATTGAATACTATTTCATTAGAATTTCACTTGCATTGACTAGAGTATGTTTGAAATCATACTGTTTTCAGTGTGTAAGAATATTGAGGACGGAATTAGTATGTTAACAGTAGAGTGGAACTCCATGGAATGTGAGTTGTTTAGTTCTCTTTGAACTGTCAAAACAATCCATGAAGCACTTTATTCCTAATGTACCCCTCTCTTACCTGGAGGCTCCAAATTTGGATTTTAATTCAAGGCTTCATCATTTTAGGCTGTGTAACCTAAGTAGGAAGGCTGTGTATCATAATGGTCTTGGAGTCTGAGAGACTTGGATTTGAATCCTGCCTTCATCACTTACTATGTGTCTTAATCTCTTAACTTGCCTCAATTTCCTCATCAGAAAAATGGGTATGATAATACTTATCTCATAGATTGTGAGGGTTAAATGAAATGAATATATGTGGTTTAGTACAGTCCCTGGCACATTGTGGCCTAAATAGGAGCTGCTGCTATTGTTGCTGTTAATCCTTGGTTTATGACCATACTGATATGTTAAACAATATTTTTGGTTGGTGGTCTTTGTTTCTCTGATCACTGTTTCTCCTTCCCTTCATTTATCTACAGTGCAAATTGGGTATAGTGAAATTCATAGAAGCTGAACAGGTGCCTGAACTGGAGGCTGTTCTCCACCTGGTGATTGCTTCTAGTGACACACGCCACAGTGTTGCAACGGCAGCTGACCTAGAGTTGAAAAGCAAGCAGAGGTAAACTACTTCCCTTGTAAACTTACGAAACTGGAAAGAGGTTAGATTTCTAAAAGGCACATATTTGTTCTTTGAGGATTTTGTGTAATGAGACATTCAATTTATGAGATTATGAAATATACCTAATTTGTAGTAAAGATAGTTTGCTAAAGAGCAGAATTCTGTATAAAGGCAGAAAAGAAAAGCTATTTGGAGAAGCAGTTTAAAACTGGAGTCGATTAGGAATATTACAGTAAGAAATGAGACCTTTGGCTAGGTAAAGGAACTTAAAGAACCTGATGTTAAGAAAAATGTCAAAACTCAGAAGTTATTCATTTTTGATTCTTCTTCTATCTCAAACCATTTGAGATTGTTTTTAATAAAGGATATGTAGGTATTATGGTTAATATAGTGAAAATCAGGTCCCATGAAAAGAGGTGCTGAATAGATCTTAATTCACACAAGAGAAAATACAAATAGTAAATAGGCTCATAGAAAATATTCTGTATAAGAAATTAAATCAAAGCAAAACAAAACAATGGTATAGCAATTTGTGTGCATTGGTAAATAAAATTGTGTAATGGTTGATTACTTCATTTAAGTTTCTGTTGAAACTGCTATTCTTATACCTTGTTGATTGGCATTATAAATTAATTTTTGGAAAGCAGTTTATAGTAAGTAATGAATCATTAAAATATTTATGATCTTTTATCTAAATCTTACTTCTGGGAATTTATCAAGACAATCATTCAAAATAAAAAGATTACATTTAGAAAAATGTTATAGATTTGCTCGTTATACCATTTCCTATAATTGTAAAAAAAAAATGGAACCAAATTCATATTTCCACAATGGGGAAATAAAGTAAATTAACTGTGTATATCTATATGGAATATTATATATCTGCCAAAATAATTATAAAAAATAAAGCAACATGTAAATTGCCCCCAACTATGGCAAATGAATATAGCAGAATACAAAATATGTGTACTGATTTAAAAAATGACATGTGCAAAGACTAAAGAATAACATGAAAAATTGAAGATACTTGGTTGAAAAAAATCAAATTATGGAATAGTTCTTTTTTGAATTTGTTTTAATGTTTAATGTAATAATATGCCAAAAGACAGTGGAATGTGCATAAGGTAATAGAGCTTTATAAAGGTTGCATATATTGTAGTTTTCCCTCTTGAAAGAAACCAACACAAATAGGTGTAACAGAATAGGGAAATTAATTTCATTGTGTCTTAGTTTGCTTGTTGAAATATAAGCAAACTGTGTGTGTGTGTGGTGGTGGTTGGGAACGGCTTACCACTCAAGGGCATGTGAGGTGGCGTGGAGGAGGAGCGTGTTTGTCATGGAGTTAATTCTGGTCATGCCTCTTGCTGGTTGTCTGAATTTGGAAGACTCGCTTAACCTTGCCAGGCCTTGGACGCTATAAAATAAGAAAGTTGGATTAGGCTGTACTTAACATTCCTCCCAAGTCTAAGATTCCTTCATGCTGCTTATAACTGCATCTTCCTGATCCCTTTCAAGGAATTTATTTGGTTTTGAAGTATCAAAGAATCTTCCTTTAAAACTTCTCATTGTGTTTGAACTGGCCCCATTCTTTACACCATATAGTGAATCGTTTGTTGGAAATATAAATGTGGTACTTAAGTATTCTAATTAGTTTTGGTTTTGTCTATTAAAACAAGTATATGCATTTTTCCATAAAAATAATCTAACGTTGTTAAGAGGTAAAAAGTGAGTTGACAGCAATATGTAGATATTATCCCATTTTGTTAAAGAAAAATCCCAAAGTATCTCTTCAAGTGATGCATCTATCTATTGATCTGTTTCTTTATCTACCTACCTGCATACGCATCCACCTATTTTATATGCATAGGAAAGAAGTCTAGAAAAAGATAGACCAAAGTTAGTAGTTACTAAAAAGGAATAGAGAGGGATATGGTGCAGAGTATAAGGAATTTTATTTTCTATATTATTTGTTTCTGAATTTTCACAACAAATGTAATCAGAAAACTGAAACTAGAACGATGGCAAGAGGAAAAGTAGAAGACACAGTGAGATTTATCCTTATTTGTTAACCACTATTAAGTTTTCAATTTGTGTGTGTGTGTGTGTGGTTTGTGTGTTTTGTCAAAAATCTGCAAACCTGTAGTATTTATAGAAGGGAACAAAGGTGGAGCTTGAGGGTTAGTTAGTAGCAATGAGCTGAGGAAAGATGTAGGTGAATAATAACTAAAATGGAATTGTAGAACGTGTTTGAGGATAGTGGAATTGCAGATATCCAAAGAGCTAGGTTGATAAGCGACGAATGAAGAGATGGATTAGAAAAACAGTCAAAGCAGCATGGTAAATTGTGTTTGCACAAATACGTCATAGCTTGAAAGCAGAGCCAGTGTCAAATGGCAGAGAGAAGATAGAGTGATTAAATCTCACTAATCAAGTGAAATACGGGATTGCATTATTACTGGATTTATAAAATTATGGGATGGGGGCTGCTGCAGAGGGTGGGTGCCAGTCACCAATTACGGTATATTCTAATTCATATCATTGTGGGGCCAAAGCAGGGTCAGGTCTTAGTGACTAATGGCAGCATGACTGCTCTGTAGAATTAGGAGCAGAAGCTGCACGAGTGTGCTGGTAGATAAGGAAGAGGGGGATGCTAGGAATCATAGTGACACAATAGCAGAGAAATGCGAAGGGCTGCAGACTGCCTAGGGATGTGGCTTTAATGGGTAAAATTTTTTTTGTCACTTACCCTTTCACTTCTGAATTTTGAAGCGGGTGAGCAGGAGAATCATGCCTCGGAGCTCTTTGAACAAGTGTAGTATAGCTCTGCTCTGTTGGAACTGCTCCTTGGCATTGGCCCTGAGAGTGGAATACAGGCCAGTTTTCTTGTGTGGTACCAAATTGGGCCATTGGGTACAATGATGTATTGAATCAAGGTGGGATAAATGACTTTTATTGTTTTTCTATTTAAAAACTAACTTTGATAGAAGTTAATCCCTTTCTTTTCTTTCTCTTGTACAATATCATTTGCCCATTTCATTTGTGTGTTTCTAACATTTTCCTTTGGTAACAAATATTGGGGCTATGATATTTGAAGTCACTGAAGTGGGAGAAAAAAATAATAATTTTAACAAGCTCTATGGAAACCTTCTGCAGCTTGATTGACTGGAATAATCCTGCCATCGTTAATAAGATGTACAAAGTATACCTTGGAGATATACCACTGAAGACAAAAGAGGTATGTTGTTTTGGTTTATTCTCACATCACTATCAAAAGCATTTTGTTGACATGAGCTCTCTATATTGGAACATTTTCTCCTGGTTATTTTGATTTAAGCTGAACATGCTATAGGAAATAGTTTTAAACCATGCTATTCTAGGCGGATTAAAATCTCCTGGTAACTTAGTTTACCCACTTGGGTGTTCTCAGTCAGGTACTTAAATAATGATGATACGTTGTCTAGATTAAGGATCAGCAAAGTTTTTCTGTAAATATTTTAGGCTTTGCTCGCCATGTGGTTCTGAGGCTGCAACTACTCAACTCGGCCATAACGTGAAAGCAGCCATAGGTAACACGTGACTGGGTGAGCGTGGCTGTGTGCCAGTAAAACTTTATGGATACTGAAATTTGAATTTCATATGATTTTCATGTCCTATGAAATATTATTCTTTTGCTTTTTTTTTTTTTTTTTTTTGGTGAGGAAGATTAGCCCTGAGCTAACATCCGTTGCCAATCCTCGTCTTTTTGCTGAGGAAGACTGGCCCTGAGCTAACATCTGTGCCCATCTTCCTCTGCTTTACATGGGATGCCGCCACAGGATGGCTTGACAAGTGGTGTGTCGTTCTGCGCCCGGGGTCCGAACCTGTGAACCCTGGGCCACCGCTGAAGCGGAGTGCACGAACTTAACTGCTTCGCTACCGGGCTGGCCCCTTATTCTTTTGATTTTTAAAAAATCATTTGAAAATGTAAACTATTGTTAACTCACAGGCCTTACCAAGACAGATGGTGGGCCAGATTTGGTCCGTGAGCTATAGTTTGTTGACTCTGTTCTAGAATCTAGAACAATAAGGCTATAGTTTGTTGACCCTACAATCTAGAACAATAGGGCTGTAGTTTGTTGATCCTGGTCTAGAATTTAGAAAAAGAGATGGGTTCTTCTGAAGCCTTGAAGTAAGATGTTTGCTTAAGGGGCTGGCCTGGTGGCATAGTGGTTAAGTGCGTGCGCTCCGCTGTGGGATTCGGATCTCGGTTTGCACCAATGTACCGCTTGTCAAGCCATGCTGTGGCGGCGTCCCATATAAAGTGGAGGAAGATGGGCACAGATGTTAGCCCAGGGCCAGTCTTCCTCAGCAAAAAGCGGAGGATTGGGAGATGTTAGCTCAGGGCTGATCTCCCCCCCCCCCCCCCAAAAAGATGTTTGCTTAATAATGTAGGTTGTATTTAGTTCACTGTGTTTAAAAATGTTACAAGTTCAAATCTAGACATACAAAGACGTTTGCTTGCTTGCTTGCTTGCTTTTTAAACCATAAATAGTTGTTTTAAAAATGACATTAGCTCCAGTTAGATTAGAGTGAATGTGATATAGCAGAAAGAGCAGTGAATGGGAATTGGGACCCCCTGGATTTTAGTCCTGAATGGCTGCGCGTAAATGGACTGGGGAGGAGAGGTTTGGCTATTCACGGAACTTCTCTAGGCCTCGTGTTCTTCATGTAGAAGATGAAGGGTTGGATTAGAGTAGTGGTTCTCAGAGTGTGCTCCATGGACCCTGGTTAGCTCACAGACTTTTAGAGGTACATGAAGGCAAGAAATTATTTGCTTTTTTTACTGTGTTGATATTTGCGCCAATGGAGCAAGCGGTGCCGTGGTGTGACTGCCGGGGTCCTAGCGCAGATCAAAGCTGTGCCCCTAAATAAAACCAGCAGTCATTCTCTTCTTCTCTGTCAGCACTCGTGGTAAAAATAAAAAAGAGAGAGAGAGAATACAACTCAGCTTTACTTAAGAATATCCCTGATGAAGCAGTAAAAATTATTTTACCTGAAGGGTATACAGGAAAACTATGGTTATTGAGATGGGTATTTGGCAAATATTTTCTCTAAAATGAAAAAAATGAGACTTCAAGAAAAACAATGATTTATTGGCAATGATAAAAGTCGAGCTTTCAAGCAAGAATTAGAATTTTGGGAAACTCGTATTCATAACAATGAGCTTGACAGCTTGTCAGTACTTATAGACTTTTCTGATGAGATTGGTGGTGATATCAACGTGTGATTTTTTTTTTTTTTGGTTGCTTTATAATGAAATGTTTGCTTAACTCAGTGAGCCAAAATTTTCCAAATGACCAGTGATGTTACAGAAGCATACAGGGGTAAGGAAGCTGTTCAGCCTGCAAGATAGACCAGTGGAATTTAGTATAACAGAGTTTGCAAAAGTTCACTGATATGGTTTCAAATTCAAATGGCAGCTAACCTTTAAGAAACTATTGTTGGGCTGGCCCCGTGGTTTAGCGGTTAAGTGCGTGCGCTGCGCTGCTGGCAGCCCGGATTCAGAACCCGGGTGCGCACCGACGCACTGCTTCTCCGGCCATGCTGAGGCCGCGTCCCACATACAGCAACTAGAAGGATGTGCAGCTATGACATACAACTATCTACTGGGGCTTTGGGGGAAAAAAAATAAAATAAAATTAAATATATAAAAAAAAATAAATAAAAAGGAACTATTGTTCATCAAGTTTCAGTGTAGTATCAAAGCATATCCACAATTACCTGAAAAGGCTAAAGTCATCTCCACTTTTCCAACTGTATATCTGTGTGAAGGTGGGTTTTTTTCACTTGCTTTAACCAGAACAACATATTGAATGCAGAAGAAGATATAAGAATCCAGCTTTCTGGGGCTGGCCCCATGGTGTAGTGATTAAGTTCTGCGTGCTCTGCTTCAGCGGCCTGGGTTCTCGGGTTGGGATCCTGGGTGCGGACCTACACCACTTGTCAGCCATACTGTGGCGGCAACCCACATACCAAATAGAGGAAGATTGGCACAGATGTTAGCTCAGGGCTAATTTTACTCAAGCAAAAAAAAGAGGAAGATTTGGCAACAGATGTAGGTCTGGGCAAATCTTCCTCAGCAAAAAAAAATCCAGCTCTCTTCTATTAAGGTGGACATGGAAGAGATTTACAGAAAAAGTAAAACAATGCTTCTCTCTCAGTACGGTTTTTTGTTTTGGAAAATATATTTTTCTTAAAAATATGTTATTTATGAAAATATGTAATGGGTTTATTAATATTATTTTTAAGTGAAGATGTAAACATTTCTGTTTTAATTTATTTTTTTAAAATTATTTATTTATTTATTTATTTATTTTTTGTGAAGAAGATCAGCCCTGAGCTAACATCTGCCAATCCTCCTCTTTTTTTTTTTTTTTTTTTGCTGAGGAAGACTGGCCCTGGGCTAACGTCCGTGCCCATCTTCCTCTACTTTATATGGGACGCCGCCACAGCATGGCTTGACAAGTGGTGCGTCTGTGCGCGCCCGGGATCCGAACTGGTGAACCCCGGGCCACTGCAGCGGAGAGCGCGCACTTAACCGCTTGCGCCACCGGGCCGGCCCCTGTTTTCATTTCTAATATGTAAATATTGATAGGTGTTCCAATATAAACAAAAACTCTTTGGAGTCTTCAGTAATTTTTAAGAGTGTAAAGGGATCTTGAAAGAAAAGTTTGAGAGACCACTGATTTAGATGATCTCTCGTGACTTTTTCAGTTCAAAACAGTTTTGAAATTCTGAGTTATAATCAAACGTGTTTTCAACAGGGAGCAGTTCTGAAGCCAGAGCTGAAAAGGGACCCAGTCAGTACGAGGGTCAAGTTAAAGATTGTCCCCCACCTTCTTCGTTCCAAGCAAGCTGCGGAAACATTCCCAGCTAACATTCAGGTAATTCGTTCTTTCCGGAGAAAAATAGCCTGTTGACAACTTTTATGTCTAATTCAAGAAAGAGCTGCATTAATGAATATTCAGGAGGTAGGTCGATGTGTATAACAAGATTAATGAGATTCTGTCTTTTTTTTTTATTTCAAGTTTAGCTGCAGAAATGATTTAAAAATTTTTGTCATAGAATATGTACTGTATATGATTGCCATTCACTCTAAATGTATGGTGATAATCCCTTTCAAACCAGTGTTTTTCTGAGTGGCTTTTCTCCAAAAATGGTACCACCAGAAACTTGGTCACCGAGATGGAAAAATGAGTCATCCTTAACTGAAACCCCACACAAAGGCAGTGGCTGAATCCTCTTGATTCTGCCTTCCTAGTATCTTCATCTCCCTATGCCTAATGCTAATATTAATTGAGACTGTCACTTCTGTTTGGGTTACCACAGCAGTCTTCTGCATTGTTTCCCTGCCTCTAGTCTTGCCCACAGCCAGTCTGTTTTCTGTGCTGCCACTAGAGTTGATTTTGCAGTTGGAAATCCTTGTCCTCTCTGTTGGTGTGGAATATAAGCCCCTCTGCAAAAGCCCTTGCCTGTTATCCAAGTGATGACCAGCTCCACTCTGGAGGCAGAGAGATTTGAGTATAATTTTGTCATTAATTATTTGCTTTTGATCTTAAATAAGCCTCAGAGTTTTTTCTGTTTTTCTTTTAAAAATTTTTAAAAAATTCTGTAAAATGAGTGTAATAATAGCAGCTGCCTGATAGCAATGTCGTAAAGACTGAATGGGATAACAGAGAGTTTAGAGCACAGTAGCTAGTACTCATTCAGTTACGAAGTTCTCAGTAAATGGTGAAAAGTTAGCGGTTTTCTTCCCTTCTGGTCTTGTATCTCACCACCCCCTTGCCTTGTACCTTATCCTCCAGCAGAGAAAGATTGTTGCTCTTTAAATATGCTCTTTTAGTGGCTCTGTGTCTTCACTCATGATGCTCCCTCTGCCTGGCACAGCTCCCCTCCCCCTTTTAGCCTGGTAAACATCTACTCATGTTTCAGGATTTGCTCGGGAATGCCACCTCCTGTCTGAAATGTTCCCGTTTCCTGCCTCTGTCAGTCCCAAAGTGAGAACACTCTCTTTTGTGGTCATGTACAGTGGACATAGGCTTCTGTCTCAGCATCTCTCCCTCTTAAGGCTTATTTGTTTAAGTGGCTGCTTCCTCCTTCTAGATAATAAACTCTTATTCCCAGTATCTGGCACTGTAATATTTGATTAATTTCAAGTACTCTGTTCTGTGTCTCATAAACATAAAATTATACAGAGCTTCCCTTTCACTTTCTAAGCAGTTTCCCAGACAGTGTCTTGATAATTTTGGTTCGGAAAATTTGGTTGTAGTAACACTGCATCACATAAGCAGCTAGAATTTTGTGACAAAATATTCATAGATATTCTGTAGGTGTACATTTTATTTGTAGTTATTTATGTTTGTAAAAAAGTCCAGCTAAAATTTTGCATATTCAAAGACACACTCATTGTCTGTCCCCCATAAACATTCTTTCTTTTTTTCTATTCCCATTTCTAATAATGGCATATTGTTCTCCTGTATAGTTGGCCCTCACCCTTTCTTCTCCACCTGTCTGTCAATCACAGAATCCTTGAAAATATCATTCAGATGAGCCTCCTCTTTCCTGATACCAATACCTTTAACTAGGCACACGTCATCTCACCTTGATTATGAATGTAGGAGAGCACCCAGCACAATTCTTCTTATATAACGTGCACCATGAATTTTATTTTTTCTTACAAAACGTTAATGTTCTAATTAATCCTTTTGCTTTTATTATTTTACCATATTATTCTATATAATATAGCATTATCGGATAAATTTTCTTAAAAAAAAGTCTTTTCCAAATAATGTAGCACTTGACTGTATGTTTGTTGTCCTTTATCATTTCCAATGTATGTACATTTTTGATTCCTCAACAAGATCGAGTGCCTTGCTAGCAATGCCTGTCTTTATTTTTGTATCTCATACTCCCTTGCGTAGTGTTGATTATACAGCCGGTGCTCAGTACTGTTCTGCGTCCAGTCACATGTTAGGGTTAAGGAAGATCAGGCTACTGCTAGCAGTTTTAGGAACCAGTATATGGTGATTTTTTTTTTTAAGCGTAAGACCAAATTACCATAAAAAGTAGGAATTTGAGGAGTTTAGATTTCTTTGCTGTTGATGTTTAATATTTGAACCTTCTGGATGCTGCACGGGACTCATCTGCATGATCTTTTGGCTCTCCAGTCATGTCATTTCTAGACATGACTACACTGTACGTAGAGCACCTATACCCCGACCGTACACTTGCAGAATGCTTTAATTTTGATATTTTCCGTGAAGGTTTTATTATAATTTGTTCTGAATGACTACATGTAATTAAGAAACCTAATTCCCCCAGAGTGATCTTACCTGCTAACGTCCCCTGTGCCATGTGGAGTGGCAGAGTGGTGACCCACTGCAGCGTGAACTCTATGTTGCTTCCTAGTGGTAGACCTACAAGTTTTGCAGACTCGCAAGATCAACCACTGTGTTTGTTACTCCACAGACTATTGATTGGAGCTACTGGTTGGCTTCCTAAGTTGGTCAGCTAAAATGTTTGTGTTAAAAAGAACGGCATTAATTTTGAAGGACGAGGTGTAGTGCAGAAGGTCTGCTGTTGAATCCTGGTTGATATTTGAAAATAGTAAACTGCTGTTGTTAATTGATGTTCTTAACATTGTTCCTTTCTCATAGGTGGTGTATGATGGACTTTTTGGTACAAATACAAATTCAAAATTAAGAACATTATCCCTGCAATTTGTGCATCACATTTGTTTAACGTAAGTTTTTTGAACTATTTGACTGTAAAGTTTTCAAGCTATCGGAGTGATCAAATGATTCAAGTATATCTTACCTAGAAAGAAATCATGTTTGCTCATCTTTAAAAAAATTTCAGATTTTAATAGATTATTTTAACTTATTTCAGTTATGTCTCTGATTACTTGAATTATCTGAAATGATATGTAATTACGAGATTCTTATCTTGCTTTGTGTATGTGTGCTATTTTTTTAAAGTTGTCCAGAAATCAAGATTAAGCCATTAGGTCCAATGCTTTTGAATGGCCTCACCAAGCTAATCAATGAATATAAAGAAGTAAGTGACTTGTCTTTTAAATTTTGTTAACGTTTTATATTTTAAAGTATTTTTTGATATAAACCTTTCTGGTCTACATGTTGGTTTAGTTAGTTACAAGTTGCTATTGTTACATCATTTCTGAACGTTTTTACTTAAAGTGGTGCAAATTTCAGAAATTGCTGCCATCTTTTGCTTTTTTTTTGGAAATAAGTGTTAAAAAGTGATATGAATCTTGAGAGGTCTTATCACTTCTTTAAACAACATTTTTTTCAAGCAGATGCCTTTTATTCTACTTTTAGGCACTGTGAAAAAATGGAATGAAAAGAATTAATTAAATTTTATTATTTTTTTCCATAAGGGTCTATTTGAATCTGCTTATATTGAGAAACAGTGTTAATTCTTAGGGGCTGAGATTTTACTGATTCAAAATTCTGTCAAAACATGCATTCAGTAAATTTTTGATTCCTTAAGCTAAGTGGGACGATTCCTCGGATTGTAGATTTTTGCATCTTGTTTGTCCTTGCTGTATCACTCTCACCATCTCCAGTATATCAGGGGAATTTGCTCAAAAAAGTAAGATTTCAAGAACTTTAGTTAGCATTATTTTCCTAAGTCTTAGCTAAACATGAATGCATGTTTGCAGTAGTATAGTGATCAAGATTTTGCCATTTGGAGTTAGAATTGAGTTTGAATCCTAGTTTTGTTCTTTGGTGAGTAACTTAAGTTCTTTGGACCTCTGTTCTTTATTAGAAAAATGAAAATAATAATACCACTTCATTGGATTATTGTGAAGATTAAATGAGATAATACACAAATTGTTCAGTACAATGAAGGCACATTAGTCAATATTATCATCAGTGAAAAGCTGTTCATTCGTTGTGCAGCTGTGCTTGGGGGGCAGTGTTAGGCCTGGCTCTCCTATCTTCCTCTCCTATTGCATGGTGCTTGCATGGTTGTTAATGTCTAGGGAACCTTTCAGATTATTTTTATGGCACAGACAGTCAGATGCTTTGGATGGTTCCTAGAAATAAAAATGCTTTGGAGCTTTTAGGGAGAATCTGTGTATTTAAAAATAGGTTAGAGAGGCCAGATAAACCACAGGGCCCTAACCTCCTTACCTCCAGATGACACCTGCATGTCTTCCCAACAGATGAATCTGTGAGTGGCCATCTAGGTGTGGAAGAATGAATCCTGTGTTAAATGTATAAACTTCAACTCACAGAAGTGTTACTTTGTTCTGAGTGATCACTCAGGCCATTGGTTTTCATAAAACCATGTAAAATGCTATGTGTTTGAGGAGGGAACCTCACTAACTCACTTGATGACTATGATCCCTTTAATTTTTTATAGTGGACAATAGGAGAGGAAGCTGTTCATTATAGTGCAGTTTTTAGAGAATCTTTCCCCACCTTACCTTACCTGGATCCTAGTCTGTCGGACCAGTGGTGAATTTTCTAGTAAGTTAAGCTGCTTTCCTAGTGTGTTGAAGATGAATTTTGGTGTTTGCAGGTTACATAGTGTTGAAAATATCCTGAACTTAGCACCAGCTAAGAGGACCTTTTCATGTGTGACCACTGCATTTTCCTTTTGGAGTCAGTTGGGGATGCAAGGTTCTGTTTTGTTTTTCCTTTTAGTGGTGTGATGAATTCTGGGTGTGGACCTTGTTTGCTTGTTTGTTTTGTTCAGATGCTAATATCATGGACTTTAGGCAGAGAGGGGCCAGGTTAAACAAGGAGTGAAATAATGCATGTAATTGCAGCAAAAAGGTTTTGCCGTTTACTGTGTTTTTTGTTTTGTCTGTTTTTTGTTCTTTTTTTTTTTTTTCTTAATTTCAAGGACCCTAAGCTACTGTCAATGGCATATTCAGCTGTTGGAAAACTCTCCAGGTGAGTAAACTCTTTTTCAGTGAGAGATATCCTCTTGGTAAACTAAGAAAAATTATGTGGCATTAAATAAAGGATGGAGAATAAATGTGTTGTGATTCTGAAAGGAAATGTGTTTAACGGCCATAGGTTGTTTAGAAATGTCTTCCTCGTAGAAGGAAAATGATGTGCTTTTTTAAAAATTTACATTTGAAGATAAGTTACCATATTAAATGGTAGTTTTGAAATGAGATTTTGAACTGGATTGTGTCATCGTGGGTTACATTTTCTTGTACCCTAGAGACATTTGATTGACCGTAGTGTTCTTGTTGCTGCTTACGACTAGTCTTTATAATCCCAATAAACAAGGTTTTTCTAGTGATTCTCTTTTCTAATGGTGTTATATTATGATTTTGAGTGGCCCTGTTTCCAAAGATGGGTTTTTTTCTCTTCTCCTTAGTATGATTTCCTCCTTCTAGTTTCTCCTGCTTTCCTCTTCCTTCACTATATTTCAAAGCGGGGAGCTAGGGGTGCAGCATCCTCAGTGGCACCGTGTGCTGCTTCCGCCTGGCGCAGGTTCCGTGTTGGCCTGTGTAGACTAGGTCTTGCTCTTCTGGACTGTGCGGGGAAAGGAGCTCTGGGACTCAGAAAAAAAGCCATCTCACATCAGCTGATACAGCGTAGGATTGTCAGCAGACCTGTCCCTTGTCTGTTGGCATGAAGTAACAAAGCCCCTTATCACAAGAGCTTTTAGTTTAAATAGCAATTTGGTCTTCATTATCTATTTTCTTTATATTAAAATCAGAAATGTTAACTGAATGCATGGACTATTATAAAGGGACTATCTGGATGGTATGTATATTAATCAAGGGTTACTGGGATTAGAGAGTTGAGGAATTCAGTATTTACTTTTGAAAATATTTGGCTCTTTGGGGAGGTAATCTAATGATGCTGACATTGTGTTCAGAGATGAAAATGCAAGTTCAGGAAAATTTGTGTTTAGTTTAATTTTCTTGCGTCTCATGGAAGTTTGTGATAGTGACGATGGTCTTGTATTCTCTTACAGTCGAATGCCACATTTATTCACTAAGGATATAGCTCTTGTGCAGCAGCTCTTTGAAGCCCTGTGTAAGGTAGGGAAACACCAGGCAAGGTTATGCTTTCTGTTTGGGTGTTCACCCGGAAACCCAACAGAGAGGGAAACACTGTTTATCCTCTTTATAGGAAGAGCCTGAGACTCGACTTGCTATTCAGGAAGCGTTATCTATGATGGTTGGAGCTTACAGTACTTTGGAAGGAGCGCAGCGAACTCTCATGGAGGCACTTGTGGCTTCGTACTTAATAAAGGTGTGTCCAACTCTGGGAACTACAGTGGCTGGTAGTATATACAGTTTATGTTTTTAAGAACCAAATTTGAATTACTTTTCTCCTTAACTGTCTTGATATTTAAGAGGAATATTTGCTTTCCTTTGGACTGTGATTTATGATCTATTTTTAATTCTTCATGATGGAAATCTGATTTTAGGGGAGGAGTGGTGATATTCACGGATGCTTTGTGTTTAAAGCCTTCCGTGTTGGAAAACTGTTCTTAATGTCATGTCCTCCAAAAGTTGGAAGTGTTTTGTCTTAACTGGTAGCTGGACACTGCAGTCCATTGGAGTGGAATTTTGTAGGTAAGACTGGGGGAGAAAAGCAGAAGGAAAGAAAGATTTTTTTTTTTTGCGTGAGGAGATCAGCCTTGAGCTAACATCCATGCCGATCCTCCTCTTTTTGCTGAGGAAGACTGGCCCTGAGCTAACATCTGGCCGATCTTCCTGCACTTTATGTGGGACGCCGCCACAGCATGGCCTGACATGCAGTGCGTCGGTGCGTGCCCGGGATCTGAACCTGGGCCGCCAGCAGTGGATCGCATGCACTTAACTGCTACGCCACGGGGCCGGCCCCAAGAAAGACAGATTTTATATATCAAAATGCATCTGTAGGAATTAAGCCAGTACTGTCAGTACTGTCTTACAGTCTCTTCTTCCTTCCAGTCCTCTTGATTTGGTTGTCATAGAAGTTTGTAGGAGAATTTTGAATATCTATAGATATATATACATGCATACTATATAATATAAATAAAAAATAATATATATTTGCCATAGTCAGTTCTTTGTCCTCCATTTCTAGGGATAGAAAGAGAGGGATAGTAGAAGAGGGAATGATGTCAAAAAGTATTGGTGAGATTAATATAAATTGCATCCTACTGAAATTTGGCTGGCATACTTAATACATTTATATTGAGAGAATTACTGAGGCTTCAGAAAGGTGTCTGATTTCTGTTGAAATATGACAAGATTATTATGTGCACTCAGAAAACTTACTGCAGTCAAGTGTTGCATAATGCATGTGGGTACTGGTTATACTCATGCAGATCAACTCATGTAACATTATTACCAAACCAAAGCTAATTTATATTCTTTTTTTCAGACTATATTTAAGGCAGTCAGACTCGAGGCTAAATCATATGGCCTAGTCCTTAATATCACTGCTGTTTATTGGTCAAGGAGGGCTAAAGAGCAAGAATACCAGAATGAGTGGGACAGTATATATCTCTTACTCTCTCTCATCTCACTTATGTTGTGACTGGAGGAATGACCTAGGGGGAAGGTACATGAGAATAAGCTTTAGCATCGGTAGATTCTACAGCTGCTTTTCTGGTTGAACTTTGTATTTGTAGATTATTAATCTCTTTAAGTTAAATATGTGGTTTAAATTTTGCTTTGGAGACAGTTTTAACTTGAGAGCTAATCTGAAAAAGTTGGAGGTATTTTGTTTCAGATTTGTAGGGATTCCAGGTAAGCTCCGTTTGTGTTCTCTGCAAAATACCTGAATTTCACTCATGTGACTGAGAGTTGGGTAAGCAGACATGGTGGCCAGAAACTGTCACATTGACCTTGGTCCGAAGGTTGGGCTGAGACGTGCGTGTACAGAGAGATTCTCTGGCTATGGTCTTTGTGGGTTTTCCTGCTTTACTTGGAGGGTCCTCTTAGATCGTAAAAGTACTTTTAAGTCTTATCACTGTCCAGAAGACTTTTAAACAACATAATTAAAGATCTTGAACAAATGATTTGTCTTGATTTTCTTTATTTAGACACACATTTATTGAAATAGCAACTTAAATTTTGATTGTTTACAATGAAGATGACTTGACTGGCATGAATTGTTGGTAAATTAATTCATTTTTTTGTTGTTGTTTTTAATCTGTGTGCATTTTTGTGTCAAATAGCCTGAAGTTCAAGTTCGACAGGTGGCTGTGAAATTTGCCAGCACGGTGTTTCCCTCAGATCATATACCTTCCAGATATTTGCTCTTACTAGCTGCAGGAGATCCGTAAGTTTCAAAGGTGTTAATTTGAATTTGGGTTCATTTTAAATTTATTTGAAAATTACTAAAATTTATGCTGTTTGCAGTGGTGGTCTAGGGAGTTTAGAAGCAATTTATTAGAGTTGCAATATGATCCTTGATATGATCTAGATCTGTAGTCATAGGCTGGCCTGTTTTTTCCTGTGGGTAAAATTCAAAGATGCAAGCCACATGACTCTCCAAATCTCATGAAATTTCCAAAAAGAAGTAATTTCTTATAATGTATTTTATGACTCTTTGCTTCGATAGCCAACAACATATTGACGACAGTTTCTCAGAACCCCAGCTGCCAAATAAAATTGCTGTTCTTAATCTTCATATGATCATTCTCCAAATGGTGACATTTATTTTTTATTCTTATTTGTCTTTCTGAAAGACGAGAAGAAGTTCATGGAGAAGCACAACGAGTATTGAGGTGTCTTCCTGGTAGAAACAGAAAAGAAAGTGCTTCTAAGCAGATGCCTTCCTTCCCAGAAATGGTGTATTATATCCAAGAAAAGGTATGGCATTTCAACTCCACGTGATTCGTTTGAGTGATATAATGGATGATGAAAATAGACATACCGTTTTTTAGGTGACACTTTTAAAATGTTGATCACTAAATGTTGAATAGTAATAAAATTTCTAACAATGTTAATATTTACAATAAGAAGAAGGTACAAAATGGGCAGAAAAATATAATTCTCAAATGTAATTGATCTGTTTTGTCGAAATCTGAATTATTGACAATTCCTTTTGTGCTCTTCAATATTTTGGCTGTGTTTAAAATTTTTCCTTTTGGTATGACATGCTTAAAAATACATTTCCTTTTTATTTTTAAGGGCATTATTTAGGGTACCATAAGTTTAAGAATGCTTCAGGCAGCAGTTCAGAGTTCTTCCACCGTCATTCTAAGAGACCATCGTGTCTTCTTTTGCAGGTCTCCTATTTTTGCACAGTGTTCTCTGCTGGGGGATCATGCAGAGTATTGGCAGTCATGACCCCCAGCTCCAACCCTATCCTGCTTTTTATATCAATGTTTCTTTGTGTATACTGGGGGATACCTTATTGCTTTCTGCCTCTACTGGTGGTCCTAGCTTTTTGCTCAGAGAGACATCTTAAGGGAGTTGGAGGTCAATACGGAGCAGCCATGGTTCTCTTCTCCATAGCGCGGTCGTATTTGTGGTCAGAAGATGCTTTTGTGCTCCTATTTTCCTCCTACTTCCATTATTAATGAAAATACAGTGGCTTGGGGTGACTGTGTCAGTAGACGCTTGGAGTAGGTTTATCCTTTTTAAATAAGGCAGTAAAAACATGGGGAAGGAAAGGCAGTAAAAACATGGGGAAGAAAAGGCAAAGCCCCTGTCATGTAGGGTTTGAGGGCCGTGCACAATCAGCATGATTAATGGAAAAATGTTTTGACTAGAAACAACAGTAGCAAACAATAACGTAGCTAGAAATACAGTTATTTTGGACTTGAGGAAGGGCGCATGTGCACCACTTTTCAGTGCTTGTGTTTGTTCTGGGCTTGTTTTTGTTAGGCTTCCCATCGAATGAAAACTCCAGCCAAGTACATGACTGGGACCACTGTCCTTCCGTTTAACCCAGCAGCCTTTGGAGAGGTAGGACGGGTGTATATTTTTATTTTGCTTTCTCTAAAGGTTCTAAAAGATAATGTCATACCTAAAGAGATGTCTGTGAATTTTTTGCGTTCTAGATAAACCTATATTGTGGTGTCATTGTTCTTCATCAAGTTGTTTATTAGGAAAATGGTATTTGGTCATTGGTATTATTTTAATTCATAGTGGAGTCTGTAAATATATTTATCTCAGTGAGATTCTCTTTGTGAAAGGCCTGGATGCTCTGCATTGATTACTATGGGGATTTTGCAGCAAATTAGACTTGAATTTTAAAGCCAACAGTATGTTGAGGTTGTTTGGGTTATCTAGTTTTTTTTTTTTTTTGTGTGTGTGTGTGTGTGTGTGTGTGTGAGGAAGATTGGCCCTGAGCTAACATCTGCCAATCCTCCTCTTTTTGCTGAGGAAGACTGGCCCTGGGCTAACATCTCTGCCCATCTTCCTCTACTTTATATGGAATGCCACCACAGCATGGCTTGATAAGCGGTGCATCGGTGCGCGCCCGGTCCGAACCGGCGAACCCCAGGCTGCTGCACCGCAGTGTGTGCACTTAACTGCTTGCGCCACTGGGCCGGACCCCGGGTTATCTAGTTTTGAAGGTTGGAGAGTTAGATTGATTGATCACATTTACTAAGGGAAATTCTCTTGGATCATTGACTTGCACTAATTAAAATGGCAAGAGGTAATCTTGTTCAGAGTGAGTAAGAATTCTCACAATGAAATTGCCTCCTGTCCTATTTTAGCTACCATGGAAAGAGCTGCCAGAAGACTTCTTAGTAGCTAGTTTATATCAGAGGTTTTTGTGGTGTCATATCTATTCTGTAGATGATTTGAACTCATTTTCTCAAATTCTTGTGTCAGGGGAGATTAAATACAACTGGAGTTCCGCAGAAACACATCATTTGCCCCAGGTTTCTGCCCAGTGTGTGTCTGTCTCTCCCACACACACCTTTTAAAAAATGATTTTCATTGTAATATTTTAGACTTTAAAAGTTGAGTTTGTGTTTCATCTCCATTAAACTCCATTAAAAACCTCTGGATTTATAACCTCTTGTTATATAAATTTTGCTCCATTATGATAATTTCAGTTAACATACTGAGTCGTGTTTTCCAGCTTCTGTGAGGATTGATGAATAGCTTTATGAAGGAGGGTGGGGGACTCAAAACTGGAGACTGTCACTTTGAAGAATAGCCTCCCACGCAGATTTTTTGAGAAGCTTGTCTGGTGTTCTTCTCCCTCCTGCTTTTAGATAGTTCTGTACTTGCGCATGTGCCTAGCTCACAGTGCGGGAGTGGTGCCCACCTCTCAGAGTTTGGCTGACATGCAAGATCACGCCCCAGCCATTGGACGCTACATACGGACTTTAATGTCAGGCAGCCAGGCCACACCCTCATCGTCTTCTTCCAAGAGTGGAGAAACCAACCCTGTTCAGATCTACGTTGGCCTGCTTCAGCAGCTGCTAGCAGGTGTTGGAGGTAGGAGGGCGTGACGCTGAGAACAGATATTAAAGCACTTAAGCAGAAACCTATTTTAAATTCAGCTGAAAATTTATATCAAAATTTTTTTCCCTCTTCACTACTGTAAGTGAACATTAGTCTTTGTTTCTTTTATAAACTTATCTGACTCATCCTTGTCATGCTATTTCTCTTTTCAGAAAGAGATACTAACAATAGATAATATATTTTTACTTCGGAAGTGGCTGTGAAGAAGAGGGCATCTTTTTATAGATACTAGTCTGTACATTTGTTGTATTGAATCATACTGTATTTAGGTTAATTTTTGTGTTGTACAACTGGGGAATGCCTCCAAAAGCAGTAGCCTTATACTTTAAAAAAAATTTAGTGATCCCTGTATGTTTATCACTTTTCTTGTAATTAAAATGGTTCTGAATTCTTTCTTATTTAGGTTTGCCGGTCATGTACTGTCTGTTGGAAGCTGTCTCAGTGTATCCAGAAAAGCTGGCTACCAAATTTGTAGACAAAACAGAATGGATAAAGGTATGTGTCCTGTGTATGTATATCTCTCTTCGATTCTGTATATTTTAAACTCCAGTCTCTTGATTTGGTCTTCCTACCAGTGTTCCTATGACCTTTTCTGCTGTTAGGTCGTTTTGAAAGCTCTCTCATCATCACACACTTACTGAGAAGCATGTAGGGTAATGTATCTCAATGATCTATCTAGGATTGTAATTAGTATTTGGGTGGTGAACATGAGAACATGATGTAATCCATGCAGAAATAGAAGTATAATGATGTATACCTGAAATTTATACAATGTTATAAACCAATGTTACTTCAATAAACAAAAAATTAAAAAAAAAAAATGATCCATCTAGGTGAGAGTGGGAGATGAATTGTGAGTCATATGAGTAAAAAAATAATTTTTATGTTTTAAAAGTTTAAAAAGAATAAGTAATAGATTTGTATAGTTTAAATAAAAAATATGTAAAATGTCTCCTTTCCATAACTGTCTCCCATCTACTCAAATCCCTCAACTTTCTACCCTTTCCTCTCTGATCTGACAAGCATACATAGGTCATCACTTATTTGTATATGGTGAACCTTCTAGAGTTTACTTATGCATATACACACATAAAAATAAACATTTTTGATTTTTCTCCCTCTTTTACACAAAAGGTAGCATAGTTTTCACACTGTTTTGTACCTTGTTTCAGTTAACGTTGGAACGTGGAGGAATTCCTATACAGCTACAGAGAGAGCATCCTCTTTCACAGCCTCATTGTTGTCCATTGTATGAATATGCCATAATTTATTCTAGATTCTTACTGATGGTCATTTAGGGTACTTCCAGTTTGCTTCAATGAACAATCCATCATTTTGAATATGAGGAAGTATATTAAAAGATGGAGGAACTGGAATTTTTCCCAGAAGTGGAATTGAGGACATGTGCTTTTGCAATTTTGATAGATAGTGCACGTCCTCCATATGAGTAGTGCCAATTTATACTCCCACCAGCTGTGTAGGAGAGTGTTCTTGTCCCGTGGTCACACCAAAAGGATTGTCAGGTTTAGCAAATAAAAATACATGATGCTCAGTTAAATTTGAATTTCAGATAACCAGTGAATAATTTTTTTAGTACAGGGATGGCCCTGCAGTTTTATTTACCTCTTGTGCTACATAATGGAGTTCTTATTTTCTTTTATTTTTTTGTGAGGAAGATCAGCTCTGAGCTAACGTGTATGCCAATCCTCCTCTTTTTGCTGAGGAAGACTGGCCCTGAGCTAACATGCTGATCTTCCTCCACTTTATGTGGGATGCTGCCACAGCATGGCCTGATAAGCGGTGCATCAGTGCGCACCTGGGATCCGAACCCAGGCCGCTAGCAGCGGAGCACGCGCACTGAACCACTACACCACGGGGCTGGCTCCATAATGCAGTTCTTTTTGGAAAATGCAGCTTGAATTATGGTAAAATGTACAGATTATCTCTTTAAGTGTGAAAGCATGAATGTAACTTACCAAGAGGTGTGAGCTTTGCACTTTTCTGGAAAATCTCGTCTCATGTAATTACTTCTAGTTTAAACAGGTTTTTTATTCTTTGTGAATATTTGCTAATTTTAAATGATCTTAGAGTTTTTGACTTTTGATCTTGTAGATCAGGGATTGTCAAATTACGTTCCCTGTGCCAAATGTGGCCTGCCTCCTGTTTTTGTATGGCCTGCAAGCTAAGAATGGCTTTTATGTTTTTAAATGGTTCAAAAAAAATCAAAAGATGAATAACATCTCCTGACCTGTGAGAATTCTAGTGTCCGTAAAGTTTTATTGGAACGGAGATACACCCGTTCGTTTATCTGTAGTCTGTGGCTGCTTTTGCACTATAATCGCAGAATGGTGTTGTTGCAACAGAGGCCACCAGGCCCGCAAAGCCTATTTGGCTCTTTACAAAAAACATTTGTTGACTTCTGTTGTAGATCATCTGTGTATTAATTCCACCTGTTTTATACTTTGTATCTTTGATAAAAATGCACAGAATATTTTGGTATGTAATTCAGCTATTTTATTTTATTTTAAAATAATAGCTTGTGTTCTTTTCTCGTGGATACCAATAGATTGCACAACATAATGTATCACTTATTCTTTTAATGTTAAATGTTAGATGTTGTCAGCAGGAAGATGATTAAATATCTGTACATATTTCTTTTTCTACACTGCTCAGAGTCTGATGAATAGCAGTAAAGAAGAGATGCGTGAACTGGCAGCATTGTTTTATTCTGTGGTGGTATCTACAGTGTCGGGAGATGAGTTGAAGTCAATGATAGAACAGCTTATAAAGACGACAAAAGACAATCATGTATGTTATCAGTTTTGTCTTCATTCTTTTTTGTGGGAGATAGTAGAGTTTTATAGAACCATCTAATATATTTTGAGTTTTTGTGTTCTCACTTGTAAAATGAACTTTTGTGATTGTAAAGATTAAATAAGATAGATAATACAATGATTCAGTGAGTTCGTTCAGCAAACTTGAGTGCTGTGTGTCTGATAGGCACTGTTGTGGGGAGTAAATACACAAGAATCCCTAGAACTACCTGGTGCTCAGAAATGTTAGTTCCTTTTTTCTTCCCCATTTACTGCTGCCTATCATTGTGTTATCCTAGCAGAAAACACTTGAAACCATGTGCTTTCAAATATTTTATCACCTACCTTGTGTTTGGAGGTTTTAGCACTTAGAAATAAGACCTGTTCATTGTATTTTGTTGGCAATTGGGAGAAATTATGCTTGAAAATTATGATAGTGTATTACATATAAGTGCTGGAAGCTAGAAGAAAGTGTAGGTGCTGTAGGAGCAGGAGAGTCACCTTACCCAGAGTTGGAGCGGGTGTGGGATTAGGGATCTAAATCAAAACTCAGCTTAACTTCCCAGAAGTCTGTGTTAGAAACTCGGTTTCTCTTATTCCCTAAGCCTGATTCATTAGCATCCAGTGGAGCCTCAAATGATCACTTTATTCTTTGGCCTGACGTTTTATTTGGGAGATGACTATAATAAACACAGTTATTTCAGTGTGTTCTTGCGCATGTGAGAGAGACAGAGACGTGTGCTCTTGTGTTGTTAAATTCAGAGCCCAGAGATACAGCACGGATCCTTGCTTGCATTGGGATTCACAGTAGGGAGATATTTGGCTAAAAAGAAAATGAGGATGGCGGAGCAACGAGACCTGGAGACAAATGCTGACTTCATGCCTGAACAGGAGGTGACCATTCAGAATGCCACAGAAACCATAGGTAAGGAATGTGTTTATGCTGACTCGGATGTTGCAGTTTTTGAATTGGGTTAAAATTTATTATAACATTTAATTTATTTTTACAGCATTGCACTTTAAAGGCACAAGCCTTTTCACAAACTCTTACTTGATGCTAAATAAATTCTGTGTTTTTAATAACAATGAAAGTGCTCTATTTTTTCTGTACATTTTTTTCTATATATTTCTACATAACAGAGATGATTCTGTTATGGGAAAAAATTTAAACATTGAAAAAAATACACTATGCCTTGTTTCCATGGTGTTTTATTACTGAGTAAATGTCAACAAATTATCAACTGGAAGAAATTGTAGACTTTGGTTTTATTTTGCTGTCTTTAAAAAAATCTTGAGGACATTGCTGGTTGCTTTGAATCACAAGGGTAATAGTGTTTTATTCTCAGTTTTGTCTAAATTTGCTTCCAGGTTCGTTTTTGGACAGTACATCGCCCCTTCTGGCCATTGCTGCCTGTACAGCCTTGGGTGAAATTGGCAGAAATGGTCCACTCCCCATCCCCAGTGAGGGTTCTGGCTTTACCAAACTGCATCTTGTGGAAAGCTTACTAAACAGAATACCCTCCAGTAAAGAGACCAATAAGGCAAGTCTCTTTCTTTTTCCCTTCCCTGTGAAATTCTTTTCATTCATAGATATATAAATGAGCAAAAATACAATTGTCATGAGGCTAGATGGCACTGCAGCTGGAGGAAAGATTTAATGTAAAAAAGAATGATAAAGAGGAAAGTCTAGGTGACTGTTTAATTTTGAGTTAGGGATGATTTGTGCACAGTCTTTGTGTGTGCACCATTTCACCCAGTTACTCCAATTTAGGCCCCTAACTATTAAGATTTGGGTAAAGTATTAAATGCCTCAGATAATTCTTTTGTTATGCAAAAGGTGGATAGTAAAGTGTTAGATCGTTTTATGACTTTTGTAATTCCAGACCAAATCTAAATCTTAACCTGCTACAGCCGGTTTGGTTTTGAAGAAGTCTGGGCATTAGTAAGCAGTATGAGTAATCTGTGAGGGAAAGGACATTTATAGTTGTTTAGTTTTAGATAAAAATTTTCATAGACTTTAAAACATTTTCTTTGTGGTGAAAGCACCTCAGTGTTGAAGTGAAAGATGATTTAATGAGCAGAAAAATCAGTTTACTACAAGTTTTTTTTTTTATAATTTTATTAATTTATTTATTTTTCCCCCAAAGCCCCAGTAGATAGTTGTGTGTCATAGCTGCACATCCTTCTAGTTGCTGTATGTGGAATGCGGCCTCAGCATGGCCGGAGAAGCGGTGCGTCGGTGCACGCCCGGGATCCGAACCCCGGGCCACCAGTAGTGGAGCATGTGCACTTAACCACTGAGCCACGGGGCCGGCCCTACTACAAGTTTGATAAGCATATAGTCTTATTCTTGGTTTGTCTACTGTTTAAGTCTTTCCAAGAAGATCACACAGTATAGTTTTTATTAGTTATTGTTAACTAATTAATCATTCCCAACCGTTATTGATCACTTGTAACGTTTGCTAAGCGCTTCACATACAGTAATTAATCGCATCTTCCAAAAGGTTTAGTGAAATAGGCACAGTTGTCATCTCCGTTTTCCAGATGAGGAAATAGCGTCACAGAGAGGTGAAGTAACTCACAATTAAGGTCACACGCCTGTGGAGGCTACTGAAATGGTCAAGCTGTGATTTGATCTTAGGTCCTCTGGGTCCAGAACCTACATTTATAACTGTTAGAGTTTAAAGGATAATAAACCTAGTTAAAGGCTTTCTTCTTTAACACGTATGGACCCTCAGTGGACTCAGTTTTATGTCTTTCCACCTCCAATGTCTTATAGACATAATTCTGTAAAATTGGATACTTAAAAAAAAAAAAACTTGTGCACTGGTGTATTACTTAAGACAGGTTGCCCCCCCCTGTCATCTCATTTTGGAAACATTGTTCTGGGCTACCGCTGTTATATACTTTGTTTAAAAAAAAAATTCTCTGTTTTTCCAGATGAAAGAACGAGCAATCCAAACACTGGGATATTTTCCAGTTGGGGATGGAGATTTTCCTCACCAGAAACTCCTCTTGCAAGGTCTGATGGATTCTGTGGAGGTATTTATATTGCTATCTGATTGTTAGTCATTCAAACAAAAGGCATGTTTTCACTGGAATTTTGCATACTGTGAGATTTTAAATTAAACTTCATTTATTCACCAAATACTTAGTGCATGCTAGCCTTGGGCTCATCGCTGTGGTAGGCACAGCATTGACTGAATCACCCAAGTGGGAAAGTCCTTCTCTCCTAAGTTTTGAGTAAAGCATGGTGCATTGTGGGTAAGAAGGGGCAATCTTCCCAGTTGGCTGGATGTGGGGAGTGGGTGCTGGTGTTTCAGTTGTTCTTGAGTCTGATGACTTAGCTTCTGTCCTCTAGATAAGTGCCCAGTGTCATGGAGAAGACCTACAGTTAGACAGCCGCTAGCCTGGTGTGATAAGTGTCTTAGGATGGCCTGATCTGGCTGCTCATCTAGCTTTGGTTCTTTTTGTTTTTTTTTTACTGAGGAAGATTAGCTGTGAGCTAACATCTGTGCCAGTCTTCCTCGTTTTTTTTTTTTTTTCCTTTTTTTTCCTTGAGGAAGATAAGCCCTGAGCTAACGTGCACCCATCTTGCTCTACTTTAAATGTGGGTTGCCACCACAGCGTGGCTGATGAGTGGTGTAGGTCCGTGCCCGGGATCCAAACCCGTGAACCCAGGCTGCTGAAGCAGAACGCGCTGCACTTAACCACTACACCACGGGGCTGGCCCCAGCCTTGATTCTTGTCGCTCACAGTCTTGTACACCAGCCTCTCCATCCTTCTTTGCTCTGAGCTTTTGAATGACCTATACTTTCTTTTTTCTCAGCTTGTTGCTATATGTCTTGAAAAGCTTTCTCCGACCCTTCAGACTAGAGTAGATTCTTTGGTTACTTATGCTGTCATGACTCTGCATACTTTTTCTCCACAGTTAGTTGCCCACTAGACTGGAGGCAAAATCTATTTTACTCCCCATTATAAAACAAGTGCCTAGCAGTGTGATTGGTAGTGGTAGGACCTCAATAAATACTGGTAGAGTCACTGAACGAAGAGATGTTTGCATGTAAGACAGTAGACTCACAAAGGAGGGTGTGACTACCTCAGTCTGAGAGACAGTTGGTGCAGGTTTTTTGGAGGCGAGGTAGCAGGAGGGATGAGAGAGGAGAGTTGGGGCTGAGGACTAAGGCTGCTGAGTGATAGAACCAGTATTAAAATTCAGGTCTCTGGATTCTTATTTCAGTATTTTAAGGTGAGTTTTTTTGATAATGAATTATACCCATATCAGATTCTCCCTGGATATCACTGACATTGTAACCACTTGAGGAAAAGCTTATGATGTCTGCTTTTTCATCTTTTTTCTTTTTTTAAAATCTATGAGAGAGATGAGTTTCTTGTGGTTTTGTTTAAATAAATGACGGTTTGTCTGGATTCTTAACTTGCTACTGAAGCCACTATTTTAAGATTTAGAAGTACAGAAATATATGAAAAGCTAGAATCATGATGGAGAGATTAAAGGATAAGAATGAAAAAAAAGCATGAGTCAGAGAAGCAAGATATTTTCACAGTCAACTAGGACAAAGTTCTAAAGTTTTTTTCATTTAAGTTGAGACTTTATTATGGCAAATTTTAAACATACACAAAAGTAGAGAGAATAGTATGATGATGGATCCCCATGTGCCTGTTGTTGTTTCATCTGTTTTATTTCTGGAATATTTAAAGCAAAGTCAAGATATCGTATCATTCATAAATGGAGTTAGGGAGTTTTGTTTTTTGTAATGCCAACTATGTTGTTATTAACAATAGGAAATACATAAAAACAGGCATGTAAAATGAATCCCTAATGTAGGATTCTCTGTGTTGAAATACCTTTTCTCAGCTTGCAATTGCCAAGAGAAGCTTTAACCAGAGATCTGAAGGACTGAAGCCCTTACATCCTTTTTCCTCAAAGCAGGAAAAATGTGGTATTAGCGCTTGACATCTTATATCAAGCCTAGAGCATTTAGTTGATTGAGGATAAGAATGGCGAAACTGTTGTCTGTGTGCTTTGTAGCGTTCTTCCAAAAAGTCCATGTTCCCATATCCCTCATGCTTTCCATTTGTCGTTCTCTTCTTATTCCCCTATTCTTAGATTTCTTCCAGTTCATAGCAAACAGAGAAAATGCCAAGGGAACTAAGACAGGTCCAATTCCGTGTTGAGTCAGTGATTCATGCTTGTGAAGCATGTCAAAATTTCTAAAGCAAATTTTAATAAATTTGAGTATATGCTATGTAGAATTTTTTTAATGTTTGATTTTTAAAAAAATTTTAAACTTACAGTGCAGTTGTAAGAATAGTATAAAGAGCTCCTTTATACCCTTTATCCAGATTTACCAAATTTTAACATTTTGCCACACTTGCTTTATCATTTTCTATTTTTTTCTGAACTATTTGAGAATAACTTGCAGATATCGTATAATGTAAGAGTGCCAAGAGGAGGTGTTAATAAATTATAATGGCTGCTATTTATTGTGCAGTTACTACAAATCAGGTGTCCATTAGGAACTTTATGTACATTAACCTCACTTAACCCTTACAACCTGTTGAGATGGGTGGTGGTATTATGCTCATATTACGTATGAAGAAGTTGAGGCTCAGAGTTTAAATAGGGGTGTGTAGCTGGTGAGAGAAGAGCTAGAATTTGCACCAGGATCTGTGTGGCCTCAAAGTTCATGCCCTTCCCCCCTAGGTAAATGGTATCGTGCTTCCAAAGATTAAAAATCATTCTTAGTGGTTCTCTACTGAGCGTGAGGAGTGCAACGTGGACTTGGAAAAAGATCCCCAGGTCGTTCTCACCTTCTCGGTTCCCTCACCCTGCCTCACCTTTGAACCGCCCAGTTAGCTGAAAGCAATCCAGGCAAAAGAGTGCAAACAAAGCATGCTGGGAAACAAGATACTAAGCTGCCTTTCTGTAAAATGGATGCTTTTTGGAAATGTTCTCTCTGATTTGTGGCTTTGTTTCCTTCATTGCAGGCCAAGCAGATAGAACTTCAGTTCACCATTGGTGAAGCCATCACCAGTGCTGCGATCGGAACTAGTTCCGTGGCTGCCCGAGATGCCTGGCTGGTGACTGAAGAAGAGTACACTCCTCCTGCTGGTAGCAAATATTCAGCGAATTGATTTATAATCATCAAGCAACCCTTTTCTCTTCTCTTTATAACATTTTTTGTATGTGTGTGAGGAAGATCAGCCCTGAGCTAACATCCGTGCTAATCCTCCTCTTTTTGCTGAGGAAGACCGGCTCTGAGCTAACATCTATTGCCAATCCTCCTTCTTTTTTTTTCCCCAAAGCCCCAGTAGATAGTTGTATGTCATAGTTGCACATCCTTCTAGTTGCTGTATGTGGGACGCGGCCTCAGCATGGCCGGAGAAGAGGTGTGTCTGTGCGTGCCTGGGATCAGAACCTGGGCCGCCAGTAGCGGAGTGCGCGCACTTAACTGCTCAGCCACGGGCCCGGCCCTCTTTATAACATTTGAAGCAAAAGAAAAATTTATACATTCCATTTTAACTCTTTTCAAATATTTATATCTGTCTTATCAGTTTGGTTCAGTCAAGAAAAATGGTTAAAGGAGAGTCAGCATGTAATGAATGAGGACTTCTTTTTTTAGTCCTTTGGCAAGCAAGCAGGGGAGTTAATTATGGCTTATCTTCAAACTTGTGCTCTTTTCATGAGGATTGGTATATTTAGTCAGTTTCATAAGTCAAGGCACAGCAGTTTCCAAATGACGTGTCCCCTAATCCTTTATCACATAATGAAGCTTCAGTGTCTTCTGCTAGCGTTCCAGGTGCCTCGGGACTGCAGGTGCACTGGCTTTTAGTGACTGCATAGGTGAGGGAGCGTGCGCTTTCTGACTGCGTTATAGATACTGTGATTTCATATGTCTTGTGGTTTGTTTTGAATCTGGAAATGGAAATATATCTTAGTATTTGAATCAGAGTTGATTTTCTATCTTTAAAGCAAAAGGAAGATCGCCAGGTTTTGTATGTTATCTTCTCAGGTGAGGAAATTAAAAAGAGTGTTCTCGGGTTGGCCCCGTGGCTTAGCGGTTAAGTGCACGCACTCCGCTACTGGCAGCCCAGGTTCGGATCCCGGGTGCGCACCGACGCACTGCTTGTCTGGCCATGCTGAGGCCGCATCCCACATACAGCAACTAGAAGGCTGTGCAACTATGACATACAACTATCTACTGGGGCTTTGGGGGGAAAAAAAAAGTTCTTCTAACTTCCATATTTAAAAAAAAAAAAAAGGTGTTCGCGTGGTATTGATTCCATTATGAATTATATTCCATCAGGAATACATTAATTTATTGTATTTAGTGTTATAGTTAACATTTAACACTGCAATATTTTACATACTTCCGTGTTTACCTATTATTTCATTAGCTACCTTACAGAGATTTAAAGGAAACAGAAAAACACACTTTTGCTTGCATTCTAATTAGGAGAACTGTGTCTTGATGGAAGCTAAGTAGAGTTAGTGCTCTGAGGCTTCTCTGAACGAATATGAGGCAAAGCAAGGAGGAGTTTGTACAGAAGGAAGAAAATACTCCAGGAAGCGGACTGACTGTTGTTAACAAGTAGGCAACCAAACTCAAAATAGAAATTCTCAGTTTGCCTTTGAGAACTGGTGTTGGAGGCTTCACAGAAGTGAGGGCTCACACTGAAGAGTGGAGTTGCTATGAGAGGCATGCTTCTGAGTCCATGTGTTTCTACATCATTTCTTAAGGAGATGAAGGGTAATACAGAGGTACCTATGCCAGTCTTCACACTTCTGAGCTTCCTCTGTGTTGCCTCAAACTCGTTTTGGAAGATTTGATCCTGCTTGGCTTTTTTGCTCATCCAGTAGAGTCTCAATTAAGTTGTCCATTAAGTGTTGATGTTCTCCCCATCTATGTGTTTAGGGAAAGAAAAACAAAATATTGTGGAGAAGTGGCTGGGGATGAATCTTTGACCTGAATTTTGATCATGCGTGTTCTCTCTGTCATTCTCAACTGAGTGCTACTCAACTTTTGGATGTTTTTTGTTATAGTGTATTAATCTTGCTTTGAACAGAAGGAACAGCATTTGAGAAGCCAGTTAGGGCCTAAGTCTTAGCCATCTTAGTATCTCGAGCGTGTAACACAGTAACTGGCATGTTGTGGGAAGGTGGTAAGGGCTTGTTAATTTGGTAATTGCAGTCGCCAAATAGCAGAACTGCAGATAGCTAGAGTTGTGGCTTTGGGAAGGAAAAAGACGGGATTGGATCTGACTCTGAGAACTAGGTTGATGTGACTAATGAGGAGCTGAGAGCGCCTACCTCTTTCTGTGTCCAGGATTCCCATGTCAGTTAAGTAGGAATGTCACTAACAGGGCTCTGCCTTCTTCAGGCGTCTTGCTGGCTTTGTGTGAGTCCAGTTCTAGCTCTTCTTTCTCTTAGGAGTGTTATCCTAGGGGCCTCTCTTACCCATCTCGTGCTTTCTTTTTTTTTTTTAAAGATTTTATTTATTTTATTTTTCCCCCCAAAGCCCCAGTGGATAGTTGTATGTCGTAGCTGCACATCCTTCTAGTTGCTGTATGTGGGACTCGGCCTCAGGATGAATGGAGAAGTGGTGCCTCGATGCGCACCCGGGATCCGAACCCGGGCCACCAGCATCGCAGCGCGCGCACTTAACCACCAAGCCACAGGGCCGGCCCCATCTCGTGCTTTCTGAAATCTTATTTTACCTATCCTCCTTTCATTTTGGTCCAGTTACTGGGTTGCATTTTCACACAAGCCTTTAGCATATCCCAACACTTTCTTGGAAGGTTTTTCACTTAGCGTTTGTGAGACTGTATTTTCCTGGTTTCTTCCTTACCTCTGTCTGACCACTTCTCCTTCTCCTTCACTGGCTCTCTTTCCTCTACACTGCCTATCAGTGTTGGGATATCCCAGGTCACCCATACCCATAGCTTACTCTCATGTATGTTGATGACCCCAAATCTATATCTGTGTCTTAGAACCATTGTGTTGTACTCTAGAGCTGTATTTCCAGCAGTTGATGAGGATTTTCACACAAAGGTCCCCAGGCACCAACGTTTCTATGTGTCTGAATCTGAAATTATCATCTCTTCCTCCTGTCACCCTCTGAAACTGTTTACCTTCTTTATTCCCTAAAACTATTCTTCCTCTTTATTCTCTATCTTGATTAATGGTAATACCATTTCTACCCAGTGTTCCAAATCCAGAGAAGGTAGAAAAGGGATAGGGTCCCAGACTAAAGGCCAGTGAGAAGAGTTAGTTCAGCAAATATTTATTATGCTTAGTGTGAGCCAGGCACAGTTCTGGGTGCTGGTGATGTGGGAATGACCAAAACGGTTGAAAGTTTTGCTCTAGTGGAGCTTACATTCTAGTGGGAGAGTTGGCAAGAAGCAAAATAAGTAAGAGAAAATATGCAGCATGCTAAGTGGTGATAAGTGCTGTGGAGAGAAGTAAAGCAGAGAAAGTGGATGATAAAATTTGGGTGGTAATTTAGAGTGCATAGGGTAGTTGTTCTCAGAAAGGTGATGTTAAAGTGAAACCACAAGAGTGTAGATTTCTTGGAGAAGAGCATTCAAGGCAGAAGCAGTAGGAAGTGCAAAGGCCCTGAGGCATGAGTTTATCTGAGGTCAGTGGGACTGGAACAGAGTGTGTGTGAAGAGACCAGGAGTAAGAGATGAGGTCAGAGGGGCAGTGGGAAGCCAGGTCATGTGGGGCCTTGAAGGCCATTGATAGGAAGCAATTGCAGGATTGTGAGCTGAGGAGAGCCATGATCTGACTTACAGTTTAAAAGCCTTGTTCTAGTGCTGTGTTGAAAGTAGACTCAAGGAGGCAAGGGCAGAGCAAAGAGAACAGTTAGGAGGCTGTTGCAATATTCCAGGTGAGACATGAAGGGGACTTGTACCAGGATGGTTACGTGGAGGTGGTGTGAAATGGTTGATTAAGGTGTTTGACACTAGTGCCAATAGGATTTCCTATTGGATTTGGATGTGTGGTGTGAGAGGAGTCGGGGTGACTTGACAGTTTTTGATGTGAGCATGTAGAAGAGTGGAGTTGCCATTTCGCTATGATGGGGGAGCCTGTGGGAGATGCAGATCTGGGGAGTGGGAGGGGGTGGGTGCCGGGAAAAAACTGCTTCACTGGCTCTTCTTCCTCCACACTGCTGCTCAGTGTTGGAATGTCCCAGGTCAGCCACAGATGAGCTGGGCCCAGTATCCTCATGGGCATCTGGAAGTCAGTTGGGTATATGAGTATGGAATTTTGAGGAGATCCAGGGTGGAAAATCTTTGGGAGTATCATATAAAGACAGTATTTAAAGCCATGAACTGACACGTGATCACCAAGGGAGTGAGTAGGAAACAGAAGAGGCCCCAACAGCTGAGCTCTGGGGCTCCGCAGAGTTGAGAGTCAGGTAGAAGAGGAGAACCAGGGAAGGATGCTGAAGAGGAGCTGTCTGAAGTAAGGGGTCCGGGAAGTGAAGGGAAGAAAATCTGCGAAGAGGGGAGGGTGGGGGACGGTTGAGGATCAGCTGGGTCATGTACTTCTGATACGGCAATTAAGATGAGAACTGAGAAGTGACCACTGGACTTACCTACGGGAAGGTAGTTGGTGACTTTTACGAGTAATTTCTGTGGAGTGGAAAGGGGAAAGCCTGATTTGGAGTGAGTTCAAGAAAAATTAAGAGGTGAGAAAAATGTGGCCCACGATATAGACAACTATTTTGAAAGTTTTAATGTAAAGCAGTGGTTCTCGACTAGGAGAGGGAGATTTTGCTCCACAGGGGGCATCTGGTGATGTTAGTTTTTAGATGGGAGAAGGGAAAGATATAGTAGAGAAAGAAAAATTGCTGAGACTAGAGAGAATTGGGATAATTTTGTTTTTTAATTAAGACATTTTGTAAGAGAAGTTTTAAGTTCACATCAAAATTAAGAGGAAGGTACAGAGGTTTCCCAAATACCCCCTGTCCCTACACATGCATAGCCTCCCCATTATGGGGATGATTTTTCATTCTAGGGACTAAAGTTACCTGAGTACCTTTGAAAGGTTATTTAGCTTATGCTAGGTTCTGAAATGAATGATTATCAATTCCTTCAGCAACTTGTTTAAACCCCTTATTCATCTAGATTTTAGTGTGTTACAGGATTGTTGTACTGAGTAAATGTTGATTAAAATTTAATTTTTTCAGGAAACTCTATTCAATTATTTTAATTGCTTCTTATCATTCTTTGCTTTTCCCCAGGAGCCAAAGTGAATGATGTGGTCCCCTGGGTGTTAGATGTGATTTTAAATAAACATATCAACAACTCCAACCCACATGTGAGGCAAGCAGCCTGCATCTGGCTCCTGTCCCTTGTGAGGAAGCTAAGTAACCATCAAGAAGTGAAGGTAAGCCGTGCTGTACATGTGATGAGGTCTGTTGGAAACCGCTTATGAAGTATTTATGATTGAAAGGTACTAAGAAGGAAAGTTTATGAAGGTGAGGGCCTTTAACCGATAACAGATATTTTGAAATAAACTGTACTTGGAGGAGTGAAGGATGGTGGCCTGATACATATTGGCTGGAAGATGATTCTAAACTTGAAGGTATAAAATCAGAAGAAGGGTAAGGATGAGGAGGCTCAGACTGTGTGCATTAGACTACCTGTAAGTGGTATAGCCTGCAGGTAATTCTGCCACTTTCAGATGAGAGCACAGCAGAGTTTGTGACCGCCGGGGGCTGTTAGTTAGACTTGACTTTACAGGTGTTGGGTGCCCCGAGAGGAAGCTTCTTATTCCCCCGAAGAGATGGAGTTTCAGTGTCCTAAATGCGTTTTTTCTTCTTTCAGTCTCATCTTAAAGAAATTCAGAGTGCATTTGTCTCCGTTTTGTCAGAAAATGATGGTAGGTTATTGGTAAATATTTGATTTCCAAACTTCATTAAACTTGTATTTTAAATTTTGAAAAGTCTGGATTAATGAACATAAAGGAAGTATAGAGGAAACTCGATTCTTATTTATTTATTAGTTAGATCCTGTTCTTCAGTTTTGCATTTAAAAGTGGAGCTGAGGCCTTCTTTAACGTTGGTACTTGTACTAAATAATAGCTTTCTTCTACTTCTGCTTCCTTTCCTCTTTGTGGTTTAAGCCAGGAGAGAGTGAACGTATGCGTATTAGACATTTAAATAGTAGCTTTGTTTTATAAATCGTTTTAAACATGTGGTCTTGTATTGACTTTTCATTTTTAAAAAGCTGGAGCTGGGTGTATTGGAACCGTGAGACCATTGTACGTCTCACGCGTATGACTAGCAAGTCCGTTTTGGTCCTCTGTCACCGTGTGCTGCACACCGAGGCCCAGCAGCGTTAACTGGGTTTGTGAGCCGGATCTTTTGTAAATGTAGTTCTCATTTACAGGGACTTTGTGGTGCTGTGTCCACTGAGATGATTTAGTATGTTTTTTAACAAAACAGGCAGATCGATTCTGTTTTCATATCTTTTCTTTGATATCATTTGGGGTTAATGTTACAAGTTGTTAAAAATTTTGACTTCATGGCCGGTAGACAATTTTTCTCAAAGTAATATTATTTTGTCTGACTTGTGTGTAGAACTTAGCCAAGATGTTGCCTCCAAAGGCCTTGGGTTGGTGTATGAACTGGGCAATGAACAGGACCAACAGGAGTTGGTTTCTACACTTGTAGAAACACTTATGACTGGCAAAAGGTATGATGGACTTGAGTATTTCAGATTTGAACACATAGGGCAAGTTTTGCACATATGGAGAATATGCAATGGAAGAAGGAAAATTCAACTTTTCGTTTTCCTGTTTATTAAGCCTTTTCTAAATTGCAAGTCAATGATTGTTATGCTGTGGATAGCAGTTTGATTATCCAATATGTACTGTTTAGAAAGTAAACTAAACTAAACTACTGTTTAGAAACATGCCAGTAGGTCAAGCTTTGAAAATTGAATGATCTCAGGACAGTTAAAGCATTGGATTATAAAAATACTATAATTACTGTTGGCTAAATGAAGGTGAAGATGTGGAGAGGAAGCCTGCACATCATTCCTAGCCTGATCTGTGAAGAGTATGAGAGGCAAAGCCATTCTTGTCATTGTTTGCTGCTTTACGTTGCTTTCTTTGTAGGAAGGATAGTTTTTAATGTGTGACCACATTTAATTCAGTGTAACTTTTTTTTGTGTGTGTGAGGAAGATCAGCCCTGGGCTAACATCGGCCAATCCTCCTCTTTTTTCGCTGAGGAAGACTGGCCCTGTGCTAAAAGCCGTGCCCATCTTCCTCCACTTTACATGGGATGCCGCCACAGCATGGCTGCCAAGTGGTGGGTTGGTGCGCGCCCGGGATCCGAACCGGCGAACCCTGGGCCGCCACAGCGGAGCGCACACACTTAACCTCTTGTGCCACCGGGCCGGCCCCAATTTGGTGTAACTTTTATATGGGATGTCTTTTATATGGGATCCATGAATTTGCTCATTCTAGACTTCATTTTACAAAATTCTCAGGCTGATGGAAAGGGTTAGTTGACTTTTACATCTTGCAAACGGTAGATACTGGATAGGAAGTTCGATTTTATCAGTTTGCAAATGAAATGTATCAATTAGTTGAATACTGGTATGAAAAATTTAAGGCTAATTTAAATGCTTATTGTTGTTTTGGTTTAGAGCTAAACATGAAGTTTCTGGAGAGACAGTGGTATTTCAAGGGGGGAGCCTTGGCAAAACACCTGATGGGTAAGTGTGCCAAATCTGTTGATCAGTCGTTGTAGAGGTCTTTAGTCTGCTGAATAGAGCGCTCACGAAGTTGATTTCTGCCCTCCTAGGAAATGATGTGTGTTAGTGGAAGAAGAAAACTTCTATGGAAAAAGCCTAGTGTCTTAGATGGGGTTTCCTGAAAACAGACTCTGAGATGGAGATTTGTGTGCTGAAAGTTTATTGAAGAGTGCCCCAGGATCATCACCCGGGGGGCAGTGAGGAAGCAGGATAGAGCCGCTGGCCCAGGAGGAGCTGAACGGCTGCCAGCTCTTAAGCAGATACTGACCTCTCGAGGAGTCCTGGAGCTGGGCTGGCCCTTCAGAGTTGTTCTGTCTTGAGGGGCCAGGCCTTTATGTCCCCTCATTAGGCCTTTACCCTCCCTCAGTGACTAGCTGTTGGCGGTGGGCTGCTCTGGGGGAGACCTGACCTTGGACTGAGTCCTGAGAGGGGAATCTGGCAGCACAGCTCGGCATCCACGGCACCTAGTGTTTTGTTGGGAGGCAACTCTACTTGGTATCGTGGAGTCCACCAATTTAGCATTTCGAAGTAATTCCTAGAGCCTTACCTCCTTTGTCTCACCATTATTCCGTTGTGATTACACTGTTGCTTTTCCTCTAAGGTCCTCAGGTGAACTGTGCTGATTGCTCGGCCTCTCTGTGGTGTCACACAGAGCCCTCCTCAGTGTTGTCTGCCACGGGAGAATGCAGCGCTTTGTTCTGTCGACATTCTCCCATGGCTCGGTGTTTTCAGAGTGAAAGTTGTTATTGTTCCACTTACTCTCCCTGTAGAGTCCTTCTGAGTTTTTAAATAGTGCTCACTTTCTACAGAATAACTAACTCAAATGATCAAGTATTTGAGCAAATATTGCTTGTTCAGAGGAAAGTTACCACGACTCAGGAGTTGTTATCAGGATTGGGGTGCGCTAGCTTAGAAAAGACTTAGAGAAGACAGAAGTTGTCTTCAAATGTCTCTTATGATTAGGAGAGAGATTTGTGCACAATATAATGAAGAATTACTGAGCTGCCTCTGGAGGTGGGGTGGGCCTCCCCCTCCGTGGGAGTTGCGGGTGTGGTTAGGTCATTTACCAGGCATTGTTGGTAATTGAATCAGGTGACTTTATATTCTTTTCAGCCTGGTTCTCTGCCTCTATGATGATAATGCAATATTTGAAATTTAGGGAAAACGTAATTACTAAAACAATGTCTTAGTAATATTGGTGATGTAATTTTTATTAGGCTGGAGATAGAGAAATACATTATTGCATACTTTTTGTTTGTTTCCAAGCCAGGGCCTCTCTACTTACAAGGAGCTTTGTTCTCTGGCAAGTGATCTAAGTCAGCCAGATCTGGTGTATAAATTTATGAATTTAGCCAACCATCATGCAATGTGGAACTCCAGGAAGGTAAGTTGCTGTCACTGGACAGTTTTTATTTTTTACTTCCCTCCAAAACCAAACCTGCTGCATTGGCAGACAGCGACAATTGATATGCAGTGTATTTTGTAAAAGTCTGTGATTAGAGAGAGCCAGACCACCACATGGCTGCTATTATTGATGGGTAAAGCTTGGACACCCAATAAATCAGGCTCTATTGAGGGACAAGTTTGGGAGGGAGAATTTTGTGATCTTCCTATATTTAATATATTAATATTTTACTGTAATAAATGTATCTGAGCCACTTCATCTTATTATTATTTTTTTTAGGGTGCTGCTTTTGGTTTTAATGTAATTGCTACCAGAGCTGGAGAACAGCTGGCTCCTTTTCTGCCTCAACTCGTTCCTCGTCTTTATCGGTATCAGTTTGATCCCAACCTTGGCATTCGACAGGCCATGACAAGTATTTGGAATGCGCTGGTCACTGACAAATCAATGGCAAGTATCTGTGAACCCTTGTCTAAGATTACACATGGGATTTAAACCCACTCTTCATCTTCTTTCTACTTTATGTATTTATTTGTTTAAACAGAAAAGCTTTCTTTCATCCCTTGCTTTCTTCCTTCTTTCGACATATCCAAGATGCTCATAGCAACATTTATTGAAATCTCAAAAATGGAAATAGTCTAAATATCCTTAGGTGGCTGGTTAAGGAAATGACAATGTATTCACACAAATGGAACACTGTGTGTCTGTAGGTACTATCGATGCAATGGAGAACAGGTCAGAGTTTCTACCTTCAAGGAGCTCACTTAGTTGAGATAGACAAGGAAGCGGGCAATTACCATATGTGATTTTCTCTTGGTTTTCTGTCATATGGCTGCTTCTCATATTCTATTCTATTTTTAGATATTGGGATTTCTCAGGGCTTGCCTCTGGGTACCTTTTACTCCCTCAACTTTATCTTTCTAGATTAGCTCATCAGTTCCAGGGCATATAAATATCATCTTTATTGTGATGGTTCCCAGTCTTATATTTTTGGCCCAGACTGGACCTGTGCTCCTGACTTGTGTATCTAACTGCCTGATTGACACCTTCACTTGGATGTTGTTTCGAGATAAGCTCAGACTTAACATGTCTAGAACATGACTTAAAAAAACAACCTTCTGCTCTCTTCTCAGCATTCATCTATTACCCAGGCCGGGAAACTTGGTGTCTTACTCCCATCCTCAATTGAACCCAGTAGCAAATTCCTACCTGCTTCCAAAGTATTCCTTGAGTCTACTCGCTGCTTTCCCTAATTTTTTCCTGATGAACAGGTTGTCATCTTTCTCTTCTCTTTGCCTACCTTCATTTAATTATCAGCAGTAAAAGTGATTTTTAAAAGTGCAAATTGGATTTGCCATTTTGGGTTAAAATCGTTTAGTGGCTTCATAACCACTTTAAATAAATTCCATGATTCTCACGTTGTCTTTTCAGTCTGTGCACGTGATGTGGCCCCTTCCTCTCTCTTCAGTCTGACCTTAGGTTGAGTGTGTTCCGTTTATGGTGGTAGGCACTTGAGGGTTTAGCTTTGAAGGCTTGGTGAGTTTTGTTTGCTCTAGGAGAGTATTTGGTACTACTGGGTCAGCCAAGGTCTAATGGGCCAGTGGTTTTATAGATCCGAATTCAGGGCACAGGCCTAGGCTCTCGAGATGTGAGCATCACTCTGTATGAGTGAAAGGTGAATCCACAAGTATGGATGAGATCACTATGGAGAATGTTTAGAGAAGCGAACATAGAAAGGCATCAGTTTGTTAAATCTTGGGTGAGTTATTTACCTCTCTGTCTTGGTTTCCTTACATATAAGTGAGGATAATAAAACCTCTCCCACCTACAAAATAAAAGTGGAAAAGCCATAAGGTTTGAGCTTCTTTGGATCGATGTAAAAACTGTCTCCCATCTGTTTGTCATTATTACCAAATTGATAAGTGTGTATCAAAACAAAACAGAGGCTTAAAAGATTAAACTTATCTTTTATTCTGAACAATCGTGATACTTGTGTGCCAGACACTGTGCAAGGTACCAGGGATGCGAAGACAGTTGAGACGCTGTCCCTGCCTTTGAGGTCTCAGTGTGATGGAGCAGTGCAGTTACTGGATGGTCCGATATGATGCGCTTGAGTAGGTGCTGTGGGAACACAGAGCACAGCAGGCCAGTCTCCTGTGCAGAGGTGCAGCCTGAGCTGAATCGTGAAGGACAAGTAGGAGTTAGCCAGGCAAGCAGGAAGTGGAAGGGGATTGTAGGGAGAAGGTGGTATGTGCCGAGAGTGGAGGTGAGACAGGACACGATAGCTTTGGAGCTGGATGGGTCATGGCGGGCTTGGTATCCACGTCCAGGTGATTGGACTTTATTCTCATCACTGAGGAAAATAAGAGGATCAAGTGTGCATTTTAGAATGATCATTCTGGCAGCGTTTAGCAGCCAGAGCAAGGAGAGAGTTGTAGGCTGAAAGGCCTAGAGAGATGCTTATGCTGTTACATATGGAGACCTGGTCAGTGTGGTTGAGAGATGAGTATTGATGGATTTCACATTTTTAATTTTATCCTTTTGCTTTCATTAGGTGGATAAGTATTTGAAGGAAATTCTTCAAGATTTGGTTAAGAACCTTACCAGCAATATGTGGCGAGTTCGAGAATCCAGGTACCATTTTTGGAAATATAAGACTAGTCAAATAGAACTGAATTTTTTTTTCCTTCAAATTTCCAGGCATTATAGTTTGTGCAAAAGGAATAAATTAGTATTACTAAAAAGCATGTTTCTGGTTGAGGTAGACAATTATCTTTATTTAACGATTTAAACTGTAGTCAATGGTTTTTCCTAAGTTAGTTTATTTACATATGAAGTTAAAGAAGCAGATCACTTGTTAAATTGGTTGACGGCAAGATACGTTTATATACTCTCATGACTTTGCAGGTAGCATTTATTCATAGAATTTGTGTTTATTCAGTGCCTGCCATGTGCTTTGCAGTGTGCTAGGCCCTAGGGGTACACTGGTAAGTAGACAATGATGTATCATCTCAGAGAGCTTGTATTATCGTTATGGGAAACAGACATTGGGTGACTGTCAGTGCCATATGCCTGCTGTATATTTGAGGAACCAAGGAGAGAATAGTCGTCGCTGTCCTGGGGTAAGGGAGTGAGTCCTAGAAATATAGGCAGAATCCATATTCTTGTTTGCTATGAGTGTTTCATAGTAAAAGATGAACCTTCTTGATCACATGTTTGAAACCAAATTGTTTATTTCAGCTGTTTAGCTCTGAATGATTTATTGAGAGGAAGACCCCTAGACGACATCATTGATAAACTTCCAGAAATTTGGGAAACTCTTTTTAGAGTACAAGATGATATAAAGGTATTATAGAAATAAATCTGCATTTATTCACAGAATAGCTGAAACTGGAATTGTTAAAATATGTATGCTATATATTTAAAAATTCACTATCCAGACAATTTTAAGAGACCACAGTTTCCTCCCAAAGTTTCAATCTCGAAGCGTCTGTGAAGTTGCAAGGTTGGGTATCTTGAGATCTAAATTGATAGACGTTTTCTCAAAGGTGGCTGCTGCCTGACTTTCTTTCGATAGAGGTTTCATATTGATTAAGGACAAATAACAGTTTTGAAACAGTCCACACTAACTCTGCTTGGTCAGTCTTGCAAATTAGATCAGTCATTCCCAAATAACATGACAAATGCCTTTGAATTTTTCCTGTGCAGTTTAAATTTTAGATATTTTGATATCTTACCATTAAAATTAGGCACTTCAGTTTTGCCTTTTTTTTGTTTTATTCGTTAGAGATTTTTTTATGTCTGTCGGAATCCTCACATAGATCTTATACATTTGCTTTTATAATACATTAGTTTCTAAAGTGTTATACTTAATAACCATATTTTTGTAAGGTCAAAATAAGTCGTACCTAATTAAAACAACTATGGCATTATAAAATGTGTTCCTTGATGGGCAAAGAGCCTAATGAAACACTGTTTTTTAGCTGGTATTGAAAGGAGGATTTTTCCCTAATCTGTGTAGAGTTGGAGGCAGTTAAATATGCATTGTGGGGTAGATAAGAAGGAAACTCTAACTTATATGATGCTAATCTTTTCTCATTTTTAGGAATCTGTACGAAAAGCAGCAGAACTAGCTCTGAAAACTCTGAGCAAGGTGAAAACTCTTATCTTATCCTACATGGGGGGTAAAGTGGGGCAGGGTTCTATGTGACCATGACAGTAATGACTTATTTTTTTTATCATATAGAATGACATTGAGTTGCAGTGTAATTGGCTTCATGCTATAGTTCACTGTTTTTACAATGAATGAGAAACTAGGTGCCATTATACTAGAACACTAGTATTTTTAACAAAATGTATCTCTGGTCTCACTAAATGGTGAGCTTTTTTGGGCCTTTACAATAAGGTATGACTTTCACTTGAGCGTGAAGAACACATTACTCATTTATATCAAGCAACATCTGTCTTTTCTCTTACTATTGCTATCTTACGTGTCAATCTGCCTTTCATATTTATGAGGTTGGCAAGCTTTTTGAAACTGGTTTCCCACTTGAACTGGATTTTATCGTATATCAGGGACTTCTACATTCTAGCTGTACGAACCTTGCCACAGGGCACATTGTTAGTAAGTAGTAAAGCCAGGTTTTAAATCCACGTGTTTCTTATTCTGGATTGTGTTCTTGACCCCTGTTATACTGCCGCCCAAAGTTATTGATGAGGATGATGATACCTTATGCCTTCGTCAAAGTGCTTTCTTACACATTGTCTCATTTCGTCTTCACCTGTTTCCTATCTCACAAATTAGAAGACCAAAGCTTAGAGAGTGAAATGCATTAGCAAATTTTCTGTTTAGTTACTGGCAGACGTAGAACTCTCTTCTGTTTCTCCCTGTAGTGTCGTAGAAAGTGGGTTCACTTATTCTTTTCTATGGATACGAGAAGGGGAAAGTATCTTGTCAGATGAATGCTTTATTGGGTGAGAAGTCAGCTTCACTAATTTCTGTGCTCTTTGAATGTGAGGTTTGTGTGAAAATGTGTGACCCTGCCAAAGGAGCCGCTGGCCAGAGAACTATTGCTGTCCTTCTGCCTTGCCTTCTGGACAAAGGAATGATGAGTGCTGTGACAGAAGTTCGAGCCCTCAGGTGTGAATCAGCTGATGAAATAAATGTATTGGATTTACTTAGTTCCTAGCCATTCTGTAGAAAATGGATTTCTTTGAATGTTAGATTCTTGAAGCTATGGAGAAATGAGGAGAATCCATTGAGGCGACCCAAGAACATTTATGAAAAGTTGCAAGTCAGAACGTTTTCACAGAAACATTCTCATTGGAATCTTGCTTTCGACCAGCATTCTGCCTTTCTGCCTTGACCTTGAGTAAAGTGTGTTATCGGATTGCTATCGGCCTCTGCCCTCAGCAGGCAGCGCATCTTGCTATTATGCCACAGGTCCTCAGGAGCTTGCTTGTTGTTATACCATTTAGTAATATTTCACAGGTTATTAGGTTTAAAATAGACTGTACCACCTGCAACAATGAAATATTCAAAAAATACATGTTTAGATATATATGGCTATTTTAAATTAAAATCAACAGTGAAGGATTCTAGTTTGTATGTTTTTTTTGTTTTTAAAGTAGAATGCTGTCTTGGAATTTTATCTGTTCCATTTTTATTTCACTCTTAAAATTAGGTCAAATTAATAGCACCAGCAATATTTCATGGTAACTAAATAGGTGGTGAGGGAAGATTCTTTTTAGAAGAATTCACCTAACAAAGGCAAAGGAATGATAGGAAGTCACCATTTTGCTATCCTCTGTGAAAAAATCTAGGTAATGATCATCAGTGACTCCTAAATCCATTAGTTTTAGGCTGATGGGGAACTTGATAATGGATGATTCAGGCCAACGAGACTTGAACCAATTGATCACTCTTAATGGCACAGAAAAAGACAAACAGACATTATATGCATCCTGATGTGATGGAATAGGACACACACAGCACCACCTATGAAAGATTCTTGTTAAAAAACTTGAACCTGAACTTGATTTAGCCTACAGATGTGTACAAGGGACAGAGGAACATGTTAAATGGCACCATTGGAATACAATCATTGAGGACAAATAAATTATAAGAAAAGAAGAGCAGGGAGGACACTGTTAAAAAAGATTCAAGAAGTGCAGTAAATTGCAATGTGTGGGCGGACTCTGGATCTGATTCCAGCAAACTAACTCTTAAAGACGTTTGTGAAACAGGGAAATTTGAATATCAGATGATATGGAAAAAATTATTAATATTTTCTAGGTGTAAAATGGTATTTTGATTATGATAAAGAGTCCTTGTCTCTCAGTGATACATACTGAAGTTTAGTTATGGAATGTGCTTCAAAATAATACAGTGTCAGGAGAAAAAAGTGTGCCTGTGTGTATAGAGGAGGTAAAAAAGAAACAAAATTGGCCGAAGGTTGCTAATTGTTGAAAATATATAGAACTTCATTTAGGATTCTCTCTACCTTCGTATAATACAAAGTTAAAAAAAAAAGTAGTGCTAAGACCAGGCTCTGACACCATGTTAATATATTCCTGAATGCAATAAACTGCAAAACGTCCTCAAGATTAGATTTGTGGAGCTCTTGCTTTTGTTCAGAGGACTCAGGAGTGGTGTTCTGTGTGTCTGCAGCATTAACACCCTTGTGAAGATCAGCAAAAGTGCAGGAGCCATGTTGAAACCACATGCACCGAAACTCATCCCAGCTCTGCTGGAATCCTTAAGTGTATTGGAACCCCAAGTTCTCAATTATTTGAGCCTCCGGGCTACAGACCAAGAAAAGGTGAGTTGACAGCACAGGCATATTGGTAAGTATGATGGAGGACGAGCCTGTTAAGGTCCTGCGGTCCATCTGAACAATCCTTCCAGTGTCTTGAGATAAACGCCATGACTCGATTGATACTTTTACCTCTATTGAAATAACTTGACTCCTTTCACTACATGCAGTGTTTTTTTGGGAGGTGGGGAGCAGGAGGAGGGCTCATATACTATTTTGTGAATTGAATGAAAACTAACACTTCCATTCAAAAATGCATTACCACTTACTTAACACAGTTTTTGTACATGTTTGTTTATTTTTTAGGGGTTGGGTCTATACCTTCAGAGTCCTTCTAAGGACCATTCCTGCCCTACAAGTAAAGAAGATTTGTATCTAGACTTCGGCATAGTCCAAAATTATTCTGCTTTTCAGATACACTATAGTTGCCTAGCTTCTGATCAGAGTTTTTTACAAATTACAAATGAAACATTTATTGTAAAATATTAAAATAATACAGAAAGTAGAAAGTAATCCCCTGGGAGTCCCCTCTCCCCTACCAGCATAGTGTCATTTCCTGGGGGTACCCACTGTCAACAGTTTCCTGCGTCTTTTTTCAAATTCTTTTGTAGTCCTAGGCTATAAAATCAAACAAACACTAATTTAAAAATTGACTATGAATGTTGTTCTGCAACTTGCTTTTTGTTATTAACAATAAATCATGTCTCTATATAGAGCTATTTCATTCTCTTGAATGCGTGCATAGTATTCTACAGTGAGGTGGTTTTGAATTTTTGTCAGATTTTATGACATCAGAGGGTTGTGACTGTTCTGTTTTCTCTACACCTTTGCTAAAATTGAATTAACATCAGTCTGATAAGCAAGAATCTCATTGTTCCAATGTATACTTTCCTGTTATTAGTGTTGTGCATTGTCTTTTCATATTGTATTATCAGTTTATGTTCTGGGAATTCTGTTTCTATTCCATGCCTATTTTTGACCTTGTTGATGTTTTTACATTTGTCCTTGTTTATTAGGGCTATTAAATCTCTGTCATAGAGATTGTAAATGCTTGCTCTCAGTTCACTATTTGATTTTTAACTTGCCTAAACTATTCTAATAACTTACTCTCTTTTCCCTTTGCCTCTAATAGCTATTTCTCGTCCATCCATCAGTCTTTCCTTTTCAGCAGTAGACTTGCCCCTTCCTGGGTTCCCACAGCATGTTTTCTAGGTGCTGAGAATCAGAAAACATAAATTCTAGTCCAAACTGCAGCCCTAGGCAAGTCACTCTGTGTGCCTTCCTTTTCTCATTGGTTATGTCTGGATAGTGTTAGCTTCTCCTACAGGGTAGTTGTTAGACTAAAATACCATTGTGGATACGAAGGCTCTTTACAAAGTTAAAGCAATAAATATTTAAAATTTTTTATTGCTTAGACACAGTTTTTGAAAATCTTAGAAATTCATTTAGTCTATTCCTTTATTTAGTGAATGGAGAACTTGAGGCTCAGGAAGGCTGGGTGACTTGCTCAGAGCTATAATATGTTAATTACTAACTGCAGTTAATTTCTAACTGTTATCTGACTTTCTCACCTACAGTGAGATGCTGCCTTTACAGGTAAATTGTTGAGTATAGGTCAAAAAAATTAGAGTGAGACTTATGTTTGACTTTGTTATATCCATGTATTACTTTTTTAAATGTCCTCTGTTTGGGGGACCGGCCCTGTGGCCTAGTGGTTAAGTTGGGCGCACTCTGCTTCGGCGGCCCAGGTTCGGTTCTTGGGCGTGGACCTACACCACTCATCAGCGGCCATGCTGTGGTGGCAACCCACATACAAAAAGAGAGGAAGATTGGCACGAATGTTAGCTCAGGGCGAATCTACTTCAAGCAAAAAGAGAAAGATTGGCAACAGCTGTTAGCTCAGGGCCAATCTTCCTCAGCCAAAAAAAAAAAAAGTCCTCTGTATGGAAACAAAGCCCTTTTTGAGAGTGTGTGTGTGGGGGGGTTCTTCTTAATTAATTCAGTTTGCTGAGTGACTTGAATTTGTGTTCTCAGGCTGCGATGGATAGTGCTCGACTCAGTGCTGCCAAATCGTCTCCCATGATGGAAACAATCAACATGGTAAGTGCCTAATGTAACGAGAAGGTTTGTTTGCTTACTTTAGAGTATAACTGTCCAAAGTCTTCAGGCTAGTTAAATGAAGTAGGGATTTAAGGGATGAGTCAAGCAGCTCTTGTGACTCTAGTTTTTTCTTAGTACAGTTTTTTTTTTTCTTTTATATTACTAAATGGAATAAATAATATTTCCAAATCTTACAATCCATTAGTCCAGATTTGTGTTACACAGAACAATATATTAAAAGATCTCTCTCTAAATCTATATCTGTATCTCTTTTGGCCTGCCCGTTAGAAAGGTTCAGATAGTTGTCTCTGCCTGAGCATTGTCTTTGGGAAGATCTAGGAAGGTGTAAGCTGGAGGTATTCAATGAAGTAGGCAGCACAAAAGGTAGGGAAAGAGAATTGAGCAATGTCCATATGTTGTTTCAGTCATAGGAAGGGATTTGCAGAAAAGAGCTGCTTAGTACCAAGGTTCTAAGTCCTAAAGTTCCTGGAGTCTTGGATTAGGAGTTCCTGAAGTCGCTAAAGCCGACTCTGCTGTGCATGCCCTGGAGTGGTTCACGGAGGGCTTGGGAGCTACTGGACATTGTTTTGTTAAGCAGCTCACAAGGCCGGATAAAGGAGTAGATGTTTTTTAGTGCTTACTAGGGGACTAGTACCATTACTATTCGGGAGGAAAAAGAAAGCTTCAAGAAATATGAATAGTTATCAGACACCTTAGAGATATGCTCATTAATAATAGAATATATGCCATTGTATTTTCAAAAATTTAATATAGCAAATTCAGCTAAGAAGTCGACTTTAATAAAATGGTTTCATACGGCAGGCCCACTGAAGAAGGGTCAATATTAATCTAGGTCTTTTACATTAAACATGGATTGATAAAGAGGAGGTGGGCCCAGAGACATCCTTTTTTCTGGGGTAATCATTTTCTCCTTTAGTAAGTCAGCATTGTTCATGACTTTTGCTTTGTTTCTAATGTTGAACCACTGATAAAGGGTTTTTCTGTTTGTAGTACCATGGTGGTTTTAACATTAAAATCAGAGCGAAATCAAGCCATCAGTTTTTCAACTTCATGTCACATCCAGTGGGTGCATATTTGACATGG